>NC_084887.1:13743243-14076993 GCF_958979055.1 Alnus glutinosa
ATAAAAAACTTGGCAGATATAGTCATAAACTCTCAATTATATCTAAGTAAAGTAAATTAATGCAAAAAGAATTGAGATATCAGGTAAAAATACAAGCAATATCTAACATGCTAGGAAAAGAAAAAAAATTCCTGCAATTTCTCCCCCAAATTTTTTTTATGTTTTTTATTTATTTTATCAAACAAAATGCTATATGGAAATGACATCATATAACATGCAAGGCATGATCAAACCTGTGTAAGCTCGATGTTGCCAATACAGAAAAACAGTTGCTCGACTTGTTTTTTCTGTCTTCCCCAGATAGTACCTGTAATATTCTCAAGAGAAATAGGGGCAAAAAGATGGTTCCCAGATTGCACAGAAAACACATAATATATCAAGTAAATATCAGGCAATCAAACTTGATGCCTTAGAATTAGGAACCAAATCGTAGGCATGAGTACCTTCATCACCTAGGTGAGTTTATTCCCCCTCATGGGGTGAACGTCTTCCTTCTTTCTGACCCAAGCCTGCCTTCCTGTGGGTGGTTGCTGGCAGGAATTCATTTGTTGACCGATCCACTCCATCATGCTTTGCATCCAAATAGGTGGCTCCCTACAGTATTGATCATCTTCTACCTTTTGCGGCCTTTTAAAGTGCTTGGATTTGGTCTTAGATTTGCCACTATGATTGGCAGGTACAAATCGCTGCTGATGCCGCTGATGCTGAGATGCCTGGTGCTGTGGTGCATGAGACCAAGGGCTTGATATTGAAGAGCCTGATGCCTTGGTGCTTGATTCCATGGAGCATGACAAGGAGCCTGATACCATGGAGTCTGATGTTGGGCCAGAGGTCTTATGCCATAATTTGCTTGTCTGGGCACTTCTTTCTTGACCTTTGCTTTTTGTGCTCTAAGAAGGGAGCACTGGGGTCGGACATGCCCACTTAGACCGTAGTGATGGCATATAGGAGATTTTCTGATGGAAGGAGGCTTCTGAGTGCCCAGAACATCTCCATTAATTTTGTCCTTCCCTTTGTCTTCAACAGTGGGGGTAGGCTCTGGGACTGCAGGCTTAACAAAGACAGTCCTGGAAGTAGAGGGAGTATCAGAAGGAGGAGCTACATACCCGAGACCAGTCTTGTCGGTTGGACTCTTCTGGATAGATAGCATATGCGTCAGCTTTTCATCAGTGACTCTCTCTAATTGAAGCTGTGTCTCTAGTAGCTTCTCCTTTAGCTCCTGTATTTTGCGCAGTAATGAACTCTTTTCAATTTGTAAACTGTTTAGATCATGAATGTCCTACTTGTGCCCTTCCCTCAGCTTTTCGAACTCCACATAGAGAGTTTTATAAGCCTCCTTGAGTTCTTCCCCATCATCACTATGCTCTGAGTAAGAATCTTCTTTTTAGACATGTGGAGCCATAAAGGCTAGAAATTTCTCTTGCTCAGGAGCTTCTTCTTCTTCGGACTCATCACTGAGAGTCGCGTTATAAGCCTTCCCCTTACCTTGCTTGAGATTCCAACAATCGGCCCGGATATGCCCAAACCCCGAGCATTCATAACATCTTGGGCCCCTGGGATCTTTCTTCTCGGCTTCCTCAGGTTCAGCTTCTCTAGGGACCTTTATTTTTTCAGAAAATTTCTTTTTGAACCGCTCATTTCTCATTAATCTTCCGAAGTGCTTGGCTAGCATGGCCACAGCTTTTTCTTCATCTTCAGAGTCATTTCCATATGAGACTTTGACCTTCTTCTTGGAAGCTTTCAGAGCAATGGTTTTTAACTTCTTAACTAGGGGCAAGGACAACTCATAAGTTTGAAGAGATCCCACCAAATCTTCAATCTTCATTTCTTCCAGATCTTTGCTTTCTTCAATTGTGGTTACCTTGATCCTGAAACGCTCAGGCAAAGATCTTATAATTTTCCAAATGAGTTTTACATCCGAGGCGATTTTCCCAAGACTCACCATTTGGTTTCTTAGGTCACTCATCTTGGAGTAAAACTCTCCAAATGTCTCATCCTCCAACATCTTAATTTCTTCAAATTTGGAAATCAACATTTGAAATTTGGCAGATTTAACAAGTTTAGTGCCTTCATATGTTGTTTCCAGAATTTGCCATGCTTCTTTAGCGGACTCACTATTTGAAATTCTTGTGAATTCAGATGGTGAGAGTGCTTGACAAAGAGTATGGAGAGCTTTATCATTGGAAAGTCGCGCATTTTTCTCAGTGACTAGTTCGAGCGTTTGCATCCACAGGCTTAGTCCAACCAGTGTCAATAATACTCCAACAGTCAATAGATTTTAAAAAGAATTGCATACGTGCTTTCTAATACCCATAGTTCGTACCATGCTGAATGCCATGCGAGTGGCAAAATTCTTCAAATATGGCATTCTCAAATTCTCTTCCATGATCACTGTGGATTCTCATGATAGGGCAAATTTGCTCAATCTGAATTCTCTCGACAATTGTTGAGCTGGTTTCAAATGTATCAGACTCTTCTCGGAGAAGAAGAGCCCATGTGAATTGAGAATAGTCATCCACAATCACCAAAATATATTTTCTTCCACCTAGACTAGCAGTTCTAGTGGGACCCACGATCCATATGTAGCAATTCTAAGTTTCTGGAAGTGAGAATACCTGAAGTTTTCTTCTAAGCTGCTCAAGTCTTCTTCCCCAGCTGGCATGGACCACAAACTCCTTTCTCAATTTTCTCCATCTTGGGCAGATCTTTGACAATTTCCTTGCTGGCAATCTAGAGGCTACATTCTGTTGACAAAATTGCTATCATGTAATGTTGCTGCCTTAACAGGGATACCGTATTATTTCAATGTCTTCAAATATGAAAAATTAAAATGATTTCTAATATAAAGCAAGTGTGTGTGTGCACAAAGTGTTAACAAAATAATATCAATATGGAATTTAAAAGACACAAGAATTTTGTTAAAGAAGTGGAAACTCAATATGAGAAAAACCACTCCGGGTCAGCCAAACCCAGGATATCCACTACAAAGTAGTAGCACTCACATACCCCTGATGTAGTGGTTGTACCTTGCACTCTAACGTGTAACCTAACACGAACGGCTCCCAACCAGGTCTCCTACCTGAAAGGGTCTTCAATGGAATCCTTTACCTTAAGGCCAACCTTTAAGATAGACTTCAGATCAGCGCAGCAACAACACACACAACAATGGCTTCAGAGAGACTAACTCAGCACAATACCCTCACAATATAACTCTCTAAGCACTAAGGAATTCAATACTAAATTCTTGCTGGTCTCAAGCCTAAGGACCTCTATTTATAGGCTGCGGGTTCAACTGAACGTCTGGCTTGATAAAACCTAGGTGTCATCCGGACGGTAGTCATAAGGCGTCTGGACGGATAACTGTACGATCGGCTTTCCAAAATTTCCTTGAAATTCTTTCCTGATTTGTACCGAGTTCAAACGGTGTTACTCTGTCATCCGGACGGTCGCACTTCAGCTGCACACAATTTCCATATTGAGGCTTCGCGTGTCAGGACCAAGGGAATGGTCATCCAGACAGTTGATTTGATGCATGCAATTTCCATATAAATAGCTCGCTCGTTTGGACCATGAAGACTGGCGTCCAGACGTCTGGATTTTGAATGCGCGACTTGCCTTATGGATGAGCGCGTTTGGACTGGATTCCACATCATCCGGACGGTTGCAGCTGATGGAGATCAAGGCACCCCTTCAAAGGATCTCGTTCAAGTACCAATTGGGCCAGTTATGAGAGCACAAGCAAAGAAGTTCAAGGACGTACTCAACGGACTCATCCAAGAGTTATGGGCTCAAGCAAATTCGTGGAGGCCCATTGAGCATGATCCACGTGGGCAACAAAGAATCGTCACCTTGATTCAAGTTCTAGAAGGATCCGGTCAAGGCTAAGAATTGGCAAGAAATATTTTGGGTTTATTCTAGAAGGATCGAATTGCATGGCTATTCTAGGTGCCACTTTCTTTCCTTTTATGTTGTCTTTCATTTCCTTCTATATGACTCTAGGCGTCCAGCTCTTCTTTCCTATTCCAACTCTTTTTTTTAGGCAAGTAGGGATTTATTTTAGCTTTGATTAGGAGGGTGAGCGTCCAGCCTTTATTGCCTTATATGTCTTGTGTGTTTTAGGAAGGTAAGGATTTCTTTCCTTACCCATTTTCGGCTTTAATTAGGTTTTCTATGTTAGGGTTTTTTTCTCTTGGAATGTTCAGCCCTTTAAATAGGTGCATAAGCAATGGAAAACACAGACCTTGATTATTCATAAAACTTGTGAGGTTTATTCTCTTTGGTTCTTTGAAGAACTATGCGAACTTATCGGGATTTCCCGTGGCGTTCATCTCGACTTATCAAACGGAGTTTCCACCACCGTTTGTTGCGTCTTCCTTATACAGAGGTTCTTGTTTGTCATAAGCAATAGGTCGAGGTCTTCCATTCGAATCTGTCCATAGAACGATCTTGGGTTCCCTTTCGTTGTTAGGTCTCGTTATTCTTGACGGGGTTCACATCAGCAGCGATCTTCCCATATCTATGTTTTGGAAGGAAATCCCATAGCTGGTCGAACACTAAGTGTTGTCTGGACGTGCTGCTGAAACGTCCAGACAGATGCAAGCTGGAGCAGTTCGAAGCTTCTCAACACAGAGGAAGGTTCGGACGGATGATGCTTTGAAAAGTTGGGCGTCCTGACGGTATATCACGTCGTCCGAACGTCTGGACGGTCCAATGAAGCGTCCAGACTCCCTTCTGTGTCGAGAAGATTCTGCCTGCTGAGCATGCATCCGTCTGAATGATAGGGTAACATCGTCTAGACGTTCTTCAGTGTTCGAGAAGAATTCAGAGTCCTTTACAGACAAGGATTGGGAAGATAGCTCGCAACCGTCCAGACGCTAGGACATCACCGTCCAGACGCGACCTTAATAAGGAAACGCGTTATGGAAAGGCAGTTGCACAGTTCACCGCCCAGACGTTCTCAGCTTACGTTCGGACGCGGCCTAGAGAAATCCAAATCAGACTCAATTTAGGTCTTCTAAAGCCTATAAATAGAGGCTTCTAGGCTTGTATTATTTACAGAATTTGGTATTGAATTCTCTTAAGCTTAGAGAGGGTGTTTAGGAAGAAATTGTGAAGATTTGCTCTCTAAGAGTTGTTCGATGTGTGACTTGATTGTGTGAAGTCTTGCTTAGGGAGGAGACCTGGTTGGGAAGTGTTCGTGTATAGGTATGCGTTAGAGTGCAACGTACGATTGCTGCATCGGGGTATGTGAGTGTGACTACTTTGTTACTAGCTTTGTCTTCTGAATAATGGAATTCCTAGGTTTGGCTGCCTCGTAGTAGTTTTTCTTTTAATTAAGTTTTCACTCGTTAACAAAAATATGTCTTATTTAAATTCTGCATTTTAGATATTTTGTTAAACATTATTCACACACACATGGTAAATTAAAAGTCTTTATATTTTTCAATTGGTATTAAAGCTTGGTACACTCTGTTTAGATTAAATTCTTGAGTGCGATCCTTTTCACTTCTATTTTTTTTTTTACCATGTCTCAAACTCTTAATTTTGTTCCTGCCTTTGATGGCACGAATTATGGCTACTAGAAAGCTCGTATGCGCTTCTTTCTAAAATCTATTGATGTTTGGAAGATTGTTGAATCTGGTTGGATTAAACCAGAGGATACAACTGACCAACTCACTGTTGCTCAAACTAGCGCACGACTTTCCAATGATAAAAAGCCTTCCATGCTCTATGTCAAGCACTTTCACCATCTGAATTTGCAAGAATTTCAAACTGTGAATCTGCTCAAGAAGTGTGGCAAATCTTAGAAACAACATATGAGGGCACCAAACTTGTTAAATATGCCAAGCTCCATATGTTGATTTCTAGATTTGAAGAAATTAAAATGCTAGAGGGATGAGACATTCGGTGAGTTTTACACCAAGATCAAGGACTTGAGGAACTCGATGGTGAGTCTCGAGAAGATGGTCTCTGTGTAAAACTCATCCAAAAGATTCTAAGGTCTTTGGCAGAACGTTTCAAGCTCAATGTTACAACTATTGAAGAAAGCAAGGACTTGGAATCAATGAAGATTGAAGAGTTAGTAGGATCTCTTCAAACTTATGAGTATTCCTTGCCTCCAGTCAGAAATGCAACGACAATTTCCCTCACGGCATCTAAAAAGAAAGCCAAAGTCTCATCTGAGGAAGACTCTAACTGTAACGACCCGCCTTTTACAAAAATGTGTAAGTAAAAATTTTGATTTTCATGTATCGTTATGACATCAACAACGACATCATCAGAGTATAAATTGACAACAAAATACATTTTTCTTTTACAATAACACATCAGAGCTGACTAAATACCTTAATATATAAAATAATAATCATTTGTTCTAATATAATAAAATACATCCAATTAACAACATACGTACCACATGCGGCACAAACATTACATAACCATTATATATAACATCTACAAACTAAAGGTCTCATCCATAACCTAGTAGCTCCTGCCTTCATTCTTGCAAAACTCACATGTGATTATGGTTAACACCACAATCCCATACTGTGGTTGAGTGAGTCAACGTTCCTCAACCACATAGTGACACACTGATTTATATAACCATATACAATGCAACCAAATGATGACAGTTATATCCACATACGTATAACCACATTCACATATAATCATGCTGGTTCATCTACTTTACCTCTTTACTACTCATAGCCACATCTCTTGTTAACACACTATTAGTGCTATCTTCTTCGCTAATTTAACACATTATTAGCGCTATCTTCTCCGCTAATTTAACATACCGTTAGCGCTATTTTCTCCGCTATTACTGAGCTATTATTACCTTTAATTTAACATTATTACCTCTACCATTGTTTTTCTCTATTATTCCTTCAACCTTTGTGAAAAATATTGGACTTCTAATTAACAAAGCAAGTGTGTGTGAACAGTGTGCAACAAAATATTAAATGCGAAAATTAAAGGAGACAAATATTTTGTTGATGAAGTGGAAACTCAGTTAAGAGAAAAACCACTCCGGGGCAGCCAAACCCAGGATATCCATTATTAAGAAGACAAAGCTAGATACAAGACAGTAACACTCACATACACTCGATGCAGTGGTCGTACCTTGATCTCTAATGTGTAACCCAAAACGAACGCTTCCCAACCAGGTCTCCTACCTGAAGGGGTCTTCAATGGAATTATTTACCTTAGGGTCAACCCCTAAGATAGACTTCACAGTTGATCAAATCATACACTGGCAAAGCTAGAGAACTAGCAGATCTTCAAATCTCCCTAAACACCCTCTCTAAGCTGTAGAGAATTCACCACTGAATTCTTTGTTGAAAGCATGCCTCAAGCCTCTTATTTATAGGCTTTGGAAACCCAAAATCGAGTAAAAAACGGATTCTGTGGCACTCGCGTCCGGATGGGAGCCAGAGCCGTCTGGACGGGACAAGTTTTTCTTGTCCGGAAAGTAATTTTGGAATTTTCTGCAAGGCCGTCCGGACGGGCAAATGTTTCCGTCCGGACGGAGGCCGTCCGGACTCTAGTAATGGCCGTCCGGACACTCAATTTACAAAATTTTTTCTTAGCTTTCCAACGACGCCGATTTCGTCCCAATCTAATATTTGAGTAAAACATTATGACCAAAATACTGGAGGGTGTCCGGACGGCTTGACCGAACGTCTGGACGGTCAACTGCAACCGCCTCTCCAAGATAGCGCTAAAAGCTTCCATAACAAGGCCGTATCCGGATGGTGTTGCCCTAGCGTCCGGATGGTTGCACTTCGGCAGCACATAATTACCATAATAAGGCTTGGAGCGTCCAGACCAAGAGGATGGTCGTCCGGACGGTTGAACTGGTGCACACAATTTCCATATATGAAGCTTGATTGTCCGGACCATGAAGGCTGACGTCCGAAAGGTTGGACTTGGTATGCATGTTCTTGCCTTATAAAGGACAACGTCCGGACGGGATCACACATCGTCCGGACGGTAGCAGCCGTCTTCCCATAATGGTGTCTTAAGGCAGGAACCCTAATGCTTGTCAAACACTTAATGGCGTCCGGACGGTATAACCACGTCGTACAGACGGATGTGATGGAACACTGGGATCTTCTCGAACTCCGAAGAGCATTCGGATGATTTGCCATTACGTCCGGACGGATGAAACCTTGAATTGTTCGAAGGTTCTAGACACTAATGGGCGTCCGGACGGAAAGATCTCATCGTCCAAACGGATGTTGCTGACTGATGAGCGTCCAGACGGCTGACAGGGAACTGAAATAAATCCTTGAAAACTTCACAGAATCTTCTCGAAGAACATAGCTGAAGAGTAGACTCTGGATAAAGTAGCATCCCTGTGAAAGCAGCAACATTACATAGAAGTGATTTTGTCCAACAGAATGCAGCCAACACAAAAACTAACACTTTGGTTCATCCGTCAGTCTTATCAATGGATCGATGCCTTAGTACCTAAACTTTTGGCTTATCCATCGGTCTAGTCAACTTCTTGACGCCTTGGTACATAAACCTCAGTTCATCTGTTGGTCTACTCAATCCACCGATGCCTTGGTACTTAAACCTCCAGTATTTTTATTAAGACTTATATCACACCACAGTATAATCATACAAACAGCATCACATCCATAATCTCGACCAAAACATGTTACACATATTAAATGCCAAACATCAAATAGCATATAATCAAATAAAACAGAGATCACTACATTGCTAAAGACTAAACCACACATACCATCCTTAGTGAGTAAGAAATACTCACAGTTCTTTCCTGCTACAAAGATTGATCCACAAATATAATCACTGCAATATACATATATAATACAAGCAAATGGTGAATCAGTACAATTCACTAAACATAGATTTTAACCCTATACTCATTTCTGATTTCTTAATCCTATTATTGTTTCGATATAGTAACGGCATATAAAATCCTTCAATCATAATGCCATATATTCCATGTGGACAATATAACTGCATTCATTATTAAATTACCAAAATACCCTTAACCATAATAATTACCAAAATACCCTTTTAAAAATACCAATTTTAACATCATATAATCAACAATGGTTAACACTACACAGCCCTAGATCAGCAAATCCACAATATCCTCCATATCACAGTCCATTCGGCTAACTAGTCACAACAACTAGTCACAACAACTGCGTTTATATTTAAAATCCAATTCACCTAACTTTTCACACCACCCTAATCTTTGGTCAATTAGACTTCAAACACTCAACTAACAACAGGGGATTAAACTCCACTTTGAAAACCTTATTTTGAAAACATAACTTAAGGATTAGAATCTTATCCAAAATATCTAAAATATCTTTTTAGGATATTTTGTAAAATATCTCAAAATATCTTCTGGGATATTTTGTAAAATATCTCAAAATATCTTATGGGATATTTTGTAAAATATCTCAAAATATCTTTTGAGATATTTTGTAACATACGTAATCATAAAACACGTTATTCTTTTCGTTTCTTAATCCGTTCTACCTCTTATCTTCTAAAGCGTTATTTTCTTTTCTTATCTCGTTCTACCACTTGTGACATAAAAAATAACTTAAGGGTTTTAGAAACTTACCACGAGGAAACTCAAGAGAGATGAGATCCGGCCAAAGAGTGTGGCGAAGAGGATCCTTGATTCTCCTTTTCTTGTACCAATCTGAGAGGTAGAAAGAGAGAGTTATAGATATCTATATATGTTCGTGAAGAAGAAAAGAGAGTTCTTCTTCTTTTGAACCGAAACTAAAAGGGAAAGAGCAAGAGCTCTTCTTGCTATGGCATCCATGGATGGAGTGATACAAAGAGGCATGAAAGAACTAGGGAAATCATGAGAAAAGAAGGTAGAGACTTACCAAGAGTTGCCGTCCAAGGGAGAAGAAGATGCAATCCTTCTTCTTTGATGCAATTCCAATTAAAGAGTACTAGAGGAAGAGCTAGAGAGCTTCTTCCTTTCTCTTGATGCAATCGAACCAAAAGAGAAGAAGAGAGAGTTGCAAAAATAAGAGAGAAGCTGAGAGAGAAATTTGAGAGAGTTTCTCCAAGAGAAGAAGATGCGATTTGTGAGAGGAGCCATCCTTTTATAAAAGAATGAATGGCCAAGATCTTTCCACCATAATCTCATCTAATGGCTTAGAAGCCAACTTGGAGAAAATTTTTGATGAGTCATTGTTGTGAGTCATCAAATAATGATGAGTTGTTAGAAAAGAATCAAAGAGAAGAGAAATAAGGAGTTTACATGTTTAAGAGAGAGAGAGTGATTCATCTTATCACAAAGGAATAATAATTATTACCCTTCAAAAATATCCCTTATCTTCAAATTTCATCAAATGGTTGGGAGAGTTTCTTAAGCATTAAGTTTAGATCAATGGTTGAGAGTTTTGCACATGGGTAGGTGAGGTGTTTCCATGAGTCATCAAGCAATGATGATTTGTTAGAAAAGATATCACGGATTAAGCTTTCAAAAAAATACATTCAAGTGTGAATGCATTTAGTATATCATGATGAGTTATTCTAGTAATCATTACATTGTCAAAATATCTCTTATCTTAGTAACCTTATCATATAGTTAGGTAATTTTATCCTTAAATAAACTTGACCTCATAGTAACTATTAAACTATCATATAAGACAAGAATGGACACTTTTCAACTCAAGAAAACATCAGAAAATCAATAGGGTGACATGGTGGTGACGTGGCAGAGTCTTGGGCTGCCACATGTGCATGCTGTCCAGTCCAGGGGCAGTAGATTCACGGACAGTTTTGGCAAACCTACAAAAATATGATTTCTATGAAACTTTATAGGTAGATAAAGGACTCCAAGATGAGCTTTCTGGCTTTTGGATCAACCAAAACGGATTTTGTTTGACCCTATTTTTGTTATTTCAAAGTTTAAGTTCCGTTTTAACATGCCGATACACTTATACATTTATTGTCAATAAACATTTAATCTCTTTGAACATATCTTGATGAATATTTATGAATAAATATTCATATTTAGTTTATTACACCATAAATCCGATTTTAAGATATTTTATTCAATATCTTAAAATACGGAGTGTTACACTAACAATGAAGAAGAAGATGCAGTGGCAATGCTTGCCAAGCACTTCGGGAGACTGATGAAGAATAAGAAACTCAATAAGAAGTTCACTAAAAGACTGAAGAGGGCCTCTAGAGAATTTGAGACAAAAGAAGCTGAGAAGAAGGATCTATGAGGTCCCAGATGTTTTGAGTGCTCAGGCTTTGGGCACATGCGGGCTGACTGTGCGAATCTCAAGCAGGCTAAAAGGAAGGCCTGCAACGCTACTCTCAATGATGAGTCAGAAGAAGAAGAAGAAACTCTTGGTAAAGATAAAAAATTTCTAGTCTTCGTGGCTCCATATGAAGACCAGGAGGATTCCCAATCCTACTACTCAAAGCACAGCGATGAAGACGGGGAAGAACTTAAAGAGGCCTATAAAGTCCTCAATGTAAAGTTCTTGAAGCTAACGGAGACTCGCTAACAACATCTGCATGAGCTGAACAATTTGCAAACTGAGAAGAGTTCCTTACTGCTCAAGATTCAAGATTTAGAGGAGAAGTTGTTGGAGACACAACTACAGTTGGAAAGGGTCATTGATGAGAAACTTACTCATATGCTATCAATTCAGAAGTGTCCAACTGACAAGAGAGGACTCGGGTATGTAGCCTCTACCTCTGATATCCCCTCTACTTCAAAGACTGTGTTTGTCAAGACTATAGTCCTCGAGCGCCCACCCACCTGCGTGGATAAGGGAAATGGTGTCATTGGAGGAGAAGATCTTGTTGGTACAGAAATCATTAAGAAGCCTCTTACCAAAAGAAGCCCTCCCATATGCCACCATTATGGTGTAAGTCATCACATCCGACCGAGGTGTCCTCAGCATCAAGGTCAGAAGAAGCTATCAAGACACGCTACATCAGGCACTAGACTTCCAGCAAGATATCAAGCTCCATAGCATCAGCGTCAACAATAGAGATTTGTTCTTGTCAATAAAAAATGAATCCCAAAGAAGGACAAATCAAGACACTATAAGGAGAAGCTACAGACACCCAAGAGAGACCAATTTTATGAGGGGCCGCCTCTTTTCAGTAGTTTTATGCAGAACTTGCTGAGATGGATGGAAAACCAATTGAAAGACTGTCAACCATCACCATAGGAAAGGCTTTTCTGAAATGAAGACTTTGAAATATACAACATCCCTGATTAAAACAATAACTTTACAAGATAATGATTCTGTCAAATAGAATGCAGACAATACAAATATATATATATTGTTAGGATTCATGTTTAAGCATTATGTCGCTTATGTTTCGATGCTTAAACATGAATCATTGTAGTACTTATATTCTTATATTGTTCTCTGAAATTAACCTATAATTTTATGGATAATTACAATGGTTCTAAGTACTTATAAAGTACTTTGACCCAAAGGATTATGTTTAAACATTATGTCGCTTATGTTTCTGTGTTTAAATATACAGCTTAGTGTCAAAGACTTATAAGTAATCACTTTATAATATTTATGATTGAAAATGGATGTAAAAGTGACATGTCTTATGGTTAGGAAAAGAGAACTGATAAATACACTATCTCTTATATGTATGTATTTATTGTAGATGATTAGCTAAGGGGCTTGACGAAAGTGGGAGTAAGTATGGATGTACTTACTGTGGATGAAACTATTTTTTCATTAGGATTATATTATATATGTTTATTGCTTGGATAATTGTTCATGAATTTCATGTTGTGTTCAAATAATAAAATTGCTGAGAAGAAGCTATCAACAATGCTGGATAGTAGCAAGGGGAAGAAAGGCTAGTCAGTGGACAAAAAGGGTGTCCAAAGTTCTAATATATAACTAATGCTGGGACTTCAAAGTGGTAGGTTCAAAGGGCGTTAACCGGGTTGAACTGGCAACCTAAGAACAAGAGGTTTGAAGAAAGATGATCATAAAACACTAACTAAATGGCCACTATGATGCATAGTCATACAACCTTCGCATTTGTATTCTTTATAAACTGTTATTTATCTGATGATATTTTAGTTATGAAAATGGATTTCACTTTTTTCTTTCCTTTTTTTTTTCTATTCAAACATGGGAAAAGGGGAAAAGGGAAAATTTACAAAGGAGGATCTTTACCACTTGTTAACATGATAGAGGAAATGAAAGGTGAAATAGTGGGAATGCTTCTGAACACAAGGTGGGAAGCAACCCATCCAGCAACAAGGTGTGCATCAATATTAGCACATCTAGAAATTTTAAGAACACTCCAAATATTTATGGAATGCAATTGAACCAGAGAGTTAGAAATAACTAGTGCAGAGATCCAATCTGAAAAAAGAAAAGGATCCTTTAAAGCCAGAACAGTGAGGAAAGAATCTCCTTCAATGATCAGTGGTGAGCAGCCCGATGAGACAACCAATCTGGAGGCCAAAAGTAGCATGAGTTTCACCCATCAAGGCATCCATAGGAGGTAATTTCAAAGTATTGACTGCCAAGACTTTTTCAAAGTGATCTTGGAGAACTGCTGCAGCAACTGCAAAAGTTTGACGAATGGCCACATCAAAATTGACTTTAAAAAAGCCTAAGGGGGGAGGCTCCCAATCAACCAAGATACCATTCTGCGGAGCCAGCAAGTGATGTTGAGTGGTGGTCCTGGTGCATTTAAGAGTGTTGAGGAGTATAGGGGAAATAGCCTGATGAATAAGTTTATTTCTCGCAAAACAGATTTGATCCATTAACACCAATGCAAAAAATTTGAAAACTATGCACATCTTTCACCTGGATGCCAAGAGAGAAATGAGGCCGAAGTAAAACCTTGATCCAATCAATAAAAGACATATGTGAGAGAGACACTATGTGTAAAGGCCAGAGGGATTGCTACCACATAATTCTAGAGAAAGGACAACTCAAGAAGAGATGTTGAAGAGACTCCACCGAAAATTGGCAAATAGGGCAACAAAGCATTGCTGACTCTTGCTGAGGCAAAAACCCGAAAATATTAGGTCTAATAGGTAAGATATTCCAAGCTAATTTCAACAAAAAAATTTTTAGTTTAAATTGGATCTTAAGACTCCATAGCGGAGATAGTGGAACTGGAAAATGGATTGACCAATTCATAGGCTAATTTAACCAAAAATCTGCCAATTGGGGAAGGGGTCCAAGACCATCGATCAGGAGTAGGGATTTGAGAAGATGGACTGGAAGGATCTTCGATGTCATTTGGGCATCAAATAGAAAATGGATGAAGGGTATTCCAACCTCTAGAAGGACAAGAGAAGAGGTCAGAAACATACAGGTTGGGGAGGGAAGGGAGTGAAGGATGAGAGGTAGGTTTAAAACCTTCAATATTAGGAATACAAGGTTCTTCGCAAATCTTCAAATTCAGACCAGAGTAAATCATCCAACATGCACCCTTTTGAACAAAAGGCATACATTTAAGAATACCTTTCCATAACCAGGAATCTGTGGACGAAGGCTTCGACCTCAAAAACTATACATTATGAAGATATTTGGAAGCAAGAACTTCAACCCAAAGTAAGCCTTGATCATGTAAAATTTTCCAACCAAGTGTTGTGAATTTTAATTGTACTCGCAAGTGCACGAATCGTTTACAGTTAAAGGATTGTAAGTGTGAGGTCGATCCCACAGGAATTGTGTTTTTGAAAACAAAGTTTATGTCTAAACTAATTAAATCTTAACCTAGTTCCAAAAAAAGATTTTGGTGAATAAAAGAAAACATAAATAAAATAAAATAAAATAAAACAAAACAAAAGGTACTAAGGTTTTGGAATCCACATCCACCGAATCATAACAACATACTCCATGTTCATTAATATTAATCTAAAGTTCTCACAATTAAAATCTAAGGTGCTTCAAATATTTAATCAAAATCATCCCATGTATCCATTCTTTACACAAATCACAAAAGAAATCAAATTTAAATCAAATCATCAATTGTATTCGTAAATCACAACAAGATATCCAATTTAAATCAAAACATCAATTGTATCCATAGAATAAATTACAAGAGATATCCAATTGTTTTATAAATAAAATTCAAGTAATCAATTATGTGAAATTATCTCAAATCATCAAATGTATCCTTGAATCACAAAAGATATCCAAGAATCTAGCTTCCCTCTCTCTTTCTTGAGGCTTAACAAACCCTAGAAGCCCTAGAAATGCTAGAAAAATCATACTTCAATCTCCTAGTAAAATTTGGAAGCAATCATAGTACAAATCGGAATTGGATTCGTCTAGATTTGCGTTCTTATATTTTGGTACACTTTTGGCATAGCAGACTTCCGAATTAGGAAAATCATATTTCACAATTATTTGTAGTATTTTAAGTTGGCTTTTCAACGCCACTAGATTCAGCTTAATCCAATACTTGAATGGAATGTTATGGTCAAAATACTATGACATGTGCAGAATCTAAAATTTAATCAAATCCGATTTTGACTCCAATTAGAGAAATTCTGATTTAATCATTTCATTAATTTGGCTAAACATAACCACGTCATTTAGGTCTTCTCAAAGTGTGCTTTCTTCCAAGCTTTGCATTTTTCACCCTAAAGCTGCCATTTTCCTTTAGCAACCTACAAAATACTAAAAATACAAATCTAACACAAAACATTAGATTAAGATACAGCTAAAGAATTAACTAATGTAATTTAAGTGGTTTAAATATGAAATATTTTACACTCATCAAATACCTACAAACTTACATTTTGCTAGTCCCTTAGCAAAACAAAAAATAAGATTAAAGGCATGAAACATAAATCCTCTTTCATGGGAGAGATGATTGCATTTAATATATGCAAAAAGCCTTTTAAACCCCTAGGACTCTCTAGTGGACGAGTAAAATCTCGTGAGGGTTTGCCAGGAATGATACCCACAAACATTTTAAAACACTATGTTGTTGACAAACAATGACTTCCACACAAACACATGGTTCATACATCATGAGCCGGTTTAACAAAGTAAACATCATAATCACATCATCAGGACATCAAAAATCATTCGACTCATAGCTGGAAAATTGAAACAACATATGCTCCAATAAGTGTAAGTAAGATTAACAAAGACTCATAAGGTTTCAATTTTTTTCAAAGTTTGTGTACCCCAAAATTCATAGAAATCTCATTAGATGAAAATAACCAAGGCTTAAATCAAAATGTTTTTTTTTTTTTTTTTTTTTTAATTTTTTTTTATAGACTGTGCAATGTCCAACTCCCTTAAGTTTCTAATTAACCTATGTAACAAGTGTTGGGCCAATGACTCCCAAACCAAAAGGTTTTAGGGCACTAGATGTAGAAACATCCCTAAATGCTTAATTTACTCAAGTCAAAGTAGCCATACGATCAACCAAATTGAATTTCTTATATTTTTACGTAAACACTCAATACTTAATGAGGCAAGAGGCCCAGTTACTCAATGAGAAGTCAAATTGATGATTTTATTATTATTATTATTATTAATTTTTTTTTTCCATTTTTTTCCATTTTTTTTTTATTATTTTTTTTTTGAATCTAAACCAAGGTTTCATCAACAAATCATCCTACAAATCTCAAGATACATATTCCTCAATTCAAATCTCATACCTCACAGAACCAATGCTAATGTGATTGTGAAAATCAATTCAAAACAAGTGAAGCCTCTCTTATCTAACAGATGAGTCAAAAGATTTAGGTTTCTAAACACATGTAGTGTTCAAGATGTTAAATAAACCATGATATGCAAACCACAGTTGCGATGTAATCATGCTCAACATAACACATTTTTTTTTTTTTTGAAAATTTTCTAGAACAAAAAGACAAACAAACAAATAGACAGAGTGTTTTTCCATACCCCCAAACTTGAATTACACATTGCCCTCAATGTATAGTATAGAAATACATTACCAGAAGTAAGGAAACATCAAAGTGTGAAAAAAGCCAGGGTGTCCCCCAAACTTAAACACCTAAACACCTATCAACAAAACTAACATCAATATTTTCTCATAGAAACAAACATCAAATGGTTAATTGCTGTCAGAAACAAAAAAAATAAAAATAAAAAATAAAAAAAATGACAAGAAAAAAATGAAAAAGGAAAAAGAACTTGGAAATTGAGTGCGGAAAATAAAAAATAAAAAATTACTATACTTTCCCTGATCATGTGGATGTCCAACCAATCCCTTCCATCCTTTCTTCTTTAAACTTTGATAGCACTCCGGATAGATGTTTCGCCATCTTAGGTAGCCAACTTGCTTACTTTGAAAGATTTTCTTAGGACGACGATTCTTAGAGTTGCATGCTTGCGTGCATAAATCCTTGAGAATTTTAGCATAAGATGGCGCTCTTTGAGACATTGAAGAACTGAAGCTTTGGGTTCATGATGGGTCTCAATGATGAAGGAATGAGCTTCAGTACTCACTTCCTTGTCATTGGACAAACTTGAGCTTAAGTACTCACTTTCTTGTCATTGGACAAAGTTGTATCTGTTGGGGACTCAACTGGCTCTGTGTGCTCAACTAGCTCTATGTGCTTAACTTGCTCTATGTGCTCAACTTGCTCCTATTTTTCTTCCTCATTATCATCCACAATTTTCTCACTCGCATGTATGGTGGTGGCATGGACATGCTCATGACAAGAATTGCTAGATTCATCACCATCAATCATGTAGTGCCCTCTAGCCATCAGTTGACTTTGAAACTCTTATTCCTTTATTCTGTTGAATTCAACAACCAGATAATCGATTTCTGCTTCCATCTTGGCAATAGCTTGATGCGTGAATTGACTTGAATCCTTGATCTCATTTGTAAGCTCTTGTATATCCTGGCTATTGCTCATGGTGACGTTCTTAAGCTCTTGTGTAGCCTGACTATTGGTCATAGTGGCAATCTTAAGCTCTTGTATATTCTGGCTAAGCTCTTGTGTAGTCTAGCTGCTTTCTTGTATGAAAGCTTTGAGTGTGTCTTCCAATGATGATTGTGGTTTTGGATAATTGTAGGATGAAGGACTGGAAGATTGGTGATCGAACTGCGGATATTCAGGATGGTGCAGTTCATGGTATTGGGGAGCGTAATTTCCCGTGGCATTACATGGAAGTATTGTTGTTCTTCATCGATGATGCTTCATCCTCAACCTTAGTTGAAAAATTAGCTACACATGATTATGAAAATAAAACCTAACCTAAAGAAAAACTAAACTAAAGAGAAGAAAATATATTTGGTCTCTAGCTTTCCCCTCTCTTTCTTGAGGCTTAACAATCTATTTATAGGGAGAAAACAAACCCTAGAAGCCCTAGAAATCCTAGAAAAATCGTACTTCAATATCCTAGTCAAATTTGGAAGCAATCCTAATACAAATCGGAATATGATTCGTCCAGATTTGCCTTCTTATATTGTGAGATACTTTTGGCATAGTAAACTTCCGAATTAGGAAAATTATATTTCACAGTGATTTGTATTAGTTTTAGTTAGCTTTCCAAAACTACTAGTTTCATCTCAATCCGATACTTGACGGGAAAGTTATGGTTAAAATACTATGACATGTGCAGAATCTAAAATTTAATCCAATCCGATTTTGATTCCAATTAGAGAAATTCCGATTTAATCCTTTCATTGATTTGGTTAAACATAACCACATCATCTAGGTCTTCTCAAAGTGTGTTTTCTTCCAAAGCTTTGCATTTTTCACCCTAAAGCTGTCATTTTCCTTTAGCAACCTACAAAATACTAAAAACACAAATCTAACACAAAACATTAGATTAAGATATAGCTAAAAAATTAACTAATATAAATTAAAGGGTTTAAATATGTAATATTTTGCACTCATCACCAAGCTTAGAGAGAAGAGAAATATTATGATCTCCTAAAGACCTGAGACCAAGGTCCCCAATTGCTTTGGGAGAGCAAATTTTATCCCAACTTAAGAAGGATAAATTATGGGATTTATCCTAGGGAAAACCCCGTCAAAATTTTCTCAAAACAGAATCAATACTACGACAAAAGGATTTGGGAAGGTAGAAAATGGACATGGCATAGCTAGGAATGGAATTAGCAGCAGTTTGTATAAGGGTAGTATGGGCTGCTTGAGAGAGAAGTTTAGACTTCCAAACCGAAATTCTGTTGAAGATTTTTACTTTAAGATCTTCAAAGGCTAGGTTCTTGTTTCTGGAAAAGAAAAGAGTTAGACCAAGGTGTTTTGCAATGGTAGGGATGGGGTTAAGGCTAAGGATGGAATGGATGGAATTTAAGATGGAGAAGATTTATCTATATTGACTTTTTGCCCAGACCATGAGGAGAACTTTGTCAAACAATTCAAAATTCTAAAGGCTTCAAAGGAGTTTGCCTAAGAGAACACCATCAAATCATCCGCATACAAAAGGTGAGAAACTGAAGGGCTATGCCGAGAGATTTTGATTCCATGAATGTTACCAGCCAGCTCATCTTTGACAAGAAGCCTAGATAGGACTTCCGAACGAAGGATAAAAAGGAAAGGAGATAGAGGATCTCCTTGTCTAAGACCACGCTGTGGGAAAAATTTGCCAAAAGGAGAGCCATCCGGTAGAGTAGAGAAAGACACAGTAGAGATATATTGCTCAATCATTCGAATCCATTGAGAATGGAAACCCAAATATTTCAAAATTCGGAAGAGGAAACTCCATTCCATTCTATCAAAAGCTTTCTCGATGTCTAGTTTCAGAACCATAAGACCACATCTACCCCTTTCCAGCTTTATGTATGGAATAACTCATGAGCAAGGATAGAATTATCCTGTATAGACCTGCCTTGGGGAAACGCAAATTGATTTGGAGAAACAATTTTATGAAATAAAGGCTTAAACCAGTTAGCTAATATCTTGAGGATAATTTTATAAGAAAAATTAGTAAGACTGATGGGTCTAGGTAAGTGACAGAGTACTATTACTCTGATGGCAAATGGAATTGACCGTACTAGGTTAGAAATTCAAAGACAACACAAGAGCAATAGGTAATGTAAACTATTTTTTTAAACTCTATAAAATACTTTGGGTGAATTTTAAATAGATATTAAGATGGGCACAATAGTATTGTAGTTGAGTAGGTTGCTATATTATAACTTTGATGACGTTGTAATGTCACGTGCAAAATCGAAATTTTCACTTACGCCTTTTTGTAAAAGGCGGGTCGTTACAGTGGCTGTCTGGACATGCGTGTTTAAGAGTCGCAAAATTAACATTCTGTAACTCGTGTCCGGACTTAGGATGTGCCTTTCTAGACACAACCCACAAAGAGTGAATTTTCTCTCTCTGGAACTCCCGTCCTGTCCCTATCCTATGCCCGTTCGGACACGACTTCCCGAAATTGATTTTTACACGTTTTCTTAGTGTTTTCATCATACTTTACCTAATTAATCGTTTAGCTAATTTAATTTACATTTTAAATACTCAAACAATGTATTGGACATTTTATTAGGTAAAAGATACAATGATCAAGCTTTAATCATATAGAGGTATTCCGCTGCTATGTGTAATCTCTTATGAGTCATACCCTTACTATCAGTTGTCAAGTGTGAATGTTTGATTCATGACATGTTGTCATGTCACTGCGATGATTTGTTTTATATAAATAAATAATAATTGGGTTGTCACAAGTAAACGTTGGAATTACAAACTTTTCATGAACAAAAATTGTAGCCCTCTGAATAAGCTTTTCAACGCCACCAAGTTTGTCTCAATTCGATATTAGAATAAAAAGATATGATCTTTTAAGTAAAATGGGTCTAACCGAAAACTGATAAAACTAGCCCGCATTACAAAGTAACCCTAACTCAACTAATACCAAATACGATCAAGAAACCCTATGTTTTGACACTTGAATTTGCCAACACAAATATAAAACCTACTATTTTTCTAGGAGGAAAAAATAGTAGTAATAATATTGTATGGTTTTTCTCATTCAATATTGTAATTACATTTGGGTAATTGGACAATACTTACCCGAACATATGCAATTGAAGAAATAAAAGAACATAGAGACATTATTGGCCAATTCCGACATGCTGCACGTTCATGCAAACTTTGGCCCATAATTGTTAGAGGACAAAAAAGGGCTTGGGGGGATGTATGCAAACGGAAAGAAATGATTAACAAGGACAAAATAGAGAAACATGAAAAAATAGGAATATGTACAATACTGAACATTTTTGGACGTCCTGAGGACAATCTCCTTGAAGAAAGCAACAATATGGTTTCCAAACAAAGCTACTGAGGCCGGGAGAGAGAGATATAAATGATTGTAGATACTTGCTTTAATTTTTGTTTTCAATATATAAAATTGTTTCCGTTAAAAGTTTTCAACCATTAGAATCATTAGTTTAGCTGTCAGAAAACCCAACATGGATTTGGCGTGCTGAGTGAAAACAATTTGATACATAACAAGTCCGGCACACTGTTTGGGACAAAAAAAAATTCTGAATTCAGATATTTGTTGTTTGGATACAAGCTTGCTTGTCACTCCTTGTGGCTGTCCTGCTCTTTATAATTTCACTAATTTTGTCCTACCTTTGCCAATATATAATTAATTTCAATTCCATTCGTCTAACCCAAGTTCCATATATATATAGTGTCAGTTCCTGAGCTTAATTGATCTTTCCAACAGTTTTGGTTCAACTATCAACATGGTTTTCGCAATAATTACAGTAGAGAGGATTCGGTGGTTTTCCATAACCAAACTTTCTTCCAATGTATGACAATTTTAGTAATTCTTTTGATATTATGGGAAAAATGTATAATTTTTTTTACCATCAACTATATATATAAATATTTTGGATTCATGAAAAACAGTAGTACATTCGACTTACAATTTTAGGCCAGGTATCGATCGAAAGGGTACTCGCAAGTGAGACCCACGAAATTGGTCGGCTGTCATCTCGATCAAATAGATGTGTACGTACTACAGGTTTCTCTCCATTCAAATCATAGCAACTAAAAAAATAATTAGTATGTGGAAAAACTTCCATCTGGGGTATGTGGAATGAAAATTTTATTTTTCCAAAAATAAAAAATAAAAAATTCCACATTAGGTTTAATGCCAAAATAAGATCATATGCCTTACCTAATCTTTATTAATTTTCTGTACAAGTGCGGGTGTGTGTGCATGTCTCAAGGATTTCGGTATTCCAAATCGTTAAAACAACTCATGATTAGAAAGCTTTTGCAGGGTACTGTGCATGTATTATGTATCATGGCATGCATGTTGTAGTGAAAATGCTGTACAGCAGGTTTGATGTACGTATTTTGTTGGGTTGGTGGTTAATTAAGCACACTACAGCCTAGTCCGATTGCGCCAACTGATATGGGTCCTACCGATAAGTCTTGTTTTGTAAATATTGTACTTTTTATGTTGTGCAATTAACACATCCTAACTGAAAATTACTTATCACTCGCTATGTCTGAGGTAATAATGGTAAATATGCTTTGTTAATTAAATGATAACAATAAAGTGCATACAATAATTGTATGTTTACAGGGGAAACGTATAGTTAATGGTGATAGTAGTATTCAAAAAAAGGATTAATTAGAAGAAAAAGATGAACAGAAAGCAACCGATATGGCCCATGGCATGTCTACTCAATAGCCCCACGATGTGATATTCATCTTCCTCCACTCCCTATTACTGTTCCTTTCACCCACACCGGATTCTTGCTTTATTTACCAAAATTAAGTCTGTCCATCTTCATTCCTTAACCAACACGATGTCCAGCGGGAAAGAATTGGCAGAAGGATCGCCAAGCTCTCCCAGCGATCATCACCATCAGCAGCCGGCAACACCAAGCCGTTATGAGTCACAGAAAAGGAGGGACTGGAACACCTTTGGGCAGTACCTGAAGAATCAGAGGCCCCCAGTCCCACTCTCCCAGTGCAACTGCAACCATGTCTTGGACTTTCTTCGATATCTTGACCAGTTTGGGAAGACAAAAGTTCACCTCCAAGGGTGTATGTTTTATGGACAGCCTGAGCCGCCTGCACCTTGCACCTGTCCACTTAGACAGGCCTGGGGCAGCCTTGACGCCCTCATTGGGCGGCTCCGAGCTGCTTATGAGGAGAATGGAGGCTCTCCGGAGACCAATCCGTTCGCTAGCGGTGCAATCCGGGTTTATCTTCGGGATGTGAGGGAGTGTCAAGCTAAGGCAAGGGGGATCCCATATAAGAAGAAAAAGAAGGCGGCCAATCAAAGCAAGGGAAATGAAGAATCCAGCTCTACCGTGCACTTCTCTTGATTTCTTTGCCTAAATTGAATGTGGTAATTTCTTTATCGCTTGCTTTCTAATTTTTGATGAATAGTGTTTGCATATGGAGAAGGCTAGCTAGTCTGTTGCTTGCTGGAATGAAAATCGATTTCCACTAATCTGGCAGAAGCCAAAAATTAGTAGTAAATTTAACGAACTATAATCTACATGATTTATTGCTGAAAATTGCAGCCTTGAAATTGATTTGTGGACCTCGATCAAATGGCAGTGAAAAAGAATTTGTGACTGAGAATGATAGCTATATATCGAGTTAATAAGTCGTGACTTGGCCAAACATTAGTACTCGATCGGTGAAACGACATAATCAATTTTTCAGCCCAGATTATATGCCTTTCAAAACTAAAGCCCCCAAACCCTAATTGGTATAAGAACTAAAAGATTGTAAATGACGTTAGCAAGTACAACTTCTCTAACCATGCATCAGAAACACTAAATGCAAAGGTGATAATGTAGTTTAGCATCTTTTCTCCTGAGAACTACTCTTAAGTCGGTTGTGATTACTTTGAGGAGAATATTCTCTATTTCTCTCTCCCTCTCTCTCATTCACACACAGACACACAAAAAAAATCATGTAAAAACACTGTTTCGGTGCATTGCTTAAACATTTATTTATTTTTTGACGAATGAGTAAACTTTCATTATTAATTTGAATGTTAACTTGTCCCTAGTTTGGCTCTTTTAAGATTCTGCTGATTTGGTGCACCCATGAATGGTCCAAGTGAGATATTATATATATAGTTTCCCATGTTAAAATAACTCAAAATAGACAAATGATTGAAACCGAATGATTAATTTGGTTTAAGGTTTCTCACTGATCTCTTGAACTAATATATTAATCTTGTTCATGGATGCTTTTTGTATGGCTTTTCTCATTTGTAATTTTATATAATAAAGTCATCGTCCGATCGAATCTCTCGGATGTAGGAGAAACCCAATGCTAATTAAATATAAATTGTTTTCTTAACCTTAATAACAGCCCCCGTTTTAATAAAGAGATATGATTTCTTGCCAATTTTTTAATATCTAAAAACACAACTATCTTATGTGGCAGGGAATCATAGGATAATTGTGATTTTTTGTTTTTTTAAAGAGCCTATAATTCCTTGTCACATATGATAGTTGTGTAAAAAGTTGGCAAGAAATCATATCTCTTTTAACAAATGACCCACTGGTTGCTATTCTTTAGTGTAGAAGATCTATGCAAGGGCACTTTTGATATTTTGTAATATCCCTTTGTACCTTCACTAGATTTGCATTTGTCCAATACCAGATTTTGTGGGACAGTAGGTTTATTCTGTTTCATTACAATGCCGCTTTGGTTTGGTTTTATACTGCGTTTGATTCAATGGGTATCCTAGCTAGCTTGTTGGGGCAATCAAATGCTTGAGCTTTGTGCTTCCTAGGTAACTCTGAATAAAAAGATTCTTGTAGTACTATATATGTAAGCTGCTCAATCTCACATGTTACTGTCGGCTCTCCATGGGAACTTGGAGTTCAATAGTGAGACTTGTGTTTGTAATTTATGCCTTAATTAGCTAGGTTAATACATTGGACATAAGTTCCTGGCAAGAATTAAAACTAGTTCGATTCAATGTTTTGAGCTGTGATCATATATGTTCTTTCTGCATGCATTATTATATGTTTGCAGATATGTATCTAGGTTGGGGCATTAAAACATTTTAGGACATTCACAGATAGGGCTGCCTTCACACGATGTAGCATAAGCAAATTCTTCAAGATGTAGATACATCGATCCATGAAGAAAATGAAACATATCTAATTCTCTCCTAATTAATCCCAGATAAAATTAATGACTAAAACAAGTGGAACATGAATTATGTAGTGAAGGTTATATATGGTTGGATTTGGTGATGAGACTTTTTGAGCATTTCAAGGAAGTCAAAGAAAAATAAACAATGTGATACCCCGATTTAGATTTTGAAGACATTGTCTTTACAAATTGAAGTCTCATAATGGTTATATAGTAGGCAGAATTCGGTTACAAAAATGATTGTAGATAGATTGTGTACTGGATACGTGTCTTGTCGACGATATCATGAACTAAAGTGAGAGAGATTGTGTACAGGATTAAGATGATAGTTTAATCTTTATTGGATCGATTTAGAAGGTGGAGAATAGCCTGTTTGAAAAACTTCCAATATTTAAAAGCTTTTTTTCAAATAGTAAAAAATTAAGGAAAAATAAAATTTAGTCCTTAAATTTTAATTTCATACGATTTTAATTTAGTATTTAGATGTTCAGGTCACCAATTACGTCATTAACTTTTCTTTTGATTTCAAATAGGTTCGTCCGCCATCCCATCGTTTAATTAATTAACAGTGTGTCGATCATGTCAAACTAATTAATTAATGCCACATAGCTCTTGTTTAATATGTCGTGTGTCACCTGTATGTGTCATGTGGCATAATTACATTAAATTGTAAATATATTCTTATAAAATTTTTAAAAAATCTTAATTTATAATATATTTGTAATTTTAATTATTTGTAAACAAGAGTTACGTGACATTAATTAATGAGAAAATATCATTTTAGGCCCCCAAATTATCACCCGTTTTGCGCCTAGCCCCACAAACTGCCAACACTCCTACTCCAGCCCCCGCAACTATTAAAACATTTGAAAAATGCCACATTTGGCGAAACATTCCCATATTACCCCTGCAACGTGTCATTTTTCAATTAAATAATAATAATAATAATAATAATAATAATAATAATAATAATAATAATAATAATAATAATAATAATAAACTAAAAAAATTAAAAACTAAAAAAACTAATTTTTTTTTTTTTTTTAAAAAAAAAAAAAAAAAAAAGAAGAAAATATGGTGTTTTGGGGGTACCCCCTTGGGGAGGGGGGTGGCCTGCGAACCAACCCCCAAACCACCTTTGGGGTTGGCTCGCAGGCCACCTCATTTTCCTTTTTTTTTTTGAAAAAAAAAAAAATTAAGTTGTTTTTAGTTTACTTTTTAAATTTTTATTTTACGTTTTAGGTTTTTTTTTTTTTAAAAAAAATATTTTTTAATTGAAAAATAACACGTGGCAGGGATAATATGGGGATATTTCGCCAAATAAGGTCTTTTTTAAAGGTTTTGGTAGTTTGGGAGGCCAGAGTCGGAGTGTTGGCAGTTTATGGGTTTAAACGCAAAACGGGTGATAATTTTGGGGGCTAAACTGTAATTTTTCCTTAATTAATTGGTTTGATGTGGCATATCGTTAATTGATTGGACGATAAATTGAGGGATGGACCTATTTTAAACCAAAGGAAGCTTAAGGACCTAATTGTCAAAACTTGAAACCTGAGAACTAAATAGAAATTGTATCAAAACTTAGGGATTCAATTTTTCCTAAAAAATTATATCTAATGTACTATTTAATCAAGAAAAATATATTATGAAAATATTAACAACATTGGATATTTGAGTATGCTGCACATATTCAAACACATGCAATGATCATTGTAAATAGATCATATATATGTTTAGAATCAACAATAATCACAATAATCATGTAAACTATAGAAACCCAATTAGAAAAAACTATGGAACATAGTTTAGCCCAAGTATATTGTCACCGTAAACTATGGAACATAGTAAAGCGTCGTATTAATTTAATGCCAGGGCTTCATGGAACGGAATAGAAATGGAGAGGATTCTCTCCATTTACTTATAAAGGATGGGCATAGTTGTCTTTTCACATTTTCATGGAATGTAAAAAGACAACTATATCCATACTTTATAACTAAATGGAGAGAAATGGAGAGGATCCAAATTCTCATGTAACCACTAGGAAAAAATTAAAAAATCACAGCTATTTTTTTTTTAGTAATGTTTTTTAAAATGCCGACGTTTCTTTTTGCTTTACAAGAATTTCCTAAGTTTTTGGCGATGTTTATAGGAAATGACACTAAATTTATTTACCAGTGTCTTTTAAGAAAAATCCAGTAAATTTATAAGAAATTTTTTAAAAAAATAAAAACATTAATAAAAAAAAATTGTATTATTATTTTATTTAGCCGCTTTTAGCAACAAAAAAAAAAACCAACTAATTATTTTATGATTTTTTTTTTATATAACAATAGGAAAAAAAAATCACTTTATTACATATTACCATAACGGCATAACCATAATACAACTTATAATATGGAACTAATTAGAAAACAATTTTTGCAATCCAAAAGAGTTTCTAGATGTTTGAGACAAACAAGAACAAGAGAATCAAGAAACTACACAAGTAAATAAACTACTAAGCTTGATAAATTATTGTGTTACCATAAAAACCTTTCATATTCATATAAAATTGTTTTTTGTCTGTTATTCTTGTTTGATGGACAAGTCAAGTCATTATAATCGAAACGCATAGCCTAGAGAAATGGCTTCAATCGTAAAGAAACAAAGACTATATATGAAACTCCTAAAAGGAAATCGATTGAACAAATTAATAATCAAAAAGAAAAGGGGTAATTACCTTTTTCCCCCATGAACTACCAAAAAATACGCGATGCCCCTATAAACTACCAACTCAACCAAAATAGAGCATTCAACTACCAAAGACAACCATTTTCCCCCCTTCCGTCAGTTAGAGGGGTTAAAAGAAACAGTCAACGGGTCATGTGTCGTTTTACATGGGGGCCTGTTGGAAGATAGTGGTAGTTCATAGGGGGAAAGAGGAAGATGATGGTAGTTCATGGGGGGAAAAGAGGAAGAAAATGAGGGTAAAACGGCGTGTGACGGTCACGTGACCCGTTGACCGTTTGTTTTAACCCCTTTGACTGACGAAAGGGGGGAAAAGGGTTGTCTTTGATAGTTGAATGCTCTATTTTGGTCGAGTTGGTAGTTTATGAGGGCATCGCGCATTTTTTGGTAGTTTATGGGGGGAAAAGGTAATTACCCCAAAAGAAAAAATGAAAAGCATAAGAATAACATAAATGAAAAGCTTAAGAATAACAGAAGACCGCAGCATATGATAATTAACAAAGCAATTATTAAAGTACTTTAAAAACATAAAGTGCTTGGGGTTGAAAATACAACAAAAGGTCCAACTTCATACATAGACTTTCTACTTGGAACGAAAATATGAGACTCAAATTTGGCTGTAGTGCATGGGAATAGTATTGAACGTACCCTTCAGGATAGGATTCCATAAAGGTTACTCAATAATAAGAGATACAAAAATAATTTGGTTTTAATGTGAATCACAAGAAGCTGAAGAGGTTCATTACTGCAAAGTTAAAAGCCAAACCTTTCGAGAGAAATATATATATTTGAGATATAGTTTTAGGTTTTATTTCCAATGACTTATTAAACGTACATTGCATGTTTGAAATTTCCATTTCATATTGGAGCAAACTCCTAAAAAACACACACACACACACACAAAAAAAAAAAAAAAAAAAAAAAAAAAAAAAAAAAAATGAACGCATTCTGAACATAACAATTTGCCACTTCTATTTAAGTATCTTGTTCGTATGACATATTGAATGGTCTTCGGATGGTGCTCTTGGGTTGAGTTGATTTACCTAACTATTTGAAGAATGCTTCGAAGGTGCTTTGAATAAGTAATTTGTGCAACATCCCAAGTTCACCATTCCAACATAAAAGATATTGTTCAAATCAATATGAATAATACTAACTAAAGTTTTGTATTTTCAAGTTTAACAACATATCATTTATGTATCCTCACAACTTCATTAAACCAAGGTCTTCTACGGTCCAATCCATCCACATATGATCATCATCTTAAGTTTATAACTAACTTATCATTCTAAATATGCTTAGATCTACAAACTCGTGAAATGCAGCTCTTGCTAGTGACTTTAGATGACACAATCATTCTTTTTGCATATACAACATGAGAATCCCTCGACTTATACTTAGGCATAGTATTATAAAATATGTCAACACAATATGGACTTTAACAATCTCCCCATTTGAAAATTATGAGACAAAAATTCTCAACTATTTACAAGAGACGTATAACAAATCAAAGACATAAAAGACGTAACTAAAATTAACTCTAGCTGAATAAATGACATTGTAAGGATAGAAAAAATTACACCACTTTATACTTTTCTATTTACTTTTGAGAACTTTGTTGTCATGTCATACTAGTCAACCACAACATGAAAAATGACCCGTGACCATAAATAGTGTAATCATAAATCAATGCATAAAAAAACTTGCAAGTATCTCAAGTACACCCCCCCCCCCCCCCCCCCCAAAAAAAAAAAAAAAAATCCTTTTTTCATTGATTGAAAACAAGTTTGCAAACATACACATGTAGGAAAACAACAGATGTAATGAGACTACAAACAAACACACTGTACTTGTTGTCAAACTATTATTATGAAACAAATCTTATAATAAAATTCTAATATCTGAAGCCAAGATGAAGGAAGAGATCATACAACAGACGTAGGAGCAGCTAGCACATGAGGTTGGGCTCATGGTTGATGATTATCCTTAGGAAGACTAAATCTATTTATGAATTCTTTTATCAAGAAAATGCTTTCAAAGGCATGGAGAGTAATTTGGACCCCAAATTCATGTAAGTAAACCATGAATTGCATCAAGTATTTGGCAAAGATGGTTATAAATCCAGGCTTTCACCAATGATATAAATTCACAATGAATTTCCCGGCTCATTAAGAATCGATTTTCTGCAGCTAGTGTTACTGGTATGAACTCAGATGTAACTAGATCAGAGATTCAGAAAGTGGTGATGTCTATGAACAAGAGTAAGGCACTAGGCCTGGACGGTTTTTCTGCAGGGTTCTTCCACAAAGCTTGGCTAATTATTGGGAGTGATGTTTGTGATGCTGTGTTGGAATTCTTCAACTCTGGCCTACTTCTCAAGGAGGTGAATTCCACTATTCTAACTCTTGTCCCTAAAAAGAAGAATGCTTCATCTATGGGGGATTATCGTCCTATATCTTGTTGTAACATTGTTTACAAGTGCATTACCAAGATTTGAGCTAATAGGATGATCCCGGGGCTGAAGGAGGTCATAAGTCCGAATCATGGTGCTTTTATTCCTGGTATAGGGATTGCAGAAAACATATTGCTAGCCTAAGAAGTGGTAAGTGATTACCGTAAGGAAAAGGGGAAAGCAAGATTCACTCCCAAAGTAGATTTGATGAAGTCCTATAACTCCCTGGATTGGGAGTATATCCTGCATTACTTAAGTAACTTTTGGGCCCATCCTTGGTATATTGGATGGATAAGGGAATGCATATCTACCTCGAGTTTTTCCATTGCTATGAATGGGACCTTGGTGGGGGTTTTTTCATGGGAAGAAAGGGCTTCAACAAGGGGACCCTTTGTCCCCTTATCTGTTTGTTTTAGCCATCGAAGGACTTTCTTTATTATTAGAAGAGCTGGTTATTTCTTCTTCTCTCTTCAATTTTCATATGAGGTGTTCCTTAATAAAGCTCACCCACCTCTGTTTTGCAAATGATTTATTAATCTTTTCTGCCCCTTCTGTTGCTTTTGTTCAAGCAGTGAAGGATGTTTTAGGTAAGTTTGAAACACTGTCGGGATTGAAAGCAAATCCCTCTAAAAGCTCTGTATTCCTTGCAGGTTCTTCCCAGGCTGAGAAACAGAAGCTTCTCTTGGTGCTGAATATGCCAGAAGGTGGTCTTCCTGTTAGATATCTTGGTGCCACTTATTACCAAGCTCATGTCTACAGCTGACTGTGACAGTTTGATCTCCAAAATCTCCTCCAGGATTGATTCCTGCCTGATCAGGAAGCTTTCTTTTGTAGGTCGACTACAACTGCTATCTTCGGTGCTGTTTAGTTTGTAGAATTTTTTGGGCCCATGTTTTTATTCTGCCTATAAGGACCATTTCTCTTTTGGAACAAAAGTTTAACAGGTTTCTTTGGAGTGGTAGTGATGTCAAGGCTAAGGCAAAGGTGTCTTGGGAGAGAATTTGTACTCCTATGAAGGAAATGGGCCTTGGCATCAAAAGGCTTGATGTTTGGAACCAAGCTTCCATGATGAATCACATCCGGAACTTGTTTACCAAATCTGGTTCCCTTTGGGTGGCTTGGACTGAGACTAATTGGTTAAAGCGTAGGAGTTTTTGGCAAATTCCAATCCCTAAGTCTTGCTCTTAGAGTTGGAAGAGGATCCTGAAACTTAAGGACCTTGCAAAAACCTTCATTCGGTTTCAAGTGGGAGATGGGAAGTCAATTTTCCTATGGCACAATCATTGGCACCCTTTGGGGTATTTGCTTGATAAGTTTGGCTTTCGGGTGGTCTATGATTCAGGTTTTTCCGTGGATGCTAAACTTTCATCCATCATTCTTAATGGTGATTGGTACTGGCCAAGAGCTAGGTCCGAAGCTTTGGTGGATATTTAATGTCTCCTTTTAGAGATTCCACTTACAGGTTCTGATTCTCTCCTATTTGGGATTCAAGCAAAGACACTTTTTTCTTGTGCAGAAACATGGGAGAGAAATGAGAGTAAAGTTTCCAGAAACTAATTGGTGGAAGCTGGTTTGGTTTTCTATAGCCATTCCCAAACATGCCTTTATTAATTGGTTGGTTTGCAGGGATGCCCTCATTACCAAGCAAAAGATGGTTTCCTGGGATTATATGGACGTTCCTAACTGTTTGTTTTGCCATGGAGGTCTAGAGTCTAGAGAACACTTGTTCTTCAGTTGCAGTTTCAACATGAGAATTTGGAGGGAATTGATGGCTGCTTGTTCATTTATTGATCCCCCTTTGTTTTGGGATGATGTGGTGGATTGCGGTAACTCTATGTTTCAAGGGAAAAATTTGAAGGCTTGTTTGGGTAGATTATGCTTTGGGGCAGTGATCTACCATATTTGGAGGCATCGAAATGACCTTCAACATGGGAATACTCCTAAGTCAGAAAAGGCAATTGGAGCTACTATAAAATGGGAGGTCCGGTTGAGGTTGCTAGCTAAAGGAAGATTTAAGGATCTGTCTAGTCACCTAAGTCTTGTATATAGGTGGCACTTACACCCTTTCTTGTAGCTTGTATAGTTGGCTTGTTTTGGGCTGAGATAGTCTATTCTGTAGTTTGTTAGTGAGTGATACTGCATTGTAGTACATGCTTGTTTAGTTGTTGTGGTCTGCTATTGCAGTAGGCCTTTGCTTCTCTTTGGATGTGCTCCAATTTTTACTAGAGGGTTGTATTCTTTTGTTTTTGGTGGTTTATAAAGCTTTAATTCATCCAAACAAAGAGTCTTTTCTAGTTATTCACTCCCATGATCAAGTAAAAATCAACCCATGAAGGAAGAACATGTGATGATGAAGAACTTAGGGTTGATAGATAGAATTTGAAAATTCAAAGTCTTAACCAGTAGGGGCTGCAGGAGAGGGGCCCTCAAAAAACTCTATTTGTCCCCTCAAAAAGAAAAAGAAAAAACTACATGATCTTTCCAAAAATCTAAAAAGCTTCAATTTGTAGCACACACATGAGAAAAATATCAACAAAGAAGAAGAATTAGAAGCATGAATCATGATATAAGAATTTAATGTGTTTGGCAAGATTGCCTATGTACACATGGAAACTAGGATTCTCAAGTGAGAAAGAATATTACGCATATACTTGAGAGAATATACAATCGTAATAAAGAGGTATTAGGATTTCTAGTCCTAAAACTACTAGGACTCCAACATTCTCTAACTTGAAGACTAGTTTCAAGATTACCACATAATCCATTCTCACTCTTGCTCGGGTTTAGTCAAAATATTTGCAATATTTTCGTTGGTTGGGATCTTCTGCAATTGGATCAACCCATCATATATATCTCGCAAACACATTGATATGGAACATCTATATGATTAGTCCATGCATGAAACTTAGGATTGTTTGCTAAATGCAACACACTCTGAGTACTGTCATAATGACAAATCACTCTATTTTGCTCGACGCCCAATTCACGAAGCAAGCTTTTCAATCAATTAGCTTACATACTACAATTTTGACATCCAACTAACTTCACCATCAACCACGTTGAAAATATACCTAGTAGTGGACTTTCTCTTAACATGATCTCCTACAAAATACGCATCAACCTCAGTCATAGTATCCCAAGTACAACGCTATAGGATCCTCATTGACGTCTGCGGTACCTGCAACCAAACCATCAATATCTACAAGATCGTTGTGGTAGCCATGTTCACATAAGTGAAAGTATGAGTTCACCACCTCAGTAGTATAAAACTTACTGGTTTTCACAATGAGCCAATCATTTTTATCCCTACCGTATGTTTATGATAATAGATGCTGTCAACATGATGTCTTTGTCTTAAAACCATTTCGTAGCTGATGAGGGTAAAAACAAGCACTTATAAATAGGAGTAACCTTACTACATTATACCCTCATACTTATATATTAAGTGACTCAGCTATACATGTATTCAAGCATTCCACAACTTTGGGGAACACAAGCATACAAATATTCCACTACTTCGAAGAATATAAGTATACGGACACATCCAAATAGCTTGTTTACATGATTGTGTAGCTAACATATATTTCGCCTCTATAATTGATAAAGCTACCACATACTACAATTTTAACATCCAACTAACTTCACCATCAACCAAGTTGAAAATATACCCAGTAGTGGACTTTCTTTTGACATGATCTCCTACAAATTATGCATCAGCCTCAGTCATAGTATCTCAAGTACAACGCTCCAGGGTCCTCATCGACGACTGCGGTACCTGCAGCCAAAGCATCAATATCTAAACGATCATTATCGTAGCCATGTTCATATAGGTGAAAGTATAAGTTCACCAACTCAGTAGTATAAACTCACTGGTTTTCACAATGAACCAATCATTTTTATTCGAATGGATACTATCAACATGATGTCTTTGTTTTAAAACCATTTCTTAGTTGATGAGGGCAAACATAGGCACTTATAAATAGGAGTAATCTTACTACATTATACCCTCGTACTTATATATTAAGTGACTTAACTATACTCGTATTCAAGCATTCCACAACTTCGGGGAACACAAGCATACAGGTATCTCTAAGCATAAAAATTAGTGATCTCATAGCCTGGTTATACAAGTATACAGATATTCCACTACTGCAAAGAATATAAGTATACAAGCACATCAAAGCATGACATCAATCAAACATGAAAACCATTGACCTCTAACATCTGGTCATATAAGCATACAAATATTCCACTACTTCAGAGAATATAGGTATACAGGCACATCCAAACATGACATTACTTAAATCATATGCAATCTAGTCAAATAGAAATATGCATATGCTTTATCCCATTAAGACTCATAGTTATAATAATACGTCTAGTAGAAAATACCTTGTAAAACAACATCAAAACCCATGTTGTGCATGTCATCATAATAGGGGACAACTTTGGCCCATATTATCATCATAATAAGAGACAACTTTGACTCCCTTTACTTTCATTATTGTGACAACTTCAGCTCCCTTTACTTTTAATGTGGAGACAAATTAGGCTCCTTAATCTTTATACATATCATGCTCATGCTTTCTTAATCGTATGCTCAAATAACATCATGTTCTTCACATGCTCTTTTCAAACATATCATGAAAACTTACTTCTCATAAAGATCATAAAAACATATTTCAAAACATCACTTCATAATCGTTTCTCAAACAAACAAATCATCCTTAAAACATATCTCAACATAATTGAAAACATTCACAAACATATATCTTTCTAAAATAACATTGCCTGGAATTTAGAACACAATATCATTTAGTGCCAACAAAATCATTGAAAATCTAATATTATTTCTCAGTGAGTAGAATACTCACTTTGGCTGCTCGATATATGGCTTAATGATGGATCCCCAACAAAAGCCTCGCAATGTTAGTGGCATTTTCACATTGCATGCCATGTTAATACTAACACATAATATTTCTACTTTTAAATGCCCACTTAGCTCTTGAATTGTTCAAGAACTAAACCCATGGAAAAAGCCATAGAATTTTTAGGGTTTCATTTGACAACCCATTAACTAACAATACTAACCCATAAGATAATTTCAGGGTTAGAAACCAAAAATCACTAATTTGAGCACTTAGACAAAAGCAAGGGTTTTTGGTCTTACCTTGATTTCTCTCTGAAATGTAACCCAGTGCTTGGAGGTGATAACCTAAAGAAAATTGAGTGATTAAACTCAAACTCTTAAAAATCACACGAAATCTAGAGGAACTAAGATTTTCAAATTTTACCTTAAACCAATCGATGAAAACGTAGATCTTGCTTCAAGGATCACGTTTCCGAAGTCGGATTTGAGATTGGAGCTTCAATATACAAGGATCTAGGGTTTTAGAGTCAAAACCCTAAGATAAATGGGAGAAAACAGGTATGAAAGGAAGAGAGGGTGAGAAAAATGAGCTAAAAACTCATTCAACCAATTTTACTAGACACCTGTCCGGACATGCGTATGAGGAGTCGTAGTCATGGAGTTTCTGCGAGGCCCATCCGGACACGAGTTCTGTTCATCTGGACATGCGTGAGAACTGAAACTCACTAGGAGTTTTGTCTACTGGCACGACAAGTCTGGACACGACAGTTAACACGGACCTACTGCCAAGTCCATCCGGACACGCTTCTTGGTTCGTCCGAACGTGCTACTCAGAAATTCATTTCTGAGCACTTCCCAATGATCTCTAGCCGAATTGGCCATGTACTTATTGATTGCTCCCATTAGCTACTACTACAATGTTGATCTATTGCACCTATAGCCAAGGATTCCTACCGTGGATTTGCATGTTACATGACACAAACTTGCCTTCTTTACATTAGTTGTCAGTTATGAAACATTGTTATAATTCATAGCACATGCACGAGAAAATATCAATAAAGAAGAATCAAGAATCAAGATGGAAAAAATTAGTTTGGTTCGGCAAAATTGCATGCATCCATAGACAGCAACAATAATGTTTCTTCTTCTCTAATATCAAGGTAAAATATAATGAGCCTCTCTCCCTCTCTTCTTATGTGTAACGCACCCAAATTTAGTTAAATTGTAACTAACTTAGTGTGCCTCCCTGACTTATTTACCTAGTAAATAAGACGCAAGGATAACTGGGACCCTTATCAAAGAGCAAATAGGAGACGACTTTTTAACTTGTATAATTAGATAGTCATCACTATACCACATCACAATAATAATACCCAGAGAAGTGACTAAAATATCATAAGATAACATAGCATTGCATAAGCATAATTATCAAGTGTCTCGGTCTAGGGCCGGTCATGAAGTTGAAATATAAAATATTATATGCAAAATCTAAAAGTCAAAGAAGATCAAGTAATAGATAATTAAGCTCCACCAAAGAGAATCCTCAAGGACAACAAAACATCACATATCACATATATAAAAACCCTAAGGGTGTCCTACCCAACTCTGCACCAATGACCTCGACCAAATATGCCAACTCAAGAGAATCCTCAAAAACCAGCCAAGTTGGATCATCTGAGAGAAATGATCTTTTTACATCTCTTTTACATCTCCTGTACATCTCTTTTTTAAATCAACCATTAAATCTGTACGACCTACATGTGGGTTCTGCATATCAAATGGTTAATTTAAAAAAGAGATGTACACGAGATGTACAAAAGATGTATATGTATTGGGTCTCATCCTCTAATGGCATCCTTTTGATCGAGCATTCAAGAACCATCCTCTAAAGAACACCCAACTATAAAACAAGAATGTTTTATAGGAAGAACCAAATCAAAGTGTAAGTCCATGACTCAGTGAGTGTAGTACATCTGAAACATGTCATCATGCAGTGAACTCAGGCAGTTTATAAAATGGTTACTAAATCATATGCAATATTATGCTCAGTGTTCTTTGTCAATGGCAAGGCATAAAATAATTATGATGCAATATAACTATAATATATGATATGTCATGTGAATAAATTGTAGTCAAACTCTATATGGTCTATTCGTAGCCATAACTCTCTTACGGTGAGGTTTACACATCTAAGAGGACCTTTTGTGAAACACAATAATAATTAGCAACCCCCAATGGTCTGACTGGGTCTGTCCCCGGATGATCCAAACCATTAATGATGCCAAAAGATGTGACCACCACCTGTACATGGTTGCACCGGCCACTAGCAACCATTAATTAGATCCAATGCCAACAATATAAAAGTAAACATGGACCACAAGGTCAAACCTATATAATGGTAAGCCCATGATTGTCATTCGTACATGACTAATCATTTCATACTATGCAATTATCTGCTATCTTTTACAACGATCAATCATTGTTGACTAATCGATCGTTCTAGGCAAAATCTCTAAAACCCAAAAAGATCCAAACTACCCATCTAACATGTTGCAAGGTCTGAATATACCTCCTAACATTGTTCTAAGTATCAACCATACCTCAATATAGGATCCCAATACCAAAGTTCCAATCTTTCTTTAAAAAATCCAAACTTTCCATTAACAAACAAGTCTTCCTTAAAATATTCTCAAATCACATAGATCTTTACATAACCATCTAAACAATAAGATAAGCATAATAACGCAACCACATAAAACCATGCTAACCTTAAAGATTACAACTTCCTAACCCTAGAATTATGATCAATTATCCAAAAATCACTTTAAAACAACAAACCCACACACCCATCTATGAAAATGTACCTTGAACAGAACCTAAGTATAATATAAACAACCTTAATACATGGAAATAAACGAGATTAGTGCATAGGGTTTACTCTTTTAAAGGTACATACCTCAGCCTTCAATAAAAATCCCCATTCTCTCTCTCTATGGCTCTCTCTCTCTCTCTCTCTCTCTCTCTCTCTATAGGGTTTCTTGTATGAAGGGGGCAAAATGGGGGGACATGGATAATCTCTTTCTTTATATAGATTTCCCATCAATGAGCTCCATGTTGAGATGTCAAAATTTTATTTCCATGTAGATTGCACCGATTGATCATTATGGTTGAATCTCAACGATCGATTGTCCCATATCGCCTAGGTATGGGAATGTAGATGTGCTTATATGTATATTCGCACCCTTTTTTAAAAGCCGTGATGGCTATGAATCTATCAGAACCCCACAGTTAAGCGTGCTTCTACGAGAGTAGTACTAGGATGGGTGACCTCTTAGGAAGTCTAGTTTGGGGAGCCAAAAGCAGACAATATTGTGTCATTGGAGGTGGGTCATTACATTTTCACTAAAATCCAAAAATCACACTTTATCGTACTTCGATATTTAGAACTAACCCTAACATACTTAGGGAATAATTAAGGCACTCTTAACTCTAAGCTTAGAACCATAGTGTCAATATAGAACCAACCCTAACATAATACTCAGGCAATATACTTCATCTCTCCTCATAAAAATTTCTTTCTCAAATTTTAGAATCTAAAAATAAAACACAAAGAAGGAATAGTAACAATCCCTCATCATCTCTCACCACAAACGACCTCAAGCTTCCTTCAAACAAGCATAGGTAGCAGGTTCGCATGTCCTGTTATGCTTTCCGCGATACCTCTTTGACTCCATGATTGTGCCATAATACCTTCACTATAGCAATCATGTTTGTGCGCAACACTTACTCCTTGCAACCCACGATCTGCACAGATGCCTCCTCATAGGACAAACCCTCATCAATCTCCCGAGGCTCATACTTAATGACATGGTCTAAATTGGGGATATACTTCCTCAACATCAATATGTGAAACACTTCATACATGCTTTCTAAACCAACATGCTGAGCCAATTTGCCTACCCTTTTTGTTTTCTCGAAGGGTCCTACATTACAGGGGCTATGCTTCCCCAACTCTCAAAATCTCATCACACCCTTCATAGGGTATATATCCTTAGAAATACTTTGTCATGTACCCCGAATTCCCCTTTTTACCTAAGGTTGTTGACATAGCTTTTTTATGGGCTCTCTCTAATAAAAGCTACCTTGTCTCGGGTATCTTGGATTATCTCACTTCCCAATAACTATTCTCACCAAAATTGTTCCAATATAACTGCTACTAACAGTTCCATCCACAGAGCGCTTCATAAAATGACACTCCAATAGTCACCTGGTAACTATTATTATAAGCGAATTTGAATAGAGGTAGGTATTAAATCCAACTCCCTTTGAAATCCAAGACACATGCCTGCAACATGTCTTCCAAAATCTGAATAGTCTGTTCTGATTGACCATCGGTCTATGGGTGAAAACCCATGCTAGACTTCAATTCCCTACTCATTTCCTTCTGCAAGCTTCGCCAAAACTTTGAAGTGAATCTAGAGTCATGATTTGACACAATGGTGGTCGGCACTCTCTGCAGACGCACACTATTCTTTACGTACAACCCTACTACCTTATCTATTGAATCCTTAACCTTCATCAGAATGAAGTGAGCCATCTTCATCAAATGATCCACTACTACCCATATGGCATCCTCTCTAGATGCTGCCCTAGGTAAACCCACTAGAAATTCCATACCTATTTCGTCCCATTTCCATTTGGGCATGAGTAGTGGCCGAAGCATTCTTACTGGTCTTTGATGTTCTTCCTTTACCTACTAACAAGTAGGGTACTACTCAACATACCTTGCAATGCCCATCTTCATATTGGTCCACCAATCTGACTTCCTCAGATACTTGTACATCTTGGTGCACCCTAGATGACCGAGATACAAGGATCAATGAGTTGTGCCCATAATCTCCTTCCTTAGCTATAACAACCTACCTCCAACGACACAATATTATCCACTTTTGACTCCCCTAAACCAGAATTTTCCAGTTGTAGTACAAAACTAGCAAAAAGCACAGGCCTTCTTGCTTCTACAACCTTCAATCTCAATCTCTCTAACTCTATAATCAGCTATGGTTGAGAGATTCACTAGACATCCAAGCTAACTGTCAATCTCCTCTGTCTTTGATTAGTAATAACAATCTCCTCTGTCTCATCTTTTGTTCCTTCTGAGAGAAAAAGTACTTAAGGCTCTTGTGGCAAGTGTAGATCTCATACTTTTCACTGTACAAGTAGTGTCTCCAAATGTTGAAAGAAACAAAAAACAACTGCTAAACTCCAAATCATGTAAAGGGTAATTCTTCTCATAACTCTTCAGCTATCACAAGGCATAAGCCAACGCCTTACCATTCTACATCAGTACACACCCCAAACCTTTCTTTGAGACGTAGCTGTGCACTACAAAATTTGCAGATTCCGTTGGCAACGTTAACACAGGTGTACTTACAAACCACTTCTTCAATTCTTGGAAGCATTTTTTTCAAGCATCGGTCTATTCATAACGGGTGTTCTTCCTTGTAAGGGTTGTCAGAGGTGCTGACAATTTTGATAATCCCTAATTAAATCATCGAAAACAGCCTGGGAATATAAGCTTTTTTGGATCTCATGCACGTTGGTTGGTTCCCTATTTGACCATTGTGCAGCCTTCTCAGGCTCTATAAAGACTCATTCTTCAGAAATCATGTGTCCAAGGAATGACACACTATCTAACCAGAATTCACACTTCTCAAGCTTGGCATAGAGCTTCTCTCGCCTAAGCCTCTCCAATTCCTTCAGATGCACTTCATGATCCTCCTGACCTTTGTAGTAAATGAAGATGTTGTTGATGAGGACTATTGCAATGTAATCCAAGTAATCGTCAAAGATCCGATTCATTATTTCCATAAACACAACAGGGCATTGGTTGAACCAAATGACATTACCAAGAACTCATAATGTCCATATCGAGTTCTAAATGCCATCTTGGGGATGTCCTCATGCTTGACCCTCACTTGGTGATATCCCGACCACAAGTCTATCTTCGAGAAGACTCGTACACATAAAAATTGGTCTAGTAGATCATCAATCCTCAGTAACGAATACAGATTCTTCATCGTAACCTTGTTTAGCTCCTTATAATCAATGCACATCCTCATTGATCCATCATTCTTCTTTACGAACAAAACTGGCACTCCCTAGGACAATCGGCTATGATGTATAAATCCTTTATGTAGCATTTGCTACAACTGGACCTTCAGTGCCTTTTACTTTGCGAGTGCCATTCTTTAAGGTGCCTTAGACACTGGTGTTGTGCTTGAGATACTGTCGATACTAAACTATATTACCCACAGTAAAGACAATCCTGAAAACTCCACTAGAAAAATGTCGGGGAGCTCTCACACTATAGGAATCTCCTATAGCTCCTTCCTTACCTTTGGCGGTTCCACAATGAAGATAAGAAATGCTTGACCTCCATCGATAATTGACCTTCTAACTTGTACTTCCGATCTAACACAAGTAACCTTCCCACCCCCGAGTGATTGGAAAGTTACCTTCTTCCTTGAACAGTCAATGCTAGTAATGCTTAGGTAGCCAATCCATCTGCAAAATCACATCAAACCTTTGCATTTGAAGCACAACCAGGTTTGGTACGAGGGTCCTTCGTTCAATTTTCATGGAACAATCCTGTACCACATGCATACAGACTTCAATTTTCCCTACTGGTGTCGCCACTACTGCCACTCTAAACAACCGAACATAGGTAATTGACATAAATTAATGATTGGCCTCGAAATCAAATAATATTGTAGCCTAAAATCAAAGAATAGATATGTTGCAGGTCAGGACATCAATGCTTGTCCCTACCTCTCTTGGTGTCAGTGCATAAACCTGTGTTGGAGCCAGTGGCTTTTGTGTATTCCCTTGTTATGGCGTTATGCCCTTAATTGTGCAGTCCTTGCTGCAATGCTCTGGTGCAATGCCCTGGCTGACCACATCCATAGCACGTCCTCAATGGACCTTGTTTTACTGCCGACATGGTGCTATTGGTTGATTTTACTGTTGCTACTACTACTACTGAGGTGTGGTTGGAGTGGGCAGAGGCATCCCTAAAGTGGTCTCTGAATCAAGTAGCCTCCCATGGCAACCCTTTTAAATGATCTTGCTCCTCTAAATGTAGCTCTCGGGATAAAAATCCTCTTCCTTTGTTTTGCTAATGATGTTGCATACTCTTTCAAGCACTCCTCATACAAAGAAACTCGGTTCACAAATTGCGAGAAGTTCTTAATCTCGAAACAAGACATCTTACTTCCAATGCGAAGCTTCAAACCTCTCTCGAACTTCTTTCCCCTCTTCTCCTTACGGAGAATTAGGTTATTTGAGTAAACTTAGCAGGATGCTCCGTGATAGTCATGCTTCCATGAACTAGATCAATGAATTCCTTAGCCATACCTTTATGCATCTCTTTAGGAAGAAGTGATCATTAAACTCCTCCTTGAATGACTCCCAAGAAATGGCTTGTCCAACCCCTAACTCAATCGTAAGTAATACCTTCCTCGCTTGCCAACACCTCTTAGATTCTCCAGAAAGCTTGTAAGTGGTGTAACATTCTACTCTTCTATACGTCTAGTATCCTCCAAAAGTTCTTCAATATCAAGCCAGTTCTCAGCCCTGAGGTACCCTCTACTACCAACGAAGGTAGGGAAATGATGGTTTCAAAAATCTTTGAACGAATAGCCTTTCTCTCCAACATGTGGTTCAAGCTTATTGCCATTGGCCAATTCACACACCAGTTAAGTGGCTACTGTCAGCAATTGAGCTTGATTAGAATTAACAGCCTCATAATCCGAGATCTCAAAGGTGTTCTGATCATGTGGGTGGGGAATCTCTCCACCTCCAATCTCACACGCGTTAATGCTAGTAGCAACGTTCTTGCAAGACAACATACATCTACAAAAAGTAGAGTCAACACCGAATTGAAAAAAAGACTACAAACAACCAACTTAACCTACCCAAGATCCTATCTCTAACTAACTATCCTATGGTCTAGTGTAATCTTTCTCCTAAGGCTATCTTGACTAAATCCAATAGCCCTCGGAGGACAAAGCTCTTATGCAACCTGTAATGCCCCCAAATTTAATTGACTGGTAATTAACTCGGTGTGTCTTCCCAACTTATTTATCGAGTAAATAAGATGCAATGATAATTGGGACCCTCAACAAAGAGCAAATAGTGGGAGACTTTTTCACGTGTATAATAAGATAGACATCACTATACCACATCACAATAATAATATCTAGAGCAATAACTAAAATATCATTACATAACATAGCATATCATTGTGTGTAATGTAAACATTTTTACTCAATAAACGTTGGAATTAGCAAAACTTCATAAAACATGACTTTGTAGACATTTGAACCATCTTTTCAACGCCATCAAGCTTGCTTCCAACCGATGTCCTAATCACAAGATATGACCTTTTTTTAAGACTGATCTGATGGAAAACTGCCTTGCATCAGAAACATTTTGACAATTGACTTATCACCATACATATTTCCTAAATAACCACTATCAAGATACCAAATATTTTCTTCCACTAGACATCTCAAACCCTTTTTTCCATACTTTGACAACTTTTGTCTTAGCTGGAATAGTTTCTTTCACGATCTTCCTTGGAGTACTTTCTACCTTTGAGAAATTGTATTTCTTTTCTTTGTTCCTTGAAGATTATGAGGCATTGCTTCTCTTTTTACCCGCGTTGATCAATGAAATTTTTCTTTACATGCTTCACATGAGAAGATCTACACTTTGTTATCTGCTCGTCCTGATTCCTTAGTTAGAGACTTAAATTGTTTAAAGAATTTTCTCTTAGGTTTCTCATTCTTGATGTCCTCTCCAACTGTGAGAGTACTATTTAGCTTACTACATTAAGGATGAAGATGACCTCGTTCTCCACAAGGAAAACACATAGTTATGAACTTATGAGTCATTTCTTCTGTACTTGAAGCAGTAGGTATAATATCACGCACAACTCTAATTTTAGAGGTAGATAGAGTTGTTATGGAGATCAATGTCTTGGAAAGTCTTTCAAGGAGACCATAATTTTTATTTACTCTTCCTGTTTAGACAATCGTGAGTTATTTCACCGAAACCTTGGCACTCAAAGCACTTCAATTCATTCCTTAAGGCTTTTGCTTCTGGTTTTTCTTGTTTCTCTTATCACTCCTTTTATCACTTCTATACCTTTGTCACTTAATATCTCCTTGTTTTTGGGTCTTTTTGAAAAGTTTCCGAGAGTTTTTTTTTTCTAAGAAACTTTATGAATTTGTTAACAAAGAGTGCCATTTCCCTTTCATTCATGTCTAGGTTGTCTTCATTAGTTGCCAAAACATCCTCTTTAATAGTTTTTAGAGAAATAATTTTCCTTTTTTTGGACTGATGAAGATTCAAGCTGTAAGTTTGAAGAGACTCGGGTAATTCTTTTATTTTGAGAGCATCACGCAACATCCTTGCTCTGGCAATGAATTTTAGTTGAAACATCTCACGAAGAAAAACTTAATACTTTACTACCAATGTTGTTCTTGGGAATCTTTTTTCCCAATACTCTAGAAATTGTTAAAGTTTGAATTAACAATGTGACTCAGCTTGGTTTAGAGTGCATCAAAGCTTTCATTATCATCCATTCTAGTTAAAACTGGATATTCTATGAAATTTATCCATTGAACAAACAATTGAAAATAACATTTTGTTATTAATTATACCATCCACAGTTATCCAACATAATCTTGTCTCATTCATCATCCTTTATCAACCGAAAACCATCTGCTTGTAGGTATTGCATATATATAGATATCGCTGACATCCTTCGGTCTTACCACATAGTCTTTTACATGGTGTATGAGATGAAGCTGCTTATAATTGCAATTTTTTTTATTTTTTTTTTTGGGACGAATAATTATCATTGCATTTCTCCATGTATCTCATCCATATATATAAATGGAACCCAAAACCTAGGTTTCCAATATTATCTTTAATTATGGCTCCAGTATCATCAAAATGTCACCTAACCTCTTCTTTTTATTTATTTATTTTTTGTTTAATTGTGTGGTCTGAACTCTTCGACTGATTGCAATAACTCGTTGCAGGATCATGGCAAATGAATAGACTGGCAGGGCTCGGTAAGAGGAAACTCTATTGAAGTTGCGGTCTTTACTCTGACCACCCTTTTTGCAACTTTCAAGGTATAGGGAATTTCATCTATATAACTTTCATGGCATGATGGTCTTAGAAAGCCTCTATTTCATCTGCCATTTGGGAATGTAAAAGCACTTATTAGATTACAAACTCTATTTGTACGTAATTAAGTACTGTACGTTGGTTTTGCCTAAGTCTGCTGCTTGCTGTGTTGAAAATAATATATAGTAGTATCACCATGGTTTTCTGTTTTGTCTTCATTGCTTCTTTCATGATACATTTCAACTCCTTTTTTCTTTTTTTCTTTTTTTTCTGCTGATAAGGATGGTGTGGCAATCTGCAACCCGATAATCATTTAGGGAAATTTATGTAATTTTAGTAGTCATAGAGAATTAATTTTTTCTAAAGAACCAAATTTTAATTCACATTAATTTTTCTCAAAATATTGGTCAATGAATAATTAAATGACAAAGGAAAATTTTAGAAGCTACATTTACAAAATTTTAATATGGTCTCACAATTTAATATTTTTTCCAAATATATAAAGAGACAATATTTGTTTTAAATAAAAAAAATATATTATTTCTGGCATTTACAGAATTGTATCTACCGTTATTATTTTATTTTCACTATGTTAAAAATACACCTAATTGTATCTAAACCCAAGAAGTAAAAGATGAGAATGAAACAAAACCCTAGCCTCCTACCTCACTATAGCTATACTCTTTCTCTCTTTTCCTTTGTTCTCTCCACTACCCAACTAAATAGGAATATGATGAAAACCTAGCCAAGTAGCCACCCAATTATTTTTCTCTCTCTCTCGACTTCTGTCCTTGCTACGTACCAGCCAAAACACCATCCCATACAATATTCCAAACTTTTCTCACCTCGTCTCTCACTGTATACCTGCAAGAAGAAGAAAACCAATGAAAGACTTTGTCCTTCTCTAACTTCATACCACACCGTACAACTCTCTTCTCAATATTCTCTTTTATATATATTTCCCCTCCATGTGCTCTTGGTGAGAAGTGGTCCCATCGTGTGAGAGTATTTTAAGTAATACAATTTTTTACTATCACATGCACGTGTAAGTGGCAACCCACATGCAGCAGGTTTCATTTCTCTAAGTATTCACAAACAATTACTAGTGTGTTTCTTTTTTTCTTTTTTAAAAAAAGAAAAAACCTTTACAAGTCTGCTTCATACGTGTATATACCAAAGAATATTTTTTTCTATCTTTTCTTATTCTTATAAATCTAACCGAATGCATGATTCATATTTGAAAATCCTGTTTTAGTAATATCCGTTTTTTTTTTGTTGTGCACTACTTCAGTGACCATAATGCCTTGAATTGGCCGAACATGTGCAACATGGATTTGTGCTTTAAAGCCATGGTTTAAAATAGTTTGAGGCCATTGTTTTAAATTTTTAAAGCCTTTATCCCTAACACTTGCACCAATTTTCCTAGCCTTTGTGGCCATTGACTTGGATATTTAAAGCCCTTGCACTTGTCAGCAAAGCCATTGTTTTCTTTTTATTTTAAAACCTTGTTTAGCGAGCTATATATATATATTTTTACACCCATCCTCGGTTTAGACATGATATTGTTCATACCTCAAAAATCTGCTTTTGTTTACCTCTTTGGTGTAATTGCGACCCTTAAGTATTTCCAATACTAGAATTTTTATAAGTTTTGTCTGCAAAGAATTTGATAAGGTACACAATATTAGTAGGGGTCACATTATATGCTTAACACCCATCAGAACAAGTTAAAAATGAATGAAAAAAAATATATTTCTTATGTAAATGTTGTAGTAAATTACAAAATTTACTGTTATCAAGGAAGAAAAATCTAAAGTTTAAAATTTATATTTTAATAGTATGTTAAATTAATTTTAAAATACATTGTGAGTCCATTCTCAATAGACTAGCAAGCCAAATCTGTAGTTGTGTCAATATGTTTGCCTAGTTGTGAGTATGATTGTAGTAATTTGATTAAACCTGTACTCATGTGACTAGCTAGATATCAAGGATTTGTCTTAGCTGCATTCAATGAGGTAAGTAGATCATCTACTCCTTCTAAGGTTATTTTATGTCCTGTTATTTGATCCATTGTTTTTAACATTATAGATATGTACATGTGAATAATTGTTTTATTACTGTATTGCAAATTTACCTTGCTTTCATAAAGGGTTTCCAAAGAGCTTTTGAAAATGAAAGTTGTCTATGAAAAATTATATCATTGAGAAAATATATATATATACACCCTCCTACACATCGCCCTAAATCAAGAGAAGAAAATAAGATGAAAAAGTTTATAAGACGAGGGCACATGCGGAGGATTTATTTTTAGCCTAAGAGAATTAAAAGAAAACAGGGCTCGATACCGATGTTGTGATGGAGGTGCAGCCACTAAAGAAGGCCCTACCAGAATGTGGTATTCCATCGCTTTTTGCCATGCTAAGTGCACCAAGTAAGTTAATTGGCTGGCCAGAGGGCATGTCTACGGCCGCATGCATTGCCATGGCCGCAAGGGGTAACAGTGTAAATGGGCGTAGACTATGAGAATGTTAGTTATAAATAAATATATTTTATGTGTTCTGAAGAAGATGAATAGTTTTATCGTAGCTTTATTGGAAATCGATTCATTTCGAAATTAATTTGTGTCTTCATTTAAATAGTGATATATGTTAAATATGCTTTGAAGCGGTTTTCAAAGAAGAAAAAGGTTTTAAAAGAATAAGGTTTTATCTTTGCCTAAATAGAGTTAGGTGATAAATATGTTTTGAAGTGTTACAGGAAATAAATCATTTTAAGTGACAGGTCTTAAAGAAAATGAATTTATCCCAACTATTTTATGGTTGGGGATTTACTTACTGAGCTTTTCAACTCATTTAGTTTACTTTCTGTTTTTAGGTGATCAACAGTTTGAGCTAGGAGGTCAGAATGGGGACGGGGTTAATTATTGAGTCCATTTGATCTGCATATTATTTTGCTCCAAATAAGTGCATTGGCACAATTTTAGGATTATGACTTATTTAATAAAGAACGTTATTTATATTTTTTTTAACAAAACTTTCTGCATTTTATGAAGTTTTAAATTTGTTGTTTTTATTCTATCATGAAATCCTATCCCTAACAGGCTGAGGGTGTTAGAGATGGCCTTATGTAGACATCACTTAAATCATATGCACACTAGTCGAATAAAAATATACATATGCTCTTTCCCATTAAGACGTCTAGCCATGAAATCATTTTCCAATTCATATCACACATCATCATGCTATGCATGCTCATGTTCTGATTTATCATTTCTAATTCCAAGAGCATCAACTCACTGGTGCTAGGAGCATCAATTCTGGGCTATACTCTTTCTGTTGCTAAGAGCATCAACTCTAAACATACACTTGTTCCACCCGTAAGGCATCAACCCGCAGGATTCGTTTCTTACACCAAGTGTAACGCCCTGCTTTTGCAAAAAGCGTAAGTGAAATTTTTTTAATTTTTCCCCGTAACGTTACTAACTCATCAGAGTTAAATGTTGGCAACGGAATATATATATAAATGTAATATAGACTTGGGAATTAAGTAACACTTCAGAACTTCTACTGAAATACCTCAAGATAGATATAATAAGTAAGTCATCATAGTCATACAAAGCTAGTAGTCATGCCTCACAAGGCACATATATTAATACACCAAGATAACTGAACCACAAATAACAGTATAAATATAATTATTGTCTATAGGACTAAGTTAGCGAACTACATCATGGTAGTTCTCAAAAAGGGAGGCGGTCTAGCCTCAAATACTAGTGTCAGGATCCATCTAAGTGTCTGGATAGTCCTGATATTCTTCTTCTTCATAACCTGATTTGACACATAATACAGAAAGAAAACAACAACACAAAAACACTAAAGTGAGTCCACTGTTTTCAATAATGCTACGATTACTGATTTATTTAAGTAAATGCAACACAATGCAATAATATAAAGTAATGACAGTTTTATATGCATAGTTTTATTATAAAATGAATCATGAGCTTCTTGCATTCGATCTTATAGAGATGTAACTCTAACACATAGATTTAAGGAAATGTAATTCCATTTAATAGAGTCTAAGAGACGTAACTCCCGCTTATCGAGTTATAGGAGACGTAACTCCCGTTTAGCGAGTTTTAAGGAGACTTCACTCCTCTAACAATTTATTATCTTTTTGGCACAGGCAGACGTCACTCCCTGTTCCGTAGGCAGACGTAACTCCCTACTCTGTTGTTTATTAATATTTTTGGCTCAGGCAGACGTCATTCCCTGATCCGTTGGCAGACGTCACTCCCAACTTTGTTATAATTAAATTCATTAATTAAAATAACAAAATATGCAAAATCCACATGCGCAAACAATTAAATAAAACAGAAACCACAACATTATGGAAATTCAGCATCACCCTCAGTGAGTAAGAAATACTCACAGTTCTTTCTTTGCTTCAGAAAAGTGTTCACATAAATATTAGCTGCAGTATAATTTAATACCAATAATAGTGAATTAGTACAATTCACTAATAAACTCATATTAACACTATTTTTATTTTTAACCTTTTAAACCTTAACATAATTGCTAAAATCATTTAAACATAATAACAGCATATGAAAAATGGTTTAATTATAATGCTACATATTCCATATGGGCATTATAACAACATTTATAAATAATGACCAAAATACCCTTTTGCATTTTAAAATACTTATTAACATAAGAATCGTTTTACCAACACTTTTAATCATAAAAGCTATATATTTATATAACATAACCAATTCCAATTGAGCTGAGTAACAACATTAGTATTAGTAATGTCTAAAAATACTTTTAGAATATTGGGCGGCATAACAGCATAATTATGAATAATTCCCTTTATAAAATTTGGCAGAACAATGACGCTTTTATAACTAATGTTTAAAAAACCTTTCAAAACTTTTGACAGCATAACGACACATTTATGGAATACCCAATTGAATTTGGGCATCATAATGGCGTATTTGGTAAATAAGTGATCAACTTTGAACATAAACACATAATGAACATAATCAAGCTTAAACTAATGAAATCAAAACCTAAAGCATAAAATCAATGAAACTAATGATTGGAAGCTTACCAAAAGACTTCCTAGAACACACTCCAAGCCTTGGACCACACAAAAGCACACAAAACCACACTTTTCTCTCTCTTGGCCGTGGGTGTGTGTGTGAAGCTTGATGGATTTTTTTGAATCCCCTTTAGTTCTATTTATAAGGGAATGAATGGCTAGGATCAAGTAGACACTTTTTGATCTAATGGATGAGAGTTAGCCTTATCCTCCAAGGCACATGGGTGTCATCATTACTAAGGTAAATATCTACATGCATTTGCATTTCATGTGTATTTTGGCACATGGGTTTCATCACTACTTAAATCAAATAAAATCAAATAATATCTAATCTAATAAATTCTATTCTAACTAAATTTGACACCCCACAAAATATCTTAAAATCTCAATCATCACAAATCAAATAAAATCAAATCCAATTATAGCAAATATTTCTATCCTAACTAGATTTGGCACATGGGTTTACTAAGAAATGAAACTAGGTTATAAATAGGACTAATTGGTTACAAAATATCACAAAATCAATAGGGTGACACGGCGATGACGTGGCAGAATCTACACATGCATGCTGCCCAGTCCAGGGGCAGTAGAGTGACGGACACTTTCGGCAAATCTAGAAAACTCTTATTTTTATGAAATTTTATATGTAGATAAGGGACTCCGAGACGAGTATTCTGGCTTTTGAATCGACCAAAAAGGAGTTCGTTTGACCCTGTTTCCGTTATTCCAAAGTTTAAGGTCTGTTTGAGTTTTTATCAACTAAAATATAAATGCTTCTAAATGAATATTTATTTTCATAAATATTCATATTTATTCTTTTACCTTATCATTAGGTCATAAATCATATTTTAAGATATTTTATTTAATATCTTAAAATATGGGGTGTTACACCAAGAGCATCAACTCTATGGTCTCATACTAACTCTACCCGTAAGGCATCAACCTGCGGGGTTTACTTCCTACACCAAGAGCATCAACTCTGTGGTTCTACTGTTTATGAGGCCAAGAGCATCAAATCTGGTCTTACTCTTGTACCACCCATGAGGCATGAACCCCAAGGCTTGTTTAGCGTTCATGATTTCATTATGCCAGTGCATCAACACTATTTGTGCTCTATGTCCATGTTATCACACATGCAAACCATATCATATTCAAATAGCATCATGTTCTTTCCACATTCTTCTCAATAGATCATGAAAACTCACTTCATATAATTTTCATCAAAACACAACTCAATTCACTATTCCTGTTAGTTTTATTGGCTACATTCTGTTGACAAAATCACTGTCATGTAAGTGTGCTGCTAAAACAGGGCCGCCGTATTTCTCTAATATGGAAAGGGCCTTAATATGACAAGTATCAGTGTCACAAGCATCAAGAAGGCAATTTTCAGACTCTGGGAAGATTCTGCGCAATTTACAACTTAGCAAAAGTTGGATCCCGAGTTTAACGTCCAGACGGCCCAGTGAAGATCCTGGACGCCCATCAATTCTAGAAGATTCTAAACAGCTCAGCATAGTCAACATGAACCCCTCCAGATGATAAGGCAACACCGTCTAGATGCTATTCAGTGTTCAAGAAGATTCTGAACTACGCAGCAAACACGTTTGGTGAAGAAAGCTTGCAACCGTCCGGACAGTAGGGCAACACCGTCCGGATGCAGTCCTTAACAAGGCAACTGGTAAAGCGTGTTATGGAAGTCGGTTGCAGCTTGCCGTCCAGACGCTCTATGCCTACATTTAGACGCCGCCCAGAGAACTCTGAATCAAACTGGTATTAGGTCTTCTAAAGCCTATAAATAGAGGTCTCTAGTAAAGTATTATTTACAGAATTTGATAGTGAATTCCTTTGAGCTTAGAGAGGGTGTTAGGTAGAAACTGTGAATTTTAGTCCGTTGTGTGATTTGATCGTGTGAAGTCTAGCTTAGGGAGGAGCCCTAAGCTAAAGGATTCCATTGAAGACCCCTTTTGGTAGGAGACCTGATTGGGAAGCGTTCACGTTGGGTTACATGTTAGAGTGCAAGGTACGATTGTTGTATCAGGGGTATATGAGTGTTATTGCTTTGTTACTAGTTTTGTTTTCTGAATAGTGGATATCCTGGGTTTGGCTGCCTCGGAGTGGTTTTCTTTTAATTGAGATTCTACTTCGTCAACAAAATATTGGTCTCTTCTAAATTCTGCATTTCATATTTTGTTGCACATTTGATCACACACACACACGATAAATTAGGAGTCTATTATTTTTCAATTCCAATGTCATACTTCAAAACACATAATCATTCTCAAATCACATCTCAAAACACATACTTATCATCAAAGCATTTCTTAACATAATTTAAAATATCCACAAGCATATATAATCATCCAAAATAGCATTGGCTCAATATTTATGAAATCATAGCATTTCTTGCATAAAACATCATAAGGTTCTTAGTGAGTAAAATACTCACTTTAATTGCTTGGTTTATGGCTTATAGATGATCCTCAACCAAAGCCTTGCTATGTATTTTTGTATAAACACGTAACATGACACATTAACATTTTTCTAACCTTAAGATCCCAAAAAGCTCTTGAATTGCTTAATGGCTATACAAATGGAAAGCCCATAGAATTTCTAGAGTTCCATTTGACAACCCATTACCCAATAGTACTAACCCATAAGGTTTACTTATGCTTAGACACTTAAAATCACAACTTCAACACTTAAACTAAAGTTAGGGTTATGGAAATTTACCTAAAATTCACCAAAACTATTAGTTTTATTAGCTACATTTTGTTGACAAAAACACTGTCATGTAAGGTTGCTGCTTTATACAGGGTTGCCGTATTCTTCAGAGTCTTCAGAATATTCAGAGATTATTTCTCCAATATGGAAAGGGCCTTAATATGACAAGTATCAGTGTCACAAACATCAAGTAGGCAATTTTCGGTTTCCAGGAAGATTCTGCACACATTTCAATATTTTTATCATAACTTTCTGCTCAAGTATTGGATTGAGATGAAATTGGTGTCGTTGGAAAGCTAATAAAAAATGATAAAACTTGACTATTCAGACGGCCAAGAAAAACATTCGGACGGAAGATGAATGGGTCCAGACCCTATCTAGAGTTCAAGAAATTTCGAAATTCCTTTTCAAACACGGAAACAGCTAGCAACTGTCCGGATGCTAGGGCAACTCAGTCCAGACACTGAGACTGAAATTTACGAGTGAAGCGCGGTATAGAAGGTTGAAAATTAAATGACTTCTAATTTAATCGTGTGTGTGTGCAACATGTTACAAAATAATGTAAATGCAGAATTTAAAGAACACAATTATTTTGCTAACGAAGTGGAAACTCAATTAAGTGAAAAACCTCTCTGGGGTAGCCAAACCAAGGAAATCCACTATCAGAAGACAAAGCTAGTACATAGACATTAACACTCACATACCCGATGCAGCGATCGTATCCACCACTCTAACACGTAACCCAACATGAACGCCTCCCAACCAAGTCTCATACTTGAAGGGGCCTTCTATAGATTCCTTTACCTTAGGGCTCCTCCTTAAGATATAGTTCAATAATAAGCACAACAACAGCACACAATGGCAACGACCTGAGAGCTAGCGGATCTTCACAGATTCTCCCTAAAATATACTCTTTAAGCTATGAAGAATTCAATATCGAATTTTGTAGATTGTACATGCCTAGAGGCCTCTATTTATAGGCTACAGAAAACCAAAATCGACATTCATTCGGTTTTCTCTAGGCGGCATCTGGACGCAAGCTGAGGTCGTCCGGACGGACAACTGTGCAACCTACTTTCCATAACGCGCTTCATTCAATACCATAATAGGGCCGCGTCTAGACGGTGTTGCCCTAATGCTGCACATAAATACCATAATAAGAACCCCGTCCGGATGGTGTTTCCTTGACGTTCGGGCTATTACAATTTTTCTCCACGTCTTGCCTTATCAAGGATAGCGTCCGGACGGTGTTGCCTTGTAGTACGGACGGATGCAGTTGTCATCCCATATTTGTGTTTGAGAAGGAAATCTGATTTCTTGTCGAACTCGAATGAGCTTCCGAACGCATTGCCACGACGTCTGGATGGATTCAGCCTTGAACTGTTTGAAACTTTTGGACACTAATGGGAGTCTGAACGCATGACTGGGCCGTCTGAAAGGAAGCTTGGGATCCTACTTCTCTGACTTGGAATTCGCAAAGAATCTTCTTTGAGCATCTTGAACCACATTCCTTAAATGAAGACTCTGAAATAAACGACATCCTTGATAATGTTACAACATTAAATAAAAGTGATTTTGTCAAACAGAATGCAGCCAATCATAAACTAACAAACTCCCCATTTAGCCATTTTGGGACAAAAATCACTTGACCAGTTTAAAAATACATTCTCGGTCCAAAACAAAAAATACTCTCTCTTTTTGTCTCAAAAGCAAAAAGGGTAAACAAATAGAGTATAGAAAAACCAACTAACAAATTACTCCCCCTTAATGTCTCAGCAGGACAAGGGTAAACAGAGTAAATAAAACTCAGAGTTATAAAGTTTTACAATTATCCAAAATAGGGAAATAAAATTGCCTCAAAATAAATCAATAGTACAAAAAAAAGAAAAGAAAAAGTCAATCGTCGTCATCAGGGGATGTATAATGATGCTTAAGACACTCCCGTAGGGTACTCGTCCAGACGCGTAACTTACCCGTCCGGACGGCCATTGCAAAATCAGCACTCGGCAGAACCGTGTGTGTTCGGATGTGTGACGACCCATTTTTTATTTTTATTTTTATTTATTTTTTTTTGGATAAAATATTTATAAAACATAAAAGGGTCATAACAGTGGCACGACTACGTGTCGCTCAGCCAACATACATACATGCTCCATATCATGTACCTGATATTCAGAGTAATATCTAACAGCGAAATAATCATAACGTTACATCTCATAACGGAAAGCACATCTAAATATACATGTGGTCCATACAAAAGAGCCATATATCTGTCTAACTGTTTAAGGCTTACAATTCCACTAATACAAAAGAATGGCTACACAAAAGAATATGTGACACCTACGCCACTAGCCATATACAAAATACCCCAAAAGAATGAACTCCATAGTCCAACTCAATACGACTGTTGCGGTGTGCTTCAATCGTAATATCCCAAATAAGCAGCTCACATTCAAATACTTTAAAAATAATTCTACTCATTTCATCCATACATCATTTCATAACATCATTGATATTATTTGAACATAGTTAAAACTACTCAAATCAACCAAAACAGATATATTCAACATACAGTTGGTTCGGATTTATAAAACACATATTTTGTTATTCTAATAAACATAAAAATAATAGTTTCTCAGTGAGTAAAATATCACCTGACTGCTTGCACACCAACACTAATAAGTCCTAGGCTCAATCCACAAAGTGCCGCTGTACATAACATATTGCATCAATTTAGTTTCCATCCAATAATTACACTAATTTTCACTTGAATCGCTCAATGACTATTTTACCCATCAATTGCCTAAGCTCATACCTAATAATAGTTCTAGGCTTATCAATAAAATCCTCAATTTATACAAATTACTAACATTAAAACCTAACCCTACAAACATTTATTTATTTATTTATTTTATAAAACTCATGGTTAATTTAGGGTTAATCATCACTATCACCACAATTAGCCCATAAATTAACAACCTAATTTTTAAATAATTAAAAACCTCAAATTAATTTCATCCATTAAATTAGGGTTTACCCAAACTCAACCCCAATAACAATATTTATTAATACAATGGCATTTACTAAATGTTAATCCTCTAAAATCCTACAATTATCAAATACTCAAAAATTAGGGCTTGTGGAAAAACTTACCCAAGTTCTCCAAACTTCAACCCAAAGCTTGGGTAGCCTCAAGTAAGCTCCAATAAGCTCAAATACCTAAAGAATATGGAGGATTAAACTCATATTTAGGATTTTACCCAAAAATCACAAAATCATGAGTTTGGTGTTTTACCTTAAAATAATCGGTAGGAACGTAGATCCGAGTACAAGGATCACGTTTCCGAAAACAGATTGAAGATCCGACCGTTGGATCTTCGTAGATCGCAAATTTTCCACTTCTTCCCTCCCTTTTCTTCTTTCTTTTTTTTTTTTTCTTCCCTTTTCTTCCTTTTTCTTCCTCTGCCGAGACTGGTTGCCTCTCCCATTTCTCCCTTTAAGTGAGGCGCATGTGCGCCTCACGTTCTGCTTTTTTTTTTTTTTTTTTTTTTTTTTTTTTTTTTTAAAAAAAAATAAAATAAAATAAAATAAAATAAGCTGAAGGGCCAAGCCCTTCAGCATACGAAATGGCCGAATGGCCATTTCGTGATTTGGCCTTACGGCCTTTCACTTGAAAGGCCGTGCGGCCATATATATATATATATATATATATATATATATATATATATATATATATATATATATAATATTATTTTAATTAACTAATTGTTTTACTTCTTTTTTTTTTATTATTATTATTTCTTATTTCTTTGTAATTCCTAATTCTTTTAGACCTTTAAGATGTTCTCTTGCATTTTATTTTCTTGGCTATAATTACTAGTCTATAGGATCAAAATGAAACATTTTGTTTTGTTTTACCACACCAAGTAGACCTATTTTTATTTTTATCCAATAAACCCATTAAATATTTTCTAGGACATCACAGGATGTGTCACTTAACCATCCAGACGAATGAGTTGCACGCGTCTGGACCCAAGAGAAGGACCGTTCGGACGCTTCACACAGAAAACCTGAAACTAGATGAAAATTTGTAGAAAAATATACTTCCCTAAAAATAGCTTCAGGACAAGCATGTATAATGAACTGATAATCCAGTCAAATAACATTTCAAAAATATACAAAGATATAATTGAGAGTTAAGCATTCAATAAGCACAAATTTCCCTGCAGATAGAAATTTTAAATAGATTACTCAACTCATGCAATGCGTGTGTGTATGAAAGCTTTCTCAATAAGGTATGAAGATCACTATATGACTTAAGGCAACTGAATTTTCTAAATAAGAGAGAAAAACAATGATAGATCAGTCAAAAGTCAAACCTTATTTTACTAGGGCCGAGTCACCTTTATCTGATACACTCCCCCTAAGCTGCATCACTTTTTCTTTTACTTAGTCCTTTAGTAACCATCTATTTCCGCAATGTTTTGGTCACTGACTGTTTCTTCAGAGACAAGTTCAAGAACAGATTTATAGCATAATAAGTAGGGGATCTGTTTATTTATTCATATTTATTGATTTTTGAATTTTTTTATCACTTGGTATTGCAATGTAGAAAGAATGCTAGAATTTATAGGTTCTAGGTTCAACTAACGAGTTGGTCAATTTAACTATCTTATCAAAGAGATCTGATCTTTCTTATAAGAATCTTCAAAAGCAAAAAGTCAGAGAGAAAAAAAAAAATGTACCTTAGGAGAGCTTTGTATAGTGCACAAAAATCATTGCATGAGAAAAGTAACTATCTAGTATTAAGATGAACAGGAAAACTTAGCAGATATCAGATATAAAATCTCAATCATATATATAAGCATAGGCAATCAATTTACAATGAACTGAGATATTAGGCAAAAACACATCCAATATTTAAAAAGCTATAAAAATAAAATTCTGCATCTTCTCACCCTTTTTTTTTTTTTTTTTTAAAAAAAAAAGAAGAAAAAAACAATAAAAACATGCTTCAAAGAAAAAGAAACAAAACTAAACCTAGCATGTGTGGCAAGATCAAACCTGTCCCCGCCCGACGTGCTTTTTCTGTCATCCCCAAATAGTACTTGCAAAATTTTCTTAAGAACAAGAAGAGAAATAGGGGGAAAAATAATAATGCTTCCTAGATTGCAAAGGAAGCAGAAATATGTTAGGGAAAACATTGCAATGCAATCAAACCTGATGCACTAGGATGAGGAACCAAATCCAAGGCATGTGTACCCTCACCATCTAAGTGTGCCCATTTCCCTTTAAGGGGTGAAGGGCTTCATCCTTTTTGACCCATGCCTGCCATCCTAGTGGTGGTTATTGACAAGCCTTCATCTAGTGATCCATCCACCGTATCATACTCTGCATCCATATAAGCAGCTCCTTATAAAATTGATCATCTTCAAGCTTCTGCGACTTATTCATGTAGTGCCTTGATTGGTTTTTCTTGGGTTTGCCATTTTGATTGGTAGGAACAAATCGCAGTAGATGCTAATGATGCTGAGAAGCATGATGTTGTGCCAGAGGTCTAGTGCCAAATGTTGCTTGTCTTGGCAACTATTTCTTGACCTTTGATCTTTGAGCTTTGAGAAGGGAGCACAGAGGTCAGATGTGCCCACTTAAATCACAGTGGTGGCATATAAGAGGCCTTCTAGTGAGGGGAGGCTTTTGAGTAGCCTTAGCAGTAACCAAAACATACCCACCAATTACTTCATTTCCTTTATCATGGCTGATGGATAAGGGGATATCAGAGGAAGAAGCTACATACCCAAGTCCATTCTTGTTTGTTGGGCTTTTATGGATTGACAGCATATGAGTTAGCTTCTCATTAGTGACCCTCTCCAATTGTAGCTATGTCTCCAGTAGCTTCTCCTCTAGATCCTGCATCTTAAGCAACAAAAAACTCTTCTGAGTCTATAAACTGTTCAACGCATGGATGTGTTGCTTGAGAGTCTCCATCAACTTCACGAACTCTAGATAGAGGACTTTAAAAGCCTTTTTGAGTTCTTCCCTGTCTTCATCACTGTGCTCAAAGTAGTAGGGTTGAGAATCCTCCTAGTATTCATGTGGAGCCACAAAGGCTAGAAATTGATCTTGAATAGGAGTTTCTTCTTCTTTCACTCATCACTTATAGTCGTATTGTAGGCCTTCCCTTTACCCTGCTTGAGATTCCCACAATCAGGCCAAATATGCCCAAAGCCTGAGCATTCAAAACATCTGGAGCCTCTTGGGTCTTTCTTTTCAGCTTCTTTAGGCTAGATTCTCAGGGGGGTCTTTTTCAGTCTTTTAGAGAATTTCTTCTTGAATTTATCATTCTTCATTAATCTCCCAAAATTCTTGGCCAACATTGCCACTGCATCTTCTTCATTATCAAAGTCTTCCTCAGATGAGACTCTGACCTTCTTCTTAGATGCCTTGAAGGCAATAGTCTTTAGCTTCTTGACTGGAGGTAGGGAAAGCTCATATGTTTGAAGAGATCCCGCCAACTCTTCAATCTTCATCTCTTATAAATCTTTCCTTTCTTCAATGGTAGTCACCTTCATTCTGAAATGCTCAGGCAAAGATCTTAGAATTTTTCAGATGAGCTTTATATCCATGTCGGTCTTCCCGAGACTCACCATTGAGTTTCTCAAGTCGTTCATCTTAGTGTAAAACTCTCCAAATGTCTCATCTTCAAGCATCTTAATCTCTTTAAATCTAGAAATCAACATTTGGAACTTGACAGATTTAACAAGTTTTGTGCCCTCATATGTTGTTTCTAAGATTTTGCCATTCTTCATGAGCGGTTTCACGCTTTGAAATTTTTTTTTTCAGAAAATAGTTTGAGATTTGCATCCTCTAGTTTAGTCCAACCAGTTTCAATACTTTTCGAACAATCAATGGATTTAAAAAAGAAACGCAGACGAGCTTTCCAATAGCCATAGTTCGTGCCATCAAAGGCAGGAACAGTAGTAAGATTTTGAAACATAGCAAAAAAATAGAATAGAAGTCAAAAAGGATTACACTCAAGAAATAAATCTAACCAGAGTGTGCCAAGCTCTGTTACCAATTGAAATTAAATGACTTCTAATTTAATTATGCGTGTGCAACGTGTAATAAAATAATGTAAATACGAAATTTAAATAACAATTATTTTGTTAACAAATTAAAAACTCAATTAAGAGAAAAACCACTCCGGGGCAGCCAAACTCAGATGTAACGACCTGCTTTTTACAAAAAAGCATAAGTAATTATACCTAGATAATTACGTGTCATTAACCTTTCAGAGACGATAAATCTGGCAGCCGAATAATACGAATATCTTTCTTTTTTCTTTACAATCATCGGGGACAATTCCCTTACAATACATTCAGAGCTTTAACTGAAATTCCTCTAAACATACATTAAAAGTTCTTTACACTAATTACTGAAAAATTAAATGGACTTCTAATTTATACAAGTGTGTGTGAACAGTGTGCAACAAAATATTAAATGCGGAATTAAAGGAGACAAATATTTTGTTAACAAAGTGGAAACTCAATTAAGAGAAAAATCACTCCTGGGCAGCCAAACCCAGGATATCCACTATTCAAAAGACAAGACTAGATACAAAGTAGTAAAACTCACATACCCCTAATGCAGTGGTCGTTCCTTGCTCTCTAACGTGTAACCCAACACGAACGCCTCCCAACCATGTCTCCTACTTGAAGGGGTATTCAATGGAATCCTTTACTTTAGGGCCAATCCCTAAGATAGACTTCACAGCTGATCAAATCACACACTGGCAAAGCTAGAGAACTAGCAGATCTTCAATATCTCCCTAAACACCCTGTCTAAGCTGTAGAGAATTCACCACCAAATTCTATGTTGAAAGGATGCCTCAAGCCTCTTATTTATAGGCTTTGGAAACCCAAAATCGAGTCAAAAACAAAGTCTGAGGCACGCGCGTCCGGACGGGAGCCAGGGCCGTCCTGACAGGCCAAGTTTTTCTTGTCCGGAATGTAATTATGGAATTTTCTGCAGGGCCGTCCGGACGCTATTAATACCCGTCCGGACTCTCAATTTACATAACTTTTTCTTAGCTTTCCAACAACGCCAATTTCGTCCAAATCTGATATTTGAGTAAAACATTATGACCAAAATACCTAAGGGTGTCTAGACGGCTTGACCGAGCGTCCGGACGGTCAACTGCAACCACCTTTCCAAAGTAGCACTAAAAGCTTCCATACAAGGCCGCGTCTGGACGGTGTTATCCTAGCGTCTGAACGGTTGCACTTCGGCTGTACGTAATTACCATAATAAGGCTTGGAGCGTCCGGACCTTGAAGGTTGATGTCTGGACAGATGAACTGGTGCACGCAATTTCCATATATGAAGCTTGATCGTCCGGACGGTTGAACTTAGAGTGCACGACTTGCCTTATGGAAGACATCGTCTGGACGGGATCACACATCGTCCGGACGGTAGCATCCGTCTTCCAATAACTGTGTCTTGAGGCAGAAACCCTAATTCTTGTTAAACACTGAATGGTGTCCGGACAGATGCGCTGGAACACTGGGATCTTTTCGAACTCTGAAGAGTGTCCGGACGATTTGCCATTACGTCCGGACGGATGCAACCTTGAACTGTTCAAAGCTTCTAGACACTGATGGGCGTCCGGAAGGAAAGATCTCGTCGCCTGGACGGATGTTGCTGACTGATGAGCGTTTGGATGGAATACCACGTCGTCCAGACGGCTGACAGGGAACCGAAATAAATCATTGAAATCTTCACAGAATCTTCTCGAAGAACATAGCTGAAGAATAGACTATAGATAAAGCAGCATCCCTGTGAAAGCAGCAACATTACATAGAAGTGATTTTGTCCAACAGAATGCAGCCAACAGAAAAACTAACAAACTCCCCCTTTGGCCATTCTGGGACAAAAATCACTTGACCGGTTAAAAATACAATCTTGGTCCAAATCAAAAATTACTCACCATTTTTGTCACAAAGGGACAAAGTGTAAAACAGAGTAATGAGAAAAACCACGTACCAATTACTCCCCCTCAATGTCTCAGAAGGACAAGGGTAAACGGAGTAATAATATCCACAGACAAAAACGTTCTAAAATCCAAAATAATAGGAAAGTAGAGAAACGTCTGCAAATGGCCTAAAAAGAGGAATAAAAATCCTCCAAGTACCAAATCCTGTTGATCCACTGAAATCAAGTAACAGAGAGCAAACCGTATAAAAAGCTGGATTTGTACTACTTCGGCTAGCTCAGGAAGCCGGGAACCACGGACTGAAAATCCTTCAATCTCTTGATTTTGTAAAGCCTGAAAATGGTTATCCCTAAAATGACATCCTCTAAGCAACTGGTCTGCAAGATAACTGAGGAGAGTCACCACTGAACCTCAAACTGATGCAGATCTGAGGGAATGCTACGGAAGGCTCTGTATGAGCTAAGGGGAACAGCTCATTTTAATCCTGAGACCTTTGGAATTTGAGCATCCAACTTTAATAACAGTCAGTTTTCCAAAGGATCCATCTGTCAAACATTGTGCTGGGAGCCGTTGGATGTCAAATTCCTGAATCAAAACCAACCAGAAATACTTCGAAAAATACCATTAGATCCTGTTAGTTCCAAAAATAATGTGGTATTTAAGACGGCTGTCAAATGGATGCCAAAGAGAAATATAAGCAATGCAGCTACTCATAAGGCATAAATATATCAAGATCAGCCCAACACACAGACAGAGAAGGATTTTCTTGCACACTATCTCAAGAAAATATCCCAACAAATATTCCAATATTCTAAAAGTACAAAGACTTAAAAGAATAACGGAAGACACAATGAAGATCATGGGATAAGAAGAGATGAGCAAAAAATGCCAAAATCTCGGGAGAAATCCACGAGAAAAACACACAACATGACATGAGAAATCAATAAAAATGCAAAGATGTGTATATGGCAGAAAAAGGAACGCAAGTCTTAAACCTGTTGAGAACCTGTTCGGACAAGTCACTTAACCATCCGGACAGCTATTGCTAGAACAGCGTATGGCAAGACTGCGCTCGTCCGGATGTAAGAATAGGTTCGTCCGGATGCTTCACACTGAAAAACAGAAGACTAAAGAAAAATTTACAGAATTTTTATTGTTTTCAAGTCTGTTTCAAAACACGCATGTATAATCCACTGATAACACAATCAGGGAGCATCTCAAAACTAAGCAGAGATATAAAAGAGAGTTGAGAGTTCAATCAGCACAAACATTTTCCTGGACATAGAAATTCAAATAGACAACTCAACTCATGCAATGCGTGTGTGTGTGTGTGTGAAGACTTAACCCACAAGGTATGACTATCATAAAAATGACAAAGAGCAACCAGATTTTCTAGACAAGAGAGAAAATCTGTGACAGATTAGCCAAAAGTCAAACCTTATAACTTATTAGGGCCTAGTCACCTGATGAGTGCCAAATATTGCATATGTGGACCCCTTAATTTGCATTTACTAAACCTTTAGTTTTGTTATTTTCTAATGTTTTTTTGTTAGTTTTGGTATTTTAGTATTTTGCAGGTCATTGAGAGAAAACAATAGCTTTATGGTGAAATAAAGCACACTTTGAGAAGACCTAGATGATGTGGTTATGTTCAACCAAATCAAGAAGATGACTAAATCGGAATTTCTCTAATTGGAGTCAAAATCGGATTGGACTAAATTTTAAATTCAGCATATGTCACAGTCTTTTGGCCATAACTTTCAGCTTAAGTATCCGATTAAGATGAATCAAGTGTCATTGGAAAGCTAACTCAATTCTATACAAATCATTGTGAAATAGGATTTTCCTAATTTGGACGTCTGCTATGCCAAAAGTGTCCCGCAATAACAGACCGCAAATCTGGACGGATTTGGAGTCCTTTTCCTTCTTGGATTAAGTTTTGAGTTTCCTACTCAAACTAGGAGACTAACCTCCTATTTTAATAGAAATTTTAGGGCTTCTAGGGTTTGTTTTCTCCCTATAAATAGACCTCTAAGCCTCAAGAAAAAGAGAGAGAGAAGCTAGAGACCACATATATTCTTTTCTTTTTAGTTTAGTTTTTCTTTAGTTTAGAATTTATTTTTCATAGTCATGTGTAGCTAGTTTTTCAACTAAGGTTGAGGATGAAGCCTCACCATTGAAGAGCAACAATATTTTCATGTAAGTTTGTACTATCCGATTTTATTTGGTTTAATTTTTCCTATGTTTTACTTCTTTTCAATTTGTGAAATGATTCTTGGATATCTTTTGTGATTCAAGAATAAATTTGATGATTTGAGATAATTTCACATAATTGATTGCTTGGGTTTTTATTTATCAAAACGTTGGATATTCATTGTGTTTCGTTCTATGGATACATTTGATGATTTGGTTTAAACCGGATATCTTTTGTGATATGTGCAAAGAACGGATTCATTGAATGATTTAATGATTTTTTGAAGCATAGTAGAACATATATAAGATTTGTATGGTGAGAACTTCGGATGTGTATTGATGAACATGAGAATATGTTGCTATGATTTGGTGGGTGTGGATTCCAAAACCTTAGTACATTTTCTTTTCTTTTAATTTACTTTATTTAGTTTATATTTTTTTTATTATTATTTATCAAAAATCAAAATCTATTAATTTTTGGAACTAGGTTAGGATTTGATTAATTTAGTCATAAATTTGTTTTCAAGAACACAATTCCCTGTGGAATCGACCTCGCACTTGCAAAACCCTTTATTGCAAACGATTCGTGCACTTGCGAGTACATTTAAAATTCACATCACCAGCCTCATCTGATACACTCCCCCTGAGATGCAGCACCTAATTGTTTTACTTGTACCATGAAGGACAAAGTAAATTTTTTTACTTACACGTAGAGGGCAAGGCATAATACAAATCCAACACATAAGCAGTGATTATACAATTAAAGAACATAAATCATATGTTTTTCTGCTTGATTCTTATGGTGCTGCAACCTAGAGAGAATGATATAGTTTTTAGGTTCTAGGTTCAACTAGCATGTGGTCAATTTGGCCATCTTATCAAAAACTTCTTATCTTATCCAGAATTTTTAGAAACAAAAAGTCAGAGAAGGAAAGATGTACCTTTAGGGGAGTCGTGGATAGTGCACATTTTTCATCGCATGAGAAAAGAAGCTATCCTACTTTTGCATATACAGGAAAACACTTGGCAAATTATAGTCAGAAACTCTCAAATATATCTAAGCAAAATAAATTAATACCCAAAGAATTGAGATATCAGGAGAAAATACATGCAATATCTGATATGCCAAGAGAAAAAAAATATATATCCTGCAAATTCTCCCCAATTTTTATTTTATTTTTTTATTTTTTATTAAAAAAATGCAATATGGAAATGACATCATATGCAAGGCAAGATCAAACCTGATTATGCCAATACAAAAAAATAGTAGCTCGACCTGCTTTTTCTGTCTTCCCCAGCAAGTACCTGCAATGCTTTCTCAAGAGAATAGGGGGCACAACAAACTGGTTCCTAGATTGCATAGTAAGCACACAAATATAACAAGTAAAAGTGCAAGCAATCAAACCTGATGCCTTAGGATTAGGAACCGAATCCTAGGCATGAACACCTTCTCCTGCTAGGTGCGTTCATTCCCCCTCATGGGGTGAATGGTCTAATCCTTCCTGACCCATACCTGCTTGACCCGAGGTGGTGGCTTGCAGGTCTTGTCCATGTTGTCCATTCTCCTTCGCATACCTTGCATTAGGCTTAGCAATCCTTCATAGCCATGGCTGCCATTGGGCTTTTGCGGCTTTTTCTTGTAGCCCCTTGATTTGTTTTTCTTTGTCTTGCCACTTTGATTGGCAGGAACAAACTTCTGCTGATGCCGTGGAGCTTGAAGAGCCGTAGAAGGTAGAGTGCTCCCTAATGTAGCTCTTGTTGGCAGCTTCTTTGGCTTTTGAGCCTGGAGCTGTGGACACTTGATTCGGATTTGACTGGTGATGCTGCAGTGATGGCAGGTGGGCAAGCTTCTTTTGCTTGAATGTTTCTTGACATTCTCTACATAACTATAGTTAGCATTCTTACAAATAACATTGTCCTTACCTTTTATATGTCTCCTATGCGGAGGGACATATTTTGATGAGGAAGAATCATCAACTTTATTTTTCCTCATAGCATCCTGCTTAATCCAAGGCCTATAGGATTTCAACAAATAACAATTTGGCCTAATACGACCAATCTTCCCACAATTATGACAAGTAGGGACAAACTTACCATGAGCTTGTGTACCTGAATCTTTGGATTTGGGCATCACACAATTATTCAAGCAAGAATTATCCAAACAAGCAGTGTTTACTATCACAGGCTTAATAATACTGGAATCTAATTCAGAATCAGAAGCATGTGAAGTAGAAGCACTCAAATCATCAATAATTAAACCAGGCTTGTTCGAAATATCTGAATGAATACACAACATGCTTTTCAAATTATCACTAGAGAATTTTGCCAATTTATTCTCAAGTTCATCAATAATATTAAGCAACATGGTATTCTCAGATCACAAAGAGTCAATCAAAACATGTGATTCAGATAACTGAACAATCAAAGACTCTTTTTCTTGCTTCACCTTTTTGAGCTCTTTTGGAGAAACAATTTTATCTATTTTAGCAAAAACTTTAGAGAGCTCAATATCATCATTTTCTTCAGATAACTAAGAGAAATCCATGTTAAAAGATGTAATAAAAAAATAGAAGTCACAAGAGATGAGGATCACACTCAGGAAATAAATCCTAAACAGAGTGTACCTGCTCTGATACCAATTGAAAAATTAAATGGAATTCTAATTTATACAAGTGTGTGTGAACAGTGTGCAACAAAATATTAAATGCGGAATTAAAGGAGACAAATATTTTGTTGACGAAGTGGAAACTCAATTAAGAGAAAAATCACTCCGGGGCAGCCAAACCCAGGATATCCACTATTTAGAAGACAAGACTAGATACAAAGTAGTAACACTCACATACCCCTGATGCAGTGGTCGTACCTTACTCTCTAACGTGTAACCCAACACGAACGCTTCCCAACCAGGTCTCCTACCTGAAGGGGTCTTCAATGCAATCCTTTACCTTAGGGCCAACCCCTAAGATAGACTTCATAGCTGATCAAATCACACAATGGCAAAGCTAGAGAGCTAGCAGATCTTCAATATCTCCATAAACACCCTTTCTATGTTGAAAGCATGCCCCAAGCCTCTTATTTATAGGCTTTGGAAACCCAAAATTGAGTAAAAAACGGAGTCTGAGGCACGCGCGTCCGGACGGGAGCCAGGGCCGTCCGGGCGGGCCAAGTTTTTCTTGTCCGGAAAGTAATTCTGGAATTTTCTGCAGGGCTGTGCGGACGCCATTAATGGCCGTCGGGATGCTCAATTTACATAACTTTTTCTTAGCTTTCCAACTACGCCGATTTCATCGTAATCCGATATTTGAGTAAAACGTTATGACCAAAATACCCGAGGGTGTCCGGACGGCTTGACCGAGTGTCCGGACGGTCAACTGCAACTGCCTTTCCAAAGTAGCACTGAAAGCTTCCACACAAGGCCGCGTTCGGACGGTGTTGCCCTAGCGTCCGGACGGTTGCACTTCGGCTGTACGTAATTACCATAATAAGGCTTGGAGCGTCCGGTCCTTGAAGGTTGACGTCTGGACAGATGAACTAGTGCACGCAATTTCCATATAAGAAGCTTGATCGTCCGGACCATGAAGTCTGACGTCTGGACAGTTGAACTTAGAGTGTACGACTTGCCTTATGGAGGACATCGTCCGGACGGGATCACACATCGTCCGGACGGTAGCAGCCGTCTTCCCATAACTGTGTCTTGAGGTAGAAACCCTAATTCTTGTCAAACACTGAATGGCGTCCGGACGACGTCTGGACGGTATAACCACGTTGTCCGGACTGATGCGCTGGAACACTGGGATCTTCTCGAACTCTGAAGAGCTTCCGGACGATTTGCCATTACATCTGGATGGATGCAACCTTGAACTATTTGAAGCTTCTAGACACTGATGGGCATCCTAACAAAAAGATCTCGTAGTCCGGACAGATGTTGCTGACTGATGAGCTTCCGGACGGAATACCACATCGTCCGGACGGCTGACAGGGAACCGAAATAAATCCTTGAAAACTTCACAGAATCTTCTCGAAGAACATAGCTGAAGAATAGACTCTGGATAAAGCAGCATCCCTGTGAAAGCAGCAACAATACATAGAAGTGATTTTGTCCAACAGAATGCAGTTAACACAAAAACTAACAATTACAAAGAAACATGTGTCACATAAGACACGAAAGCATACATGAGACGGTGTATATTATATATATATATATTACATAACTGATTTATATAATATTTTTATTTATTTATTATTTTTTTGGATAAGTTGAGAATTTTATAAAATGCGTAAAGGCGCCCCTAAGTATACAGGAAGTATACAAAAGGACACCAAAACAGGAAAGAGACAGGAAGGGGAAAAACACTCGAAAAACCCAAACAGAAGGAAACCCAAAAAACCCACAGATTAATACATCAAATTAGGCCGCTTTGCCTTGCCCCGGCTAGAGCCAAAACCTCTGGCATCATAATTAATCGAGCACTCTAGGTTCTTCACTTCATGACTCCCTTTACTTCATTTGTATACTATTCACCCCTTTTCATTTTAAAAGAATTCCCTTTAAAAAACATCAATATCAATTTATTAACATCTTTAGGATAAAAACACCACATAAGTTATATTTGACAAGTGAACCAAAGCACCAATAACACTTGCATATATCCAATTCTATCACATGTATTTTCATCCAACCAAAATACAAAGGACATGGTCAAAAGTGCATTAACATGTTTACACTCAATCTAAAAACATAACCAAAAATGTCTAGTATCATAATAACTAAAACACATCAAACCCACTAGTTTATTACACCCAAATTCATAACCACGTAAACAAAACCACAACCTTCAACAATTGATTATAAACTTCTATAGGGGAAATAACACCTAATAATCATCAAAACATTGCCTAATTGCAAATCAACAAGATTAAGCCCACAACACAGCTCGGCCAACAACAAAGGAATTAGTCCAACCATAAAACCAATCAACCAAACTCTAGGATTTAACATAATCTAGAACAGGGACCTAAAATCATCAACAACTAAATACTCCAAATAAACCCAACATCACAGTAACTGGCCAGAATAGGACTTGGCCATAACACTCAACACAATCCCTAAATCACTCATGAATCTTTCCCTCATGAAACACCCAAAAATTATTCACTATCATCACAGACGATTTCAACACTCATTTACACTTTCCTGGACATAGAACAAACTCTCACAGCCCACATACCCACTGGAACACCATATGGCCAGCACTCATATACACTACCGACACACACACAGCTCAACCGAGACACACACAGAGTAAATCACAAATAATTTTCAACCAAAATCATCAATTCTTAAACCATGCATAGCCAAAACACAATCAATTGAGAACCCCCAAAAATCATCAAACCTATTCCAAAATAAGCAAACCAATCTACAAAATTACAGGATTTATATACCTTGGGGATTTTCCTCAAAAACCCATCAAAAATCGCCTCTGATTTCGCCAAAAAATTAGCCCGAAATCAATCTTGAAATCGGGTCTCACCGATCGGGTTACGGGTTGCATTGGGTTCTCTCTCTCGGGTTCTGTCTGGCGGGTCACAGGTCGTACGGGTTGCTGGAACTAGTGGAGAATGGCCTCCAACCGCCAAAAATCGTGCCCGACTTCGTCACTAAAGATCGGGTCGCACGAGTTCTCCTGGGTTCGTCGGGTTTGTCTCACGGGTCACGGGTCCAGGCTCCACCGATCGTCGACCCACCGACGGAACTCGCGTCCCCGGTGTTGATCCATGGAGGATCAGCCTCCCCTGGGTCACGGGCTCTCTGGTTCTCTCCCCCCTCCAGCTACCTCTCTCTCCAATCTCTCGGTCTTATCTCTCTGTCTCCCTCTCCATCTTAGATTCCCTCTCTCTCAAACTCTTGATCTCTAGATCTTACTCTCTCGATCCATGATCTCTCTCTCTCACAATCTCTCCGTTCTCTCTTGGTCTCTGTTCGGGTGAGAAGAACAGAAAAGAAGGAAGAAGAATAAAAGAAAGAAGAAGAAATAATAAAAGGAAGAGAGGTGTGTCCGGTTTTTGTAGAAAAATATAGGATATATATATATATATATTTTTAATCATTAAGTTTTATGAAAATATATTTCATAAAAATATCTCCTATAAAAATATTCTGAGATACTTTATCTGTGGATATTTTTACATTGGGATATTTACCATTACATAAAATTCATTAAGATAATAAACTATGTCTGTTTTGAGTCTAGTTCGTTTCATTGTTAATATGATTATCCCAATAATATTATCGCACAATAAATATGTTGGTACAGTTTCTGGTACAGTGACGTGTTGCCTTGTGATTCGTCGCCTTCCTTGATATTCGCTCTCCTCGTAATCTGCAAAATAATAAACGGCTCGTCGGCTCGTGGGGGTGCCGACCATACCCCCACTTAGATGCCTAAGTCAGTTCAAACTATTTATTTTCTGGAGAGTATTAATAATCTCAGAACTTAGAGAATCTGCCTGTCAAAAATACCTGGCATAGTGGTCTTATTTATAGGCTCACAGTTCACAGTTATAGAACTACTAGAATACTTGGAGCGTAATCTGATTAGGTGTCTGAGTCCTAGATCACATAGTCTTTAATCTTATCTTCGTAGAATTTAAATTGGGTAGTAGAGTCCAAGTTGGGTAGGACATTACCTCGTTGTCTGACGTCATACTATTAGGTACCTTATCCCATATTTGATGGGATAAAAGTCTTATCTTGATATACTCGGAATATCCGTCTTTTTGGGGATAACAAATGGTCTTGTACTTAGGTCTGATTTGGCCGGGCCGACCCGATGGGCTCGGCCCCCGATACTACCTTAGGCCCACGTGTCTTTGGAGCTAATTATTTCTCCAACAGTTATCCCCTAATTCTCTTATTTGAATTTAGAATGTAAGATAATTAAGTACCTCAATTCCTGAATCTGGATCTTCCATAATCTGTATCTGACAATTGTCGCCTCTTTTGAAGAAATTATGACGAATAGTACCTCGAATCTCTGGATTGGAGTGGCGTCTGACCTAATGGATGCCAATTCAATTCTTGGGAACTTGTGATCTGTCAGAGTACTGATAGCAACTCCCCATAAATATCTTCTTCATAAGTGCCTCTACATAATATTTTCGGTCGGGCCAAAGTTGTGAAGATGATCTCCTACCCTCGGAAGGAGATGGATCGGACCGATGTTGTTGATTTCACCAAGATTATGGTGAAATGTCACTTCGAAGCTTCTTCTCTTGTAGTGCTTCGCAGACCGCTTCCACAAAAATCTCTGTTGGCTGCTTTTGAGGCTCAGACTGGCGCTGAGGCTTTGGTTGTCCGAGACTTACAACGACTAGGGGCTTCTGGTGGCCCGAGGTTTTATGCTTAGCGTACCAAATCTTCTAATCTGAACACCATGTAGCTTGGTCTCACTTGGTTATTTTTTTTTAGAGGTGGTATCCCCTTATGGTTTGTTATAGGGGTTGTCTTCCCATAAGGTTTGTTGTAGGGGTTGTCTCCCCGTATCTTTGTCCGAGCTGCTCCTGAGAGATCTTAATTCGAGAGCTTGGTGCAGCTTCAGTGCTTTTTCCCTTTTGCAGAAGCTTTAACTTTGTTGAGATACCCCCCATAACTTTAGTCCGCGACCGCGGGCCAAGTCGTTCCAGGCGGATAGTCAGGTCATCTTGGTATCCCGGACGATGCTTCTTGAAGCTTTGTCATCCTAAAGCTTTTATCTTCCTGAAGCTTTGTCTTCCTGAAACTTTATCTTCCTGAATCTTTATCTTCCTGAAACTTTATCTTCCTGAAAATTTATCTTTCTGAAGCTTGAAGCTTTATCTTCCTGAAGCTTTACCATCCTGAACCTTCATCTTCCTGAAGCTTTGTCATCCTGAAGCTTTGTCTTCCCGAATCTTTCCTGAAGCTCTGTCATCCTGAAGCTTTTTCTTCCTGAAGCTTTACCTTCCTGAAGCTTTATCTTCCTGAATCTTTGCCTTCCCGAATCTTTATCATCCTGAAGCTTTACCTTCCTGTTTACCTTTCTGAAGCTTTATCTTCCTGAAGCTTTGTCATCCTGAAGCTTTATCTTCCTGAATCTTTATCTTCCTGGATCTTTCCTGAAACTTTTATCTTTCTGAAGCTTTACCTTTCTGAAGCTTTATCTTCCTAAAGCTTTACCTTCCTGAAGCTTTATCTTCCTAAAGCTTTGTCATCCTGAAGCTTTGTCATCCTGAAGCTTTATACTCCTAAATCTTTCCAGAATCTTTATCTTCTTGGATCTTTCAAGAAGCTCTGTCATCCTCAAGTTTTACCTTTCTGAAGCTCTATCTTCTTGAATCTTTCCTGAAGCTCTGTCATCCTGAAGCTTTTTCTTCCAGAAGCTTTACCTTCCTGAAGCTTTATCTTCCTGAATCTTTGCCATCTTGAATCTTTATCATCCTGAAGCTTTATCATTCTGAAGCTTTACCTTCCTGTTTACCTTTTTGAAGCTTTATCTTCCTGAAGCTTTGTCATGCTAAAGCTTTGTCAACCTGTATATTTTCCTTCCTGAATCTTTATCATCATGAAGCTTTATCATTCTGAAGCTTTACCTTCCTGTTTCCCTTTCTGAAGCTTTATCTTCCTGTAGCTTTGTCATCCTAAAGCTTTGTCATCCTGAAGCTTTATCTTCCTGAATATTTCCTGAAGCTCTGTCATCCTGAAGCTTTATCATTCTGAAGCTTTATCTTCCTGAAGCTCTATCTTCCAATATCTTTGCCTTCCTGAATCTTTTTCTTTCTAAAGCTTTAACTTATTGAGCAACCCCCTATACTTTAGTCTGCGACTGCAGGCTAAGTCGTTCGAGGTGGGTAGTCAGGTCGCTGAGCTTTACCTTCCTTTGCAGCAGCTTTATCTTCCTGAAGCTTTGTCATCCTAAAGCTTTGTCATCGTAAAGCTTTATCATCTTGAAGCTTTATCTTCCAGAATCTTTCCTGAAGCTCTGTCATCCTGAAGCTTTATCATTCTGAAGCTTTACCTTCTTTGTTTACCTTTCTGAAGCTTTATCTTCCTGAAGCTCTATCTTCCTATATGTTTGCCTTCCTGAATCTTTATCATCCTGAAGCTTTTTCATTCTGAAGCTTTACCTTCCTGTTTACCTTTCTGAAGCTTTATCTTCCTGATGCTCTATCTTCCTATATCTTTGCCTTCCTGAATCTTTTTCTTTCTAAAGCTTTACCTTACTGAGCTACCCCCCATAACTTTAGTCTGAGACCGCAGCCTAAGTCGTTCGAGGTGGGTAGTTAGGTCGCTGAGCTTTTCCTTCCTTTGCAGCAGCTTTATCTTCCTGAAGCTTTGTCATCCTAAAGCTTTGTCATCCTGAAGCTTTGTCTTCCTGAATCTTTCCTGAAGCTCTGTCATCCTGAAGCTTTATCATTCTGAAGCTTTACCTTCCTGTTTACTTTTCTGAAGCTTTATGTTCCTAAAGCTTTGTCATCCTGTATCTTTGCCTTCCTGAATCTTTGTCATCTTGAAGCTTTATCATTCTGAAGCTTTACCTTCCTGTTTACCTTTCTGAAGCTTTATCTTCCTGAAGCTTTGTCATCCTGAAGCTTTATCTTCCTTAATCTTTCCTGAAGCTCTGTCATCTTGAAGCTTTATCATTCTGAATCTTTACCTTCTTGTTTACGTTTTTGAAGCTTTATCTTCCTGAACCTCTATCTTCCTATATCTTAGCCTTCTTGATTCTTTATCAACCTGAAGCTTTACCTTCCTGTTTACCTTTATGAGGCTTTATCTTCCGGAAGCTTTATCTTCCTATATATTTGCCTTCCTGAATCTTTTTCTTTCTAAAGCTTTACCTTACTGAGCTACCCCCCATAACTTTATTCTGCCACTGCAGGCTAAGTCGTTCAAGGTGGGTAGTCAGGTCGCTGATCTTTACCTTCCTTTGCAGTAGCTTTATCTTCCTGAAGCTTTGTCATCCTAAAGCTTTGTCATCCTAAAGCTTTGTCATCCTGAAGCTTTATCTTCCTGAATCTTTCATGAAGCTCTGTCATCCTAAAGCTTTATCATTCTGAAGCTTTACCTTCCTGTTTACCTTTTTGAAGCTTTGTCTTCCTGAAGCTCTATCTTCATATGTCTTTGCCTTCCTGAATCTTTATCATCCTGAAGCTTTATTTTGAAGCTTTACCTTCCTGTTTACCTTTCTGAAGCTTTATCTTCCTGAAGCTTTGTCATCTTGAAGCTTTGTTATCCTGAAGCTTTACCTTCCTGTTTTCCTTTCTGAAGCTTTATTTTCCTGAAGCTCTATCTTCCTATATCTTTGCCTTCCTGAATCTTTTTCTTTCTAAAGCTTTACCTTACTGAGCTACCCCCCATAACTTTAGTCTGCGACCGCAGGTTAAGTCGTTCGAGGTGGATAGTCAGGTCGCTGAGCTTTACCTTCTGTTAGTATTTTGGCCTCATTCTGTGTTTGGACAAAATCACTTATGTGTAAAGATGCTGTAAACATGGATTCCACTTGTCAGAGCATTTTCAAAAGACTCTGCACTGCGAAAAAGATAGAAGATTTCGGACTCCCTGTCAGCCGTCCGGACGACGTGTTATCCCGTCAGGACGTCCATTTGTCCATTGTTCCATAACCGTCCGGACGACATTTTCATCTCGACCGAACGTCAGGCAGACCAGCTGTAATAACCCCGACCCCCTTTCGAGGGTAGAATAGTCTTAACCACCTATGAGAATGGATAACTAGACGGGAATAATAAACACCTGATTTTATATATATAATTTTAGGCTTTATCAAATAACCGCTTCAATATTTTATTAAATACCTGCCTTTAAATTTAATAATTTTATATCAATTTTAACTTCACTTTTACGGTTAATATTTTATGTTATATTTAAAAACCCTAGCAGCCAATTTCTCCTATCATAATGCACGAAACCCTACTCCTTAAAATATATATATATATATATATATCCCTCATAGCCGTCATTCTTCTCCCCGTACCTCAAAAGAATTTTTACAAGACATCTCTTCCACCTTCCACTGCAGACAAGGTAACCTCTTGTTCCATTACTTTCTTTTGTACTGACGTCAAATCCACTGTTATTCTTCTATTTCTTTTCTTTTGTTTCTCTGGAGTCTGGATATAGTATTGATTGTTATTTTTTTTCCTTATTCCCTTTTCTATCCGTGTACGACATAGGAGGATTAGCCTTAACTTTTTTTTCTTTTTTTTTTTTGGGACAAACCAACTTGTCCCTTCACCCCTTTTCCCTTTTATTTCTTTTGCTAATTCTTTTTCTGTTTCCTTTTTTTACTATTACCGTAGCCTCACAGATTGGGTAGTGTTTAAGTTCTCTCATTTATTTTGTTTGTTTTCTCTCCCTTTTTGTTACTGTACAGTAGCAAGTCTTGCAACCTTTCATTAATTGGATGTTGTCTTATTTTTCTCTTCTTGTCTAGCCTTAGCACCATAACAACTTTCTTCTATTTTCTCTTCTGTTACCATCCGTAGATGAGGGTTGCTGCTCTTAATAAATTTTTCTTACTTTTTCTTTTCTTGCCGTGATGGCCACCCTATGCTTTTAATAATTTATTTTGAGTATATGTATAATTTTTGATACCAAAGTTTATCAAAATTACAGTTATTAACATGTGTCAAATCCTATATTTTAATATAAGTTGACACGTGTATACAAAGAGTAAAGGGACTGGTGTTGATTAGTCCTAATATATATATTTTATGGAGTTATTTTAACAACCTATAATATTTTTGGTAATTTTTATGTGTATATATATAAGGTTTGTCTTCATAGCACATGCAACCTCTTTTCTTATTTTATGAACCACATGAAATTTCATCAAATTACATGACTCCAATAAAAAAATAATTCTTATGATATTTGTCTTTATTAAATCCCTTTTCTAATAATAAAAATATGTTACTTCCTACTTAATAGTTTAATTATTATACAGTTAATGTCGTCAAACGTACCTCGGGAATCCATTCTCAATAGGCTAGCAAGACGAACCGTAGTAGTGTCTGGATATTTTCTAGTGTCGAGTATGTAGTATTAATTTGTTGGAACCTGTATCAGGTGACTAGCTAGCTGTCAATGAATTTGCTTTAGTTGCATTCGGAGAGGTAAGGGATCCTCTACCTCTTCTCAAATTGTTTTATGTCATATTACTTTATCCTTTTTTTTTAAGCATATTTGCAATTAATTGTTCTTGTTCTGTATTTCAAATTATATTGACGCATGAAGGACTGTTTTAAAAATAGTTTTGAGATGAAAATTTTCGGTATAAATGTTAATCTTGAAAACACTGTTTTAAAAGAAGCTTTGGTTATAAAGTATTTTCTAATTATTAGTAAATTATTTAGTTGGTTCCTGAGACGGGAAGTTACAGCTTTTTGAAATTAATGAGAAAATGAGAGTAAAAAACCCTCCCACACGTTGCCTCAAGAGTTATCAACGGAATAAGAGTAATTTATGAGAATGAGATTTTTATAAATGAGGCACGTGTGTGGAGGAGACTACTATTTTGGCCCCAGATATATTCACAGAAATTTGCAGAGTTTAAGCTCGATACCGTTGCTTGGATGGAAGTGCAACCGCTGAAGGACTTAGAGAATACGATAATCCATCCCTATGTCATGCTAAGTGCACTTCAATTAATTAGCTGACGTGGCAGGCCTGTGGCCACAGTTTACCTAACTGAGGTCGTAGTACACCGCGCAACCCTAGTACACAGGGCGTAATAGTGTACATGGGCCCTGAAAATTGAAATTTGACTTCAAATATAAAGTGTGTGCATAAGTGTCAACAAAAATTAAAGCACATCGGAAAGTAAATGACACAGATATTTTTGTTGACGAAGTGGAAACTCAGTTAAGAGAAAAACCACTCCGGGGCAGCCAAACCCAGGAATTCCACTATTCAGAAGACAAAGCTAGATACAAGATAGTAACACTCACATGTACCGATGCAGTGGTCGTACCTTGATCTCTGACGTGTAACCCAACAAGAACGCTTCCCAACCAGGTTCACCTACCTAAAGGGGTCTTCAATGGAACTCCTTACCTTAGAGCCGACCTCTAAGATAGACTTCGGTTTACAGCACAGCACACTTTTAAAACGGCTTTTTCAGAAGAGATATCACGTCTCTGAGCTCTAATGGAATTCACACTGAATTCTTGCAGCTCTAAGTGCCCAGAGGCCCCTATTTATAGGCTGGGGGTCAGAATGGGCGTCAGGCAAAATAAGCCTTTGAGCCGTCCGGAAGGTGGACCATGACCGTCCAGACGGACAACTGTGCAACAGGATTTTCTGAAATTTTCGCGGAGAAATCTTTCCTGTATTAGAACATCGTCCGGGCGGGATGGCTCGATCGTCCGGACGGACGCACGTCTGCTGCAAGTAATTTCCATAACAGGCTTCGTGCGTCTGGACCAAGGGGCAGGAGCATCCGGACAGCTAAACTTCAACACGCAATTTCCATATTTGATACACGTGCGTCCGGACCATAAGGAGGAGACGTCCGAACGGTTGAAGTCGAATCGTCAGTTACCATATACAATGCACCAGCGTCCGGACCGTAGCTGTCAGATGTCCGGACGGTTCATTTTGCACTGCGATTCTTGCCTTACAGAGATACACGTCCGAACGGGATACCACATCGTCCGGACGGTTGATTGATCTTCCCTTTCTTGAACTTGGAAAGAATCAGTGAACCGTTAGAGAACTGATAGGCGTCCAGACGTGCTGCTAAAACGTCTCGACGGAGCAAGCTGGAACAAAAGCTTCTCGATACGATGTAGGTGTCCGGACGGAAGAAACATGTCGTCCGGACAGATGATGCTTGTCTGTCTGACGTCCGGATGGAAAGACACGTCGTCCGGACGGATGGAACAGTAGACAGATGGACGTCCGGACGGGATGACACATTTTCCGGACGGCTGACAGGGAACTTTGAAATTCTTCTGACTTCACTCCGAACAGTGGAATCCCTGTTTGCAGCATCCTTACATATAAGTGATTTTGTCCAAACACAGAATGAGGCCAAAATACTAACAAACTCCCCCTTTGGCCATTCTGGGACAAAAATCACTTGACCGGTTTGGAAATACATTCCCGGTCCAAAATAAAAATTACTCCCCCTTTTTGTCACAAAGGGACAAAGGGTAAACAGAGTAATAAAAACTAACTGTCATAAAAATTACTCCCTCTAACGGTCTCAGAAGGACCCGGGAAACAGAGTAATAAAAGTTTCAACAGTTTATCAAAAACAAAGACTGAATAAAAATGCTGATGAAACCTTCTAAAGAGAGAGAAATCAGTAAAGTTAGGGCCTTCACATGGAAAGTAGCACACGCAGGTATTTCTATCTGAAAAACTAGTCATGGAGAAAGTCAATATTATGAGAGCATGGAGGTGATAGACAAGTATAACACAAACAACAGTTATCCTGCCAAAATAATGAAGATAGCCTGCTTAACTCATGTAAAGCGTGTGTGTGTGAAGACTCTTATTAATAAGGTTTGCTTTTTACAAAAATGACAAGAAACCACCAGATTTTCTAGACAAGAGAGAAAATCAGAGACAGATAAGCCAAAAGTTAAACCTTATAACTTGCTAGGGCCTAGACACCCTCATCTGATACACTCCCCCTAAGTGACAGCACATATTCAGTTTTACTTGAACCATGAAGGTCAAGGTAAAAATTTTACTTGCTCATAGAGGGCAAGGTAGATGTAAGCACATAAGCAGAGATTAAACAATTTAAAGCACAAAACTTTTTATGAATTACTGCTTGTGACTAATGATACGGTAGTCTGTTGGGAGTGCCAGAATTTATAGGTGCTAGGTTCAACTAGCCTGTGGTCAATTTGGCCATCCAAACAAAAACCTCTTCTCTTACCCAAAAATTCTAGGAGCAAAGAGTTATAGAAGAAAAATATACGCACCTTCGGGGAGTCTAGAATAGTGTATGATGTCATCACATGAGGCAAGTTACTATCAAACAGAACAATGAGCAGGAAAAACTGTTGCACATGTCAGACTAATGTTTCTCACCCACATGTAAGCATAATATATCAATGCTCAACAAACTAATAAAGCAGAGAGATTACATGAAATAGCTGACATACCTTGTGAAAGACTTAACCTGCTATGAAAACTCCCCCCTTCCCCCTTCCCCCCCCCCCTTTTTTTTTTTTTTTTTAATACAACATCATGCTATCAGAGGACAAAGAGTTCATCCTAGCATGGAAACATCATGTCTAGGACATGGCACAAACACCAATGGCTTTCCGAAGAGACTCAAACCTGCTACCATCTAGTGGTTTGGTAAGAATGTCAGCCAATTGATTTTCAGTGGGGATGAATGAGAGAGATACTACCTCGGATTCTACAAGATCACGTAAGAAGTGATGCTTAATGTCGATGTGCTTGGTCCAAGAATGCTGAACGGGTTTCTTAGAAATATTGATAGCACTAGTATTATCACAGTTTATAATCATAGTGTCTTGAGAGAATCCGTAATCCCCTAGCAATGTCTTCATCCACAGTAATTGGGTACAACAGCTACCCGCAGCAATATACTCAGCCACAGCAGTAGAGAGAGATATGGAGGCTTGTTTCTTGCTCATCCAGGCTACAAGATTGTTCCCCACATAGAAACATCCTCCTGAGGTGCTTTTTCGATCATCAGCATTTCCAACCCAATATGCATCAGCGTATCCTGCAACAACAAGGTTTGTTTCTCTAGAATACCAAATGCCATAAGAAACAGTATCATTTACATACCTGATGATACGCTTTACTGCAGTAAGGTGAGATTCCTTAGGATTGGCTTGAAAGCGAGCACAAACTCCCACACTAAAAGCAATGTCTGGTCAGCTGGCTGTAAGATACAAGAGGCTCCCTATCATGCTCCTGTAAAGAGATGGGTCAACTGATTTTCCTGCAAGAACACTGCTAATCTTGACACTGGTGCTCATGGGGGTGCGAGCACGACTCTTTCCATCCAATCCAAACCTTTTGACCAGATCCTTGGCATACTTAGATTGAGAGATGAAGATGCCCTCAGCAGTTTGCTTGACTTGAAGGCCAAGGAAGTAGTTCAGCTCACCAATCATGCTCATTTCAAACTCCTGCTTCATTTCTTCAGAGAACTCATGTGCAAGAGAGTCTAAAGTAGCTCCAAAAATGATGTCATCAACATATATTTGAGCAATTAGTTTATGAGTACCTTGATTTCTGATGAACAAGGTTCGATCAGCTTGCCCCCTTGCAAAACCTTTGCTTAAGAGATAAGTGGTGAGACGCTCATACCATGCTCGAGGCGCCTGTTTAAGCCCATAGAGAGCCTTCTTCAACTTGTACACATGATGGGGATGATGAGGATCTTGAAAACCCTTCGGCTGTTCCACATAGACTTCTTCTTGAAGAACACCGTTCAGAAATGCACTCTTTACATCCATCTGGTATAACTTGAAATCAAGGTGACAGGCAACAGAAAGAAGAATTCGAATGGATTCTAACCTCGCAACCGGGGCAAATGTTTCATCAAAATCTACTCCCTCTATCTGAGTATATCCATGTTCAACAAGACCGGCCTTATTTCTAACCACAGTACCATTCTCATCAGTTTTATTTTTGAATATCCACTTGGTTCCTATGATATTCTGATCTGCAGGACGGGGAACCAAGGTCCAGACATCATTTCTGGTAAACTGATGGAGCTCATCATGCATTGCAGATATCCACCCTTCATCTTGTAGGGCTTCATCTATTTTCTTAGGTTCTGTCTGAGTAAGATAGCAACTGTAGGAGACTTGATTTGCTACTTCATATGCAGGCTGAATGACTCTGCTTCTCAATCTGCGCCCTTCATCTAAATTCCCAATAAGCTGCTGAGGAGGATGATTGTGCCTCACTCGTGATTGCCTAGGAGGATTAGCTGGAATGTCCTCATCTTCAGAAGTAATGGGAGTGGAACCCGAAGTGATAGGAGAAGATTTATCTAGAGATTCTTTTGAAGAGGGCTCAACAATACCAGTTGGAGCTGCTGAAGAATCAACTGAATCAATCTGTTTTTCTTCCCCGCTAATAGATCTCTGAACTTCTTCATCATCAACAATCACATTTATTGATTCCATCACAGTCTCCGTTCTTTTGTTGAAGACCCGGTAAGCTCGACTGTTTGTGGAATATCCCAAGAAAATGCCTTCATCACTCTTGGTATCAAATTTCCCCAGATTTTCCCTGTCATGAAGTATATGACATTTACTCCCAAAGTTTTTAAAATACTTCACTATGGGTTTCTTACCTCGCCAAATTTCATAGGGAGTCTGTTTGTTTCAGGCCTAAGGTAGACTCTGTTTACAGCTTCTCCCCAGAAGTGTTGAGCAAGATTCTTTGAGTGGATCATCACACGAGCCATCTCCTGAATCACCCTGTTTTTCCTTTCAACAACTCCATTATGCTGAGGAGTAATAGGTGAGGAAAATTCCTACTTGATTCCATAAGAGAGACAAAATTCTTCAAACTTGGAATTTTCGAACTCTCTTCGATGATCACTGTGGATTCTCATAATCTGGCAATTTTGCTCAACCTGAATTTTCTTGAACAAATGTTGAGCTACATCAAAAGCATCAGATTTTTCTCGAATAGGAATGGCCCAAGTAAATCGAGAGAAATCATCTACAATAACCAGAATATATCTTTTCCCACCTAGACTAGCAGTTCTAGTGGGACCCATGAGGTCCATGTGCAGTAATTCTAGATTTCTGGAAGTACGAATACCTGAGGTCTTCTTATGAGCAGCTCGAGTCTGTTTCCCTAGCTGACAAGCCCCACAGACTCCTTTTTTAGTCTTCTCCATTTTGGGCAGGCCTTTAACAACATCTTTGCCTGAAATTTTAAACATATCGGAGAAATTGAGATGCCCTAACCTCTGGTGCCATAGCACACTGTCATCTATGGTTGCTTTGTTGCAGAAGATCTGAGGGTCTGCAGTCAAACTAGCAAGGCCGTAGCAACTGTCAGCAGTTCTTTCTCCTCCCATGAGCCATCTGCCACTGCTGTCAAATATATTACATTCCTTCTTGGAGAATTGCACCACCAAGTCATTAACACAGAACTGGCTGATGCTGAGGAGAGTCGCCTTGAGCCCTTCAACATACAAGGCTTCTTGATATGTTCCGAGGCCTGGGATGTCGATGATCCCTTTACCGATGACTCTGGATTGGCTCCCATCTCCATAGGTGATTCGCCCGCCTTTTCCAATATGAATCTTTTTGAGCAGAGTCTTATCACCTGTCATGTGTTTAGAATAGCCACTATCCAAATACCACAAATAAGTATCAAGAATTTTTAGTTCAGTATGAGAAACTAAGCAAAGATTATCTTCCTTTTTGACCCAGACTTGTTTGGAAGTTTTCCTATGTTTTCTAACCAGGACAGACTTTTGCTCATTAGGAGTGAGGTATGCTAACTTCTCACTAATGAGACTAACCTGATCACTTAACATGCTGACTTGTTCTTCAAGACCTGGTTCTTCTTTTCTAGGGATAAGACTTTTGTTCCAAGGTTGCTGAGACCTAATTTGGAAACAATTTGGGCGAATATGACCATTAATACCACAATGATGACATGTAGGTATAGATTGATTTGCCCTTGTATCCTTACTGACAGAATGAGATATGACAGGCATAGTAAACATGGTTCTATACACATACATATCATGAGAAATAGAAGTAGCATTGTCCATATTCAATTGAGACATGGTAGAAGTAAAAAAAAAAAATAACACTCAAGATTTTAATCTTCTCAGAGTGTACCAAGCTCTGATACCAATTGAAAATTAAAATTTGACTTCAAATATAAAGTGTGTGCATAAGTGTCAACAAAAATTAAAGCACAGCGGAAAGTAAATGACACAGATATTTTTGTTGACAAAGTGGAAACTCAGTTAAGAGAAAAACCACTCCGGGGCAGCCAAACCTAGGAATTCCACTATTCAGAAGACAAAGCTAGATACAAGATAGTAACACTCACATGTACTGATGCAGTGGTCGTACCTTGATCTCCGACGTGTAACCCAACACGAACGCTTCCCAACTAGGTTCACCTACCTGAAGGGGTCTTCAATGGAACTCCTTACCTTAGAGCCGACCTCTAAGATAGACTTCGGTTTACAGCACAGGACACTTGAAAAATGGCTTCAGAGGAGATATCACGTCTCTAAGCTCTAATGGAATTCACACCGAATTCTTGCAGCTCTAAGTGCCCAGAGGACCCTATTTATAGGCTGAGGGTCAGAATGGACGTCAGGAAAAATAAGCCTGTGAGCCGTCCGGACGGTGGACCATGGCCGTTCGGACGGACAACTGTGCGATAGGATTTTTCGAAATTTTTGCAGAGAAATCTTTCCTGTATTAGAACATCGTCTGGACGGGATGGCTCGATCGTCCGGACGGACGCACGCCCGCTGCAAGTAATTCCATAACAGGCTTCGCGCGTCCGGACCAAGGGACAGGAGCGTCCGGAAAGCTAAACTTCAACACGCAATTTCCATATCTGATACTCGTGCGTTCGGACCATAAGGAGGAGACGTCCGGACGGTTGAAGTCGAATCGTCAGTTATCATATACGATGCACCAGCGTCCGGACCACAGCTGTCAAATGTCCGTACGGTTCATTTTGAACTGCGATTCTTGCCTTACGGAGATACGCGTCCGGACGGGATACCACATCGTCCGGACAGTTGATTGATCTTCCCTTTCTTGAACTTGGAAAGAATCAATGAACCGTTTGAGAACTGATAGGTGTCCGGACGTGCTGTTGAAACATCCAGACAGAGCAAGCTGGCACAGAAGCTTCTCGATACGATGTAGGTGTCCGGACGGAAGAAACACGTCATTCGGACAGATGATGCTTGTCTGTCTGACGTACGGACGGAAAGACACATCATCCAGACGGATGGAATAGTAGATAGATGGACATCCGGACGGGATGACACATCGTCCGGACGGCTGACAGGGAACTTTGAAATTCATCTGACTTCACTCTGAACAGTGGAATCCCTGTTTGCAGCATCCTTACATATAAGTGATTTTGTCCAAACATAGAATGAGGCCAAAATACTAACAGGCCCTATATATGAGAAGTCTTAATTGTTAACGAGTATTTTATGTATTAAGTAAAATGCCGAATTTTGATTTGTGTTCAAGAAATTTAGATTTCAAGTGTATTTTAATAATTGTTTTAAAGAAAATGAAGTTAACTCAACCGTTTTATGGTTGAGGGTTGTCTTACTGAGAATTTCTCGGTCACCCCTTATTTTTCTTTTGTTTTCAGGTTATGAGCAGAGAGACCTAGGCGGCCAGGATGGGATCTAGGCTAGCATTAGGACATTACATCTCAGTACCTCAATAAGTGCACTTGCACAATAAATTTGGTTTTTCCTTAGATTTTCAATTATTGAATCAAACATAATTGCTATTTTTGAAATAACTGTTTCCGCATTTATTACAGCTTTGAGTTTGAAAATTATTATTATTATTTTTTTATTTAATTTATTTAATTCAGCATATTAGCTAGGTTATCTGGCAGACCTTACGAATCTTTGCAGTTTGGTGTATGAAAATGGACGAACCTAACCCTTAGGGTTTGGGGGCGTTACACCAGCATCATCCGTCCGGACGACGTATCTTTCCGTCCGGACCCTACACTGTGTCGAGAAGCTTTTGTTCCAGCTTGCATCCGTCCGGACATCTCAGCAGCCCGCCCGGACGTCCATCAGTGATCGATCAGCTTCAAATTCTTTCCAAGTTCAGAATATGGGAAGAATGACACATCGTCCGGACGATGTGGTTTCTCGTCCGGACGCTCTTATAAATAAGGCAAGAATTGCAATTCAAATATCACCGTCCGGACGTCAGTCAGCATTGGTCCGGACGTGCACTCATCAATTAAGGAAATTGCCGATTCGACTTCAACCGTCCGGACGCCTGCCTCTCATGGTCCGGACGCACGCATAGTAGATATGGAAATTGCGTGTTAAAGAATTGCCGTCCGGACGTTCATCCCTCTTGGTCCGGACGCGCGAAGCCTTAAATGGAAATTACTTGCAGCGGACGTGCAATCGTCCGAACGTCAATGTCTCACCGTCCGGACGCGGCTCTTAAACAGGGAAGATTTTCAGCGAAATTTTCAGAAAATCCTGTCGCACAATTGTCCATCCGGATGGCTCAGGTTCACCGTCAGGACGGCGTCCGTACATATTACAGTAGTCGCCCATTCTGCACCTCAGCCTATAAATAGAGGCCCCTGGGCATTGAGAACTGCAGGAATTCGGTATTGAATTCCACAAGAGCTCAGAGAAGTTCAAGATCCCTCTGAAGCCGTTACAAGTGTGTTGCGCTACAACTGAAGTCTATCTTAGAGGTCGGCTCTAAGGTAAGGGATACCATTGAAGACCCCTTCTGGTAGGAGTCCTGGTTGGGAAGCGTTCGTGTTGGGTTACACGTCAGAGAGCATGGTACGACCACTGCATCGGTGCATGTGAGTATTACTATCTTGTATCTAGCTTTGTCTTCTGAATAGTGGAATTCCTGGGTTTGGCTGCCTCGGAGTGGTTTTTCTCTTGATTGAGTTTCCACTTCGTCAACAAAATATTTGTCTCCTTTAATTTTCGCATTTAATATTTTGTTGCACATTGTTCACAAACACTTGTTAAATTAGAAGTCCAATAATTTTTCAATTGGTATCAGAGCTTGGTACACTCTGAGAAGATTAAATTCTTGAGTGTCATGTATTTTTGACTTCTATTTGCTACTATGTCTCAAACTCTTAATTATGTTCCTACCTTCGACGGTACGAACTATGGCTATTGGAAAGCTCAAATGCGGTTCTTTTTGACTGTTGGAGTATTGTTGAAACTGGTTGGACTAAACCAGAGTATACAACCCTCGAGACAGTCCCTCTGAAAAATGCCCGACTTTCCAATGATAAAGCCCTCCATGCTCTATGCCAAGCACTTTCTCCTTCTGAATTCGCCAAAATTTCAAACTGTGAATCAGCCAAAGAAGCATGGAAAATCTTGGAAACAACATATGAAGGCACGAAACTTGTTAAATCTGCCAAACTTCAAATGTTGGTTTCAAGATTTGAAGAAATTAAGATGTTGGAAGAAGAGACCTTTGGAGAGTTTTACTCCAAGATGAGTAACCTGAGGAACTCCATGGTGAGTCTTGGGAAACCTATCTCGGATGTAAAACTCATCCGAAAGATTCTAAGATCTTTGCCTGAGCGTTTCAGAATCAAGGTGACCACTATTGAAGAAAGCAAGGATCTTGAGGAGATGAAGATTGAAGAGCTGGTGGGATCTCTTCAAACATATGAGTTGTCTCTGCTCCCGGTCAAGAAGTTGAAGACCATTGCTCTAAAGGCTTCCAAGAAGAAGGTAGAAGAAAAGAAAAGGCTATGGCGATGTTAGCCAAAATTTCAGAAGACTGATGAAAGATGATCGGCTCAAGAAGAAGTTTTCTGAAAGAGTAAAGAAATCTCCCAGAGAAGCTGAACCTGAGGAAGAAGATAAGAAGCTCCAGAGTCTCAGTGATGAGTCAGAAGAAGAAGCTCTAGAGTCTGAAAAATTTCTGGCCTTTGTAGTCCCACATGTTGAAGAAGAAGACTCGTATTACTTGGTGCATAACGATAATGAGGAAGAGCTCAAGGAGGCCTACAAGACACTCTACATAGAGTATGAGAAGCTGAGGGAAGGCCGAAAGCAGCATCTTAATGATCTGAACAGTTTGCAGACCGAGAAGAGTTCATTGTTGCTCAAAGTACAAGAGCTCGAGGAAAAGCTACTAGAGACGCAGCTCCAGCTAGAAAGAGTTACCGATAAGAAGCTGACTCGTATGCTGTCCATCCAGATGAGCCCAACTAACAAGACTGGTCTCGGGTATGTAGCTTCCTCTTCTAATGCTCCCTCTTCCTCAAAGACTGTGTTTGTGAAGCCTACAGTCTCAGAGCCTCCTCCCACTATTGAAGATAAAAAGAAGGAAAAGGTCAACGATGATGTTCCAGGCATTCAGGAGCCTCATTCCATTAGAAGACCTCCCATTTGCCATAACTGCGGTCTCAGTGGGCATGTTCGCCCTCAGTGCTCTCTCCTAAAAGCACAAAAGGCCAAAGCCAAGAAAGAAGTGCCTAGACAAGCTCATTATGGCACTAGACTTGCGGCTCAGCATCGGACTCCATGGCATTAGGCACCTCACCAAGCACCAAGGTATCAGTATCAAGCCCCTTGGTCTCATGCTCCTCAACGTTAGCGGCCTCAGCAGCGGTTTGTACCAGCCAATCACAGTGGCACCTACAAGAGTAAACCCAAGCAGTTTAGAAGGCCTCAGAAGATGAAAGAAGAGCAATACTCCAGTGAGCCTCCTATCTGGATGCAAAACATGATGGAGTAGATGATGCAGTCTTGCCAGCAACCACCCAATGGAAGGCAGGCTTGGGTCGAGAAGGATAGTTACCCCATAAGGGGGAACAGATGCACCTAGGAGTTTCGGGTGTTCATGCCTAGGATTTCGTTCCTAATCCTATGGCATCAGGTTTGATTGCTTATTTTACTTGATATATTGTTATATGCAATCTAGGAACCAGCTGTGTTTTGCCCCCTATGTTTCTTGAGAGAACTGTGTAGGTACTTTTTGGGGAAGACAGAAAAAGCAGGTCGAGCGACTGTTTTTCTGTAGTGGCATCATTGAGCATTCACAGGTTTGATCTTGCCTTTGCATATGATGTCATTTCCATATTGCACTTTTTTTTGTTTAAATATAAAAAAAAAAAAATGGGGAGAATTTGCAGGATTTTTTTTTTCTCTTGGCTTATTAGATATTGCATGTATTTTTGCCTGATATCTCAATTCTGTAAGCATTAATCTACTCTGCTTAGATATAATTGAGAGTTTATGACTATATTGGCCAAGTGTTTTTCCTGTTTATGCAAAAGTAGGATAGCTTCTCTCCTCACGCGATGAAAAAGTGCACTATCCCGGGCTCCCCTAAAGGTACATCTTTCCTTCTCTGACCTTTTGCTTTTAGAAATTTTGGATAAGAGAAGAAGTCCTTGAGAAGATGACCAAAATGACCTCATGCTAGTTGAACCTAGAGCCTAAAAACTCTGGCACTCCCTACAGTTTGTAGCACCATAAGAAACAAGCAGTTAATCATATGATATCTATGCTTTATAGTATATATTCACTGCTTATGTGCTACATTTGCTTTATGCCTTGCCCTCTACGTGCAAGTAAAACATTTACGTTGTCCTTCATGGTACAAGCAAATCACTTAGGTGCTGCATCTCAGGGGGAGTGTATCAGATGAGGGTGGCTAGGCCCTAGCAAGTTATAAGGTTTGACTTTTGGCTAATCTGTCACTGATTTTCTCTCCTGTCTAGAAAATCTTGTTGCTCTATGTCATGTCATCGAACGTCATACCTTGTGGGAATAGAGTCTTCAAACACACACATGAATTGAGTGAGTTGAGTTGTCTATTTGAACTTTCTATGACCAAGACAGATATTTGTGTTAATTGAAATCTCAACTCCCTTTTATATCTCTGTTTAGTTTTGAGATGCTCTCTGATTGTGTTATCAGTTGATTATACATGCATGTTTTGACACTGACTTGAGAAAATTTGATCTCTGTAAAATTTCCCTCAGTTTTTCTGGTGTTTCAGTGTGGAGCGTCCGGACGGTCCCTCTTGGCGTCCGAAGGGGTGGAGTTCAGCAGTTCGGACAGTGCCCTTTTTGGAGTCCGAACGAATGGCGTTTTGTAGTTCGGACGGAATCTGTTCCTCGTCCAGACGTGAGCTGTCATCCTCAGGCGGACGGGTAATTTAATTCGTTCGGACGTGCGTAATCGTTTTGCTCCTTTTCGAGGCAGTGCGCGTCCGGATGTCATCAAAACACCGTCCGGACGGGGACCCCACAGAGGCTATAAATAGCCCAGATCGCCCCTCTCTCTCCCATACCCCACAAAATCCTTTCTTTTGACACTTTGTGAGTAATTTCTTGAGTCTTTGGAGTTATCTCCACGTGTCGTCTTGTGCATTCTCATTCCATTCCAGGTATTTTTTTCTAGTCTCTTTTCTTTTTCAGTTCATTTATTTCAAAGTGTTAGAGAGTTAATTTTGGAATGAGGTTGAACTTATGTGATGCATATTGGGATTATTTGTGATGATGTTTTTAGGACTAAAATTGTGATAAATTCTGCCTATATTTTTTTTAAAAAAGTCATTTTTACTGACGTTTTTTTTTTTTTGGATTATTGTTTGGCAAAAATTCTTGTTGGTTCTTATGCAGAATCATGTCTGCCATCAGCTCCCAGGGCCGGGTCCGCCAGAGGACAGAGGAAGAGCAGAGTGCTTTACAAGCCAAAATATGGACCGCAATGTCCTTGCTGAGCGGAACGTGGTCCGTGCCGACATCATGGTGCCTCCATTGGATAGCATTTATGAGACTATCCAGACATATCATTGGGGGTATCTCTACACATGTGCCTGCATCGTCCTCACCAGGCTAGTCAGGCTCTTCTATGCCAACCTTGAGGTGGCTCAGGATGACGAGCGTGGGATGGTACTGCAGTCCACTGTTGACAGACACATCATCACTGTTGATCCCCAAATCATCAGTCAGTTCATCGGGGTACTAGTCCTTGATCTGCCTGCCAGTCCATACAATGAGGTGGTGCTTCCTCTCTCTATGGATGATCTCCGAGAGTTCTTCCATACAGTTCCACAGGGTGAGGGGCGTTCCACTAACATCAGGATTGGTGCACTAGCTCCAGCTCATCGTATGTTGGCCAAAATTGTTCAGCACAATCTCTGGCCAGTTGCCAGGCGTAGTGATCTGATATTGAAGAGGGCCCAGTTTGTTTATGCTGTTCATCTTCGCTTGCCTTTCTGTCTTTGCAAGCATAGTCTGGGAGTCATGCTCGATGCTCGTGATGAGAGCAATACCGGTCTCCCATTCTGCTGCCTCATCACTCAGATCATCCTTCAGTCCGGTATCAATGTTAATGGAGAACCTAGGATGAAGATCCAGTAGCCCCTTAGCAAATAGACATTGATGAAGTCAAATGCGCAGCTGTGACAAGAGGATTCTGATGATGACATGCCTGCTGCTATGCATGTTGCTTTTCCAGACGTGGCTTCATCCTCTCATACCGTCCCGCCATCTGAGCCAGAGGCTAATTATTCCCAGATCATGGAGGCCTTAGCTGCCATTTAGGGAGGCATGACCACCATGCAGCAGTCCATCTCCTCCTTGCAGCTCGAAGTGCAGTCTATCAACAAGCGGGTGGAGCAGACCCATTTGGACCTTTAGGAGTGCCTTCGAGTCCGTCATCCGGACAGCAGTGATGATGAGGATGCTGCAGCTCAGACTGTACACATGCCAGAGGATGTTTGACTTTCCCCCTGTTTTTATTGTCTCGTTTTGTGTTATTTAATCACTTAAACTTATATTACTCTGTTTCCCGGGTCCTTCTGAGACCGCTAGGGGGAGTAATTTCTATGCTTGTTGGTTTTTATTACTCTGTTTTACCCTTTTTCCCTTTGTGACAAAAATGGGGAGTAATTTTTATTTTTGGACCGAGAATGTATTTCCAAACCGAGATTCCACTTGTTAGACAATTTTCAGAAGACTCTGCATTGCGAAAAAGATAGAAGATTTCAGACTCCCTGTCAGCCGTCCGGACAACGTGTTATCCCTTCCGGACGTCCATCTGTCCACTGTTCCATCTGTCCGGACGACAAGTTCATCCCTACCGGACGCCAGATAGACCAGCATCATCCGTCCGGATGACGTATCTTTCCGTCTGGACCCTAAACTGTGTCGAGAAGCTTCTGTTCCAGCTTGCATCCGTCCGGACATCTCAGTAGCCCATCCGGACGTCCATCAGTGATCGATCAGCGTCAGATTCTTTCCAAGTTCAGAATATGGGAAGATTGACACACTGTCCGGACGAGGTGGTTTCCCATCCGGACGCGCTTATAAATAAGGCAAGAATCGCAATTCAAATATCACCGTCCGGACGTCAGTCAGCATTGGTTCGGACGCGCGCTCATCAGTTAAGGAAATTACCGACTCGAATTCAACCGTCTGGACGCCTACCTCTCATGGTTCGCTCGCACGCACGCATAGCAGATATGGAAATTGCGTGCTGAAGAATTGCCGTCCGAACGTTCATCCCCCTTGGTCCATACGCGCGAAGCCTTATATGGAAATTACATGCAGCGGACGTGCGACGGTCCGGAAGTCAGTGTCTCACTGTCCGGACGCGGCTCTTGAACAGGAAAGATTTTCAGAGAAATTTTCAGAAAATCATGTCGCACAGTTGTCTGTCTGGACGGCTCAGGTTCACCATTCGGACGGCGTCTGTACATATTATAGCAGTCGCCCATTCTTCACCTCAGCCTATAAATAGAGGCCCCTGGGCATTGAGAACTGCAAGAATTCGGTATTGAATTCCACAAGAGCTCAGAGAAATTCAAGATCCCTCTGAAGCCGTTACAAGTGTGCTGTGGTAAAACTGAAGTCTATCTTAGAGGTCGGCTCTAAGGTAAGGGATTCCATTGAAGACCCCTTCAGGTAGGAGACCTAGTTGGGAAGCGTTTGTGTTGGGTTACACGTCAGAGAGCAAGGTACGACCATTGCATTGGTACATGTGAGTGTTACTATTTTGTATCTAGCTTCGTCTTCTAAATAGTAGAATTCCTGGGTTTAGCTGCCTCGGAGTGGTTTTTCTCTTGATTGAGTTTCCACTTCATCAACAAAATATTTGTCTCCTTTAATTTTTGCATTTAATATTTTGTTGCACACTGTTCACACACACTTGTTAAAATTAGAATTCTAATAATTTTTCACCTTCCTTTGCAGCAGCTTTATCTTCCTGAAGCTTTGTCATCCTAAAGCTTTGTCATCCTAAAGCTTTATCTTCCAGAATCTTTCCTGAAGCTCTGTCATCCAGAAGCTTTATCATTTTGAAGCTTTACCTTCTTGTTTACCTTTCTGAAGCTTTATCTTCCTGCAGCTCTATCTTCCTATATCTTTGCCCTCCTGAATCTTTATCATCCTGAAGCTTTATCATTCTGAAGCTTTACCTTCCTGTTTACCTTTCCGAAGCTTTATCTTCCTAAAGCTCTATCTTCCTATATCTTTGCCTTCCAGAATCTTTTTCTTTCTAAAGCTTTACCTTACTGAGCTACCCCCCATAACTTTAGTCTGCCACTACAGGCCAAGTCGTTCGAGGTGGGTAGTCAGGTCGCTGAGCTTTACCTTCCTTTACAGCAGCTTTATCTTCCAGAAGGTTTGTCATCCTAAAGCTTTGTCATCCTAAAGCTTTATCTTCCTGAATCTTTCCTGAAGCTTTGTCTTCCTGAAGTTTTATCATTCTGAAGCTTTACCTTCATGTTTACCTTTCTGAAGCTTTATGTTCCTGAAGCTTTATAATCCTAAAGCTTTGTCATCCTGTATCTTTGCCTTCCTAAATCTTTGTCATCCTGAAGCTTTATCATTCTGAAGCTTTACCTTCCTGTTTACCTTTCTGAAGCTTTATCTTCCTGAAGTTTTGTCATTCTGAAGCTTTGTCATCCTGAAGCTCTATCTTCCTGAATCTTTCCCAAAGCTCTGTTATCCTGAAGCTTTATCATTATGAAGCTTTACCTTCCTGTTTACCTTTCTAAAGCTTTATCTTCCTGAAGCTCTATCTTCCTATATCTTTGCCTTCCTGAATCTTTTTCTTTCTAAATCTTTGCCTTACTGAGCTACCCCCCATAACTTTAGTCTGCCACCGTAGGCTAAGTCGTTCGAGGTGGGTAGTTAGGTCGCTAAGCTTTACCTTCCTTTACAGCAGCTTTATCTTCCTGAAGCTTTGTCATCCTAAAGCTTTGTCATCCTGAAGCTTTATCTTTCTGAATCTTTCCTGAAGCTCTGTCATTTTGAAGCTTTATCATTCTGAAGGTTTACCTTCCTGTTTACCTTTCTGAAGCTTTGTCTTCCTGAAGCTCTATCTTCCTATATCTTTGCCTTCCTGAATCTTTATCATCCTGAAGCTTTATCATTCTGAAGCTTTACCTTCCTGTTTACCTTTCTGAAGCTTTGTCTTCCTGAAGCTTTGTCATCCTATAGCTTTGTCATCCTGAAGCTTTATCATTCTGAAGCTTTACCTTCCTGTTTACCGTTTTGGATCTTTATTTTCCTGAAGCTCTATCTTCCTATATCTTTGCCTTCCTGAATCTTTTTCTTTCTAAAGCTTTACCTTACTAAGCTACCCCCCATAACTTTAGTCTGCGACCGCTGGTTAAGTCGTTCGAGGTGGGTAGTCAGGTCGCTGAGCTTTACCTTCCTTTGCAGCAACTTTATCTTCCCTTGGCTACTCCCCATAACTTTAGTCCACAACCGCTGGCTAAGTCGTTCGAGGCAGATAGTCAGGTACCCTGGGTATCCCTTTTAAGTTTGAGCCTCTTCTTGCGAGATTTCTACCCAAGAGCTTGAATCAGCTTTGGTGAATTTTGCCTTTATCTTGATCTTTGAGGAGCCATATCTTGTGGTGATGAAGCCTTAGATTATCCTTATCCTTTGGAAACCTCGGTTTCTTGTCTTGGTATCCTTTCCATAACCCTTTCGGGTCGTCCGACGAAAGGACTCGGGCTAATTCTCAACTTTATCACTTCGGAAAACCCCGACCGAGGGGTTCTTCCCTTTGTATCCTTTTCATGACCCCTTCGGGTTGTCCGAGGAAAGGATTCGGGCAGATTCTTTCCTGAATGTCCTTATCCCTTTGGAAACCCCCAACCGTGGGGTTTCTTCCTTTTGCATCCTTTCCATGACCCCTTCGGGTTGTCCGAGGAAAGGATTCGGGCGGATTCTTATCGGGATATCCTTAACCTTATCCCTTTGGAAACCCCCAACCGAGAGGTTTCTTCCCATTGTATCCTTTCCATGACCCTTTCGGGTTGTCCGAGGAAAGGATTCGGGCGGATTCTTATATGGATATCCTTAGCCTTATCCCTTCGGAAACCCCCAACCGAGGGGTTTCTTCCCTTTGTATCCTTTCTATGACCCTTTCGGGTTGTCCGAGGAAAGGAATCGGGCGGATTCTTATCCTCATCCCTTCGGAAACCCCCATCCGAGGGGTTTCTTCCCTTTGCATCCTTTCCATGACCCTTTCAGGTTGTCCAAGGAAAGGATTCGGGCGGATTCTTCCCTGAGCATCCCCACCATAACTCTTTCGAGTCGTTCGAGGGGGGGAGTCGGGTAGATGTTGATGTAGCTTGATCATCTTTGGAGAAGTTTGATGAAGAAGTGCTTTTACTTTATTCCGGACTGCTGCTTTATTCTTAGCAGAGATCAATCAATACCTGAGGACTGTCTGTATCTTCCTTGCTCTCGGTGTTGGACTAACTGAGTGACTTTCCTTGTTTTCTCTACAGGGTTGTCTCCCTGGCTCTCGGTGTTGGACTAACCGAGAGACTTTCCTTGTATAATTTGTTGTAGGGGTTGTCTCCCCATATCTTTTCTGCAAAAAGGGTTAACAAAGCACTGCATATACTAAAACAAAATAGCAGAATGCACAGTAGCACCATATATTATTTTCATCCGTCGGGATGATTTTGTGATCCTTTCACTCACGGCAGGAGTGAGGTCTCAACACATGAGTCTATTTCGCTTAATGTAACAATCCAATTTTTATGAAAGATCGGTGATGAAGATGCAATTTTTATGGGTTGACTTCCAATAAAAAAACTTATGGCCTTTCATCAAGAATTATCAAACATGAATTATTGCAATAGCACAAGAGTTCTATTTTATCAAAAAATATATATTTTTCTACAAAGCGTACAAGTGCATGCATATATATTTTTTTTTCTGGTTGATAAAATAAAAACCAACATTTATCCTTACTTTAACATGAATCATGTTTGTAAAAGAAGAGTATGAACTTATCTAGTGAATTTAACGAACTGTCTTACTTGGAGTTCCTTATCTTGCACACCATTCGATATGGGGCTCTTTGGGAGAGTTCCTCAAACTGGACCCTTGATTCGGATTGGTCCCACGGCATGTGACTATGCACTTCGGAGGATGGCAAATCTGGAGGGGTCCTCGGAGTGTACTATTTGGAACTAGAAGCTCGGGTATAGGGTTATCGGGATAGTACCCTCGGAATAATACTCTCGGTATGTGTCATTTCGGTACATACTTTTCACCTCGGTAGAACACCCTTGGGTCTAACTTTTGTCCTTGGTAGAACACCCTCGGATCTAACTTTTGACCTTGGTAAAACACTCTCTGATCTATCTTTTGTCCTCGGTAAAACACTCTCGGATCTAACTTTTGTACTCGGTAGAACACCCTCGGATCTAACTTTCCTCCTTGGTAAAACTCCTCGGATCTAACTTTTGTTCTCGGTAGAACAACCTCGGATCTAACTTTTCTCCTCTGTAGAACACCCTCGGATCTAACTTTCCTCCTTGGTAAAACACCTCAGATCTAACTTTTGTACTCGGTAGAACACCCTCAAATCTAACTTTTGGAGAGTTGCCACCTCGAGATAAAACTCCTCGGAGTATACTAACCTCCATAGATACTCCTTTTATTTTTTCTCCCTCATCCTCTCCATATAGTGACTTCCTTCGAATCATGTTACAAACCGGAGGACGTGAGGGATCAAATCAAATCGTCGCATGGAAATCGCTTCAATATGATCACCAACGAGTTGAGAGTTGAGTCCACTTGTCGCTTCAATCTGGGGCTTCAACTACACACTATCAACAATGTATTTGGGAGAAAAACTAATCTTGTGAAAAAGATGATAAGGAAGAATCTTCTATTGCTCTTGACAATTCTATAACTCCATGCAAGCCGTCACCAAGGTATTGAAAGAAACCTTTTAAGGGCTTTCATTGGTGCGATAAAAGAGACCCCAACTTGTAACAAAGGAATTCTTTCTTTCTTTTTTTCTACAGAAACATCATAGGCTTGTATCGAAAAGCCAACTTCAAATTTCAACCATATCCACTTTTTTCTTTTTTACTTGTTTTTTCTTCCTTGAAATTAAAAGACATACCCGTAGGTTCTCTTTGGGCCGTTCTCCACAAGGTTGATCCAAATTTGACTCTTGTTTGAGATCTTTGTGGATTTTGTACTTTTTGTTGTTTTAGAAATAAGCCGGATCCATCATCACCGAGCAAATCACTGAACTTGTAACTCTGAACGTAGATCTAGTATATTGTCAACATCGATTTGGTGTGATTAGATTCCGATCGGAGATTTCAAACTTGATTTGATTGCACAGTCACCGTTGCGGATTTATTTTTGAGAGAACTACGTCAGTTCCCACAGACGGCGCCAAACTGTTGGTACAGTTTCTGGTACGGTGACGTGTTGCCTTGTGATTCATCGCCTTCCTTGATATTCGCTCTCCTCGTAATCTGCAAAATAATAAACGGCTTGTCGGCTCGTGGGGGTGCCGACCATACACCCACTCCGATGCCTAAGTCAGTTCAAACTATTTATTTTCTAGAGAGTATCAATAATCTCAGAGATTAGAGAATCTGCTTGTCAAAAATACCTGGCGTAGTGGTCTTATTTATAGGCTCACAGTCCACAGTTATAGAACTACTAGAATACTTGGAGCATAATCTGATTAGGATTCTGAGTCCTAGATCACATAGTCTTTAATCTTATCTTCATAGAATTCAAATTGGGTAGTAGAGTCCAAGCTGGGTAGGACATTACCTCTTCGTCTGACGTCATACTATTAGGTACCTTATCCTTGTATTTGATGGGATAAAAGTCTTATCTTGATATACTCGGAATATTCGTCTTTTTGGGGATAACGAATGGTCTTGTACTTAGGTCTGATCTGGAGGGCCGACCCAATGGGCTCAGCCCCCGATACTACCTTAGGCCCACGTGTCTTTGGAGCTAATTATCTCTCAAACAGTTTTAGCTCCAAAGACACGTGGGCCTAAGGTAGTATCGGGAGCCGAGCCCATCGGGTCGGCCCGGCCAGATCAGACCTAAGTACAAGATAAGACTTTTATCCCATCAAATACAGATATTCTGAGTATATCAAGATAAGACTTTTATCTCATCAAATACAGGGATAAGGTACCTAATAGTATGACGTTAGACGAACAGGTAATGTCCTACCCAGCTTGGACTCTACTACCCAATTTGAATTCTATGAAGATAAGATTAAAGACTATGTGATCTAGGACTCAGACTCCTAATCAGATTATGCTCCAAGTATTCTAGTAGTTCTATAACTGTGAACTCTGAGCCTATAAATAAGACCACTATGCTAGGTATTTTTGACAGGCAGATTCTCTAAGCTCTGAGATTATTGATACTCTCCAGAAAAAAAATAGTTTGAACTGACTTAGGCATCGGAGTGGGGGTATGGTCGGCATCCCCATGAGCCGTTTATTATTTTCCAGATTACGAGGAGAGCAAATATCAAGGAAGGCGACGAATCAAAAGGCAACACGTCACCGTACCGGAAACTGTATCAACAAAATATATACCAAATATATATATATATATATTACACAATAATTTTAAACACAGTAAATATTACACAATAATATTATCCATCAATATTATTATGCCAAATAGTTCACTGAATAATTCAGTCTATCTATTTATTAATCCTGCAATATTATTAGAATCTAATAATATTATTATTTATCGGGGATTAAAATATCATGTTTAGCCACGTATTTTATTGACTATTGGATGTGAATATTGTTTCCTATAATATTAAGCCATTCGAACGTCGAGTCTTGAGAATTGAACGTCAATTCTAGACTTGTCTATTTTATTCAGTCTTAAATTCTAATTTAAGACATTTTATTTTATTACATAAAATCTGAGGCGCTACACCAGGAAATCCACTATCAGAAGACAAAGCTAGTGCATAGACAGTAACACTCACATACCTAAGCAGCGATCGTATCTAGCACTCTGACACATAACCCAAAGTGAACGCCTCCCAACCAAGTCTCCTACTTGAAGGGGTCTTGTATGGATTCCTTTACCTTAAGGCTCCTCCCTAAGATAGACTTCAATAATGAGCATAGCCTAGAGGCCTCTATTTATAGGCTACAGAAGACCTAAATCGACACTGATTCGATTTTCTCAAGGCTGCATCTAGATGCAAGCTGAGGCCTTCCGGATGGACAACTGTGCAACCGGATTTCCATAACGCACTTTGATGTGGTTTTTTTTTTACTTCAATAATAATACCACTCGCAATAGAACGAATCGTTGTAGGATAATGTCTATATTGAGGGTGTCGATCCACAGGGAATGTATTGGTTGCATGCATCAAGCTTTAATAAAATCGGTCCTAATTTATCCTTAGGAAAGTATGTTGTTTTTGTGATTTTCAAGTTGTAAACTACTAACAGAAATTAAATTCTACAAAGTAAATTAAAGTTGTATGAAATGATATGGGAAACTAGGGAATTGATTTCACCACTATCCTTGTACCAATGGCCATCACATTACCATGGGACATTCTTTCTAGGCATGATATTATCCGTGTGCGGTTGTCAAGCACACAACAAGGTGTCAAAAAAATACCATCATTAAAAATAAGCATACCCCATCCTAAGATTAGTACGGATCATCTACCTAAGCTAGGGTGTAGCATCATCCGTCTATCCTAGGCATAAGGTATCAAATTTATTAACTTAGCTACATGCAAACAAGGATTAAGTGTAGCCCATCCTAAGATTAGTACAAATCATCTACCTAAGCTAGGGTGTAGCATCATTTGTCTATCCTAGGCATGAACTATCAAAACCTCTTGTTGCATGTTCAAATAATACCATTGCATAACCATTACATTTACCATCTTTTGAACAATAAACATAATTTGAGAACAATCAAAATGATAAGCTTTCTAGATAAACATTTCATCATGATTGCATTTAACTTTAAAACCAATTACAAAAATGTAATTCTCATAGTTATACAATCATCAATGCCCAAAATAAACATCCCAAAATAAAACACAATTAAGCCATTGATACTTGGATAGGGTTTATCAAAACCCTAGGGAGAGCTTTAGCCACACATGGAGGTCCTTTGAGAATTTGGAGTTGAAAAGTCGTCCATCCCCTTGCAAGTCCACCGAGAGCTCCTCTAGCCCAATCTCCCTCCCTCTTTTTCTCCCGATTCGTCCCCTGGAACAAGCTCTCCCCCTCTCCTTTTGTCCTCGCTGCCAGCTTGGGTAAAATCATGCAGCCCATGCTGCTTTGCCGTCCTTGGTGCTGCTGCCCTGACGTGGACTGCTGTCCTAGGAGCTTGGAGCTGCTGCTGGTGGCGTGGAAGAATGTTGCCCAACAGGTGCTGTCCCTTTCAGGAGCTGCCCAAGCCCATGCGTCCTTGCCATGAAGATGTGTGCATGCTGTCCTGGGGTAAGCTGCTGGCCGAAAGGTGCATGCTCCTGCTGTCCTTGGAGAAGCTACCGTGTGGAGATGCTGATGAGCTGCTTGTCCAGCAGCTCCAGCTTTTTCATTCCATGTTGCTGTCCTTGATGCTGCCCTTCACATGCATGAGTTGCTGTCCAGCTTTTGTGAGCTGCTGTCCAGCAGCTTTGCAAGCTGCAGGCCTACTTTTGCTAGCTTTGAAAGGGGGGACACGCAAGGGGAGAGAAGAGGGAGAGGTGCTGCCCATCAACTTTGCAAGCTGCTGTTCAGCAGCTTTTTGCTGCAGGTTTGGTGCCTCACGTGTCTTGCCTTCAACAAAAACCTGCACCACCTCATGCTTTCAACAAAATCCTGCACCACCTCATGCTGAATTTCCACAAAATCCTGCAATAATGACTTCAATTTCCAACGTCCAGCACATCGTCTAAAGCTCCTAGCCACATCATGATTTAGATTAAGTTGCACACTCAATTTTTTTCTTCAATTCAGTGCTGACTTCTTCTTCAATTTAATGTTTGGTTTCCTTGATGCATTTGTGTGTATTTTTCTTTAGGACCTAAAAATAAGATAAACACTAAAACAAGATAAAATGTTAAATTACAATGAGGTTATGGGTTTAACAATAGCAAATTACAATGTGTAACATTCAAGAGCTATCACACTTCACGCAATACCAAAACAAGGCCGCGTCCGGACGGTGTTGCCCTAGTATCCAGATGGTTGCACTTCTGCTGTACGTAAATTCCATAATAAGGACTGCGTGCGGACGATGTTGCCCTGATGTCCGAATTGTTGCAATTCTTCTCCACGTCTTGCCTTATCAAGGATAGCGTCTGGACGGTGTTGCCTTGTCGTCTGGACGGATGCAGCTATCTTCCCATATCTATGTCTGAGAAGGAAATTCGATTTCTTGTCGAACTTTAATGAGCGTCTAGACGCGTTGCTGCGACATCGGACGGATGCAACCTTGAACTGTTCGAAACTTCTGGACACTGATGGGCGTCTAGACACATGACTGGGCCATCCGGACAGAAGTTTGGGATCCGACTTCTCTGACTTTAATCTTCTTTGAGCATCTTGAACCACTTTCCTGAAATGAAGACTCTAAAATAAATGGCATCCCTGATAATGTAGCAACATTGCATAAAAGTGATTTTGTCAAACTGAATGCAGCCAATCACAAACTAACAAAGGCGTTGCAGTTCTCCGTCCGGACGTAGCCTAGAGAAGTCCGATTTAGATTCGACTTAGGTTTTCTTAAGCCTATAAAAATAGAGGCCTCTAGGCATGTAAAAATCATGAACTCAATATTGAATTCTTCTGTACTAAGAGAGGGTGTTTAGGTAGAAATATTGAAGATCTGCTAGCTCTTTAAGGGTTGTCAAGTATGTGACTTGCTCGTGTTGAAGTTGAAAATTATCAAATGTGCGCAATAGTGTGCAACAAAATATCACAATGCGAAAATTAAGGAGACATATATTTTGTTGACGAAGTGAAAAGTAAATTAAGAGAAAAACCACTCCGAGGTAGTTAAACCCAGGATATCCATTATTCAGAAGACAAAGCTAGTTACAAAACAGTACCACTCACATACCCTTATGTAGTGGTCGTACCTTGAACTCTAACGTGTAACCCAACACAAACGCTTCCCAACCAAGTCACCTACTTGAAGGGGTCTTCAATGGAATCCTTTACTTTAGGGCCAACCCCTAAGATAGACTTCTGTTCAGCACAGTAACAACACTTGGCAACGGCTTGAGAGAGGACGCTTCAGCACAATAACTCTTACAATAAAACTCTCTAAGCTTTACAGAATTCAATATCGAATTCCTTATAATCAACATGCCTAGGGGCCTCAATTTATAAGCTACAAAAGACCTAAATCGTGTCTGATTAGGTTTTCCTAGGCGCCATCCGGACAGTAGACATAAGGCGTTCGAAGTACAACTGTGCAACCGGGTTTCCAAATTCGCACAATATTCTTCCCTGAATAGAGCCAAGTCCGGACAGTGTTGCCCTAGCATCCGGATGGTTGCACTTTAGCTGCACGCAATTTCCACATCAAGGCTTGGAGCGTCCAAGCCATAAAGGCTGACATTCGGACGGTTGAACTAATGCATGCAATTTCCATATATGAAGCTTGACCGTTCGGACTATGAAGACTGACATCCAGACGGCTTGAACTTTGTATGCACGACTTGCCTTATGAAGGAAAGCGTCCTGACGGCAAAACACAATGTCCGGACGGTTGCAGCTGTCTTCACAAATCTGTGTTTTGGAAAGAAATCTTTCAACCTGTTGAACACTGAGATTGTCATGATGTGTTGCTAAGAAGTCTGGACGGATGCAAGCTGGAACAGTTCGAAGATGCTCGACACAGAGGAAGGTCCAGACCAAAAGTTCTCGTCGTTTGGACGGATGATGCTTTGGACAGTTGAGCGTCCGGGATGAATATCACGTCGTACGGACAGATTCAAGGGATCCGATTTTTTTAACTTGGAATCTGTACAGAATCTTCAAGAAGCATATCTCTAAAAATGAAGACTCTGAAATTACTGAACCCCTGTATAAAAGCATTAGTATATGAAAGTGATTTTGTCCAACAGAATGCAGCCAATTACAAACCAACAAACTCCCCCTTTGGCCATTCTGGGACAAAAACACTTAACTGGTTAAAAAATACATTCCCGGTCCAAATCAAAAATTACTCTCCCTTTTTGTCACAAAATGACAAAGGGTAAAATAGAGTAATAAGAAAAACTACAAAACAATTACTCTCCCTCAATGTCTCAACAGGTCAAGGGTAAACAGAGTAAAAATAATCCACAGACAAAAACCTTTTAAAATCCAAAACAATATGAAAACGAGAAAAGTCTACAAGTGGCCCAAAAGAGTGGAGCAAAAATCCTCCAAGTACCAAATTCTGGTGATCCACTAAAATCAAGTAATGGAGAGAAATATGTACAAAAGGTTGGATTTGTACAACTTCGACTTCTAGCTCTGAAAGCCAAGAACCATAGACTGAAAAACTTCAGTCGCTTGATTTTGCAAAGCCAGAAACTAGTTATTCGCAGATTGACATCCTCTAAACAACTGGTCTGCAAGATAAATGAGAAGATTCACCACTGAACCTTATGTGAACCCGTGGGATCGAACTCCCTTGAACCCACAATCAAATTGAAACCTTCCCAAGAAAGCCAAGAATCAAGTTAAGAAAAGGTCTAGACCCGTTGAATTCTCGTTTCAAGAACCTAGACTTGGTTAGAACGCCACAAAGGGTTTGCCTTTGATAAGTTCTTAGTTCAATCAAGAACAAGTAGAGAAAAGTGAAAAGTTTTCTATGAAGAAAAGACTTCATTCAAATTCAACTTCCCAAGCAAAAATGCGGCTACAAGTCTTTTTAAAACCTCTCCATGAAACCCTAAACCTACTAAGGCCTACATCAAATAACATACATGGGCTGAACATCTTCAAGCCCAAAACATCCTAAACTACACTTCCATAACTAATAAAAGAAGTCCACTTAATGAAATAAATAGGCCCAAAAGCCTATAACCAAAGAAACATAAAACTAGGCCCACACGCCTATACTTAGTGAAATAAAAAGTTTGCCCTAAAGCACTAGGCTATGCCGCCCCCATCTGTCGCTTGTATCACATGGATTAAAGTTGGTTCTTCTTCTTTCAAGCCCATCTTGAATGTTGGGGTCTTGCCCGATAAATTTGCAAACTCGGCCCAAGTGGATTGCACCAATCCTTGCATTGCTTCCTTGATCTTCTTCGCTCTTGACCTTGTGATTGGCCCATTTGGAACTTGCAAGGGATCTTTAAGATTTGGCCTACCATGGGACCCATCATTCCCCCCCTCTCCTCAAAAGGATTCGACCTCGAATCGTCACCTGCATCATAGGGAGAAAGATCAGAAACATTGAAAGTAGTAGAGACATTATACTCACCGGGAAGATCCACTTTATAAGCATTATCATTAATTTTCTCAAGGATTTGGAAAGGTACATCGCCTCGAGGATGCAATTTAGTCCTTCTATGGACTGGGAATCTTTCTTTGGGCATGTGATCCCAAAACCAATCTCCTGGTTCAAAGATGACACGCCTTCACCCTTTATTGGCTTGGGAAGCAAACTTTTCATTCATTTGCGCAATTTGAAGCCATACCCTCTCATGAATTGACTTCACTAATTTAGCCTTCCTGTGTCCATCCAAACTACGCCTTTCATCAATAGGTAAAGGCATCAAATCTAAAGGAGTAAGTGGATTAAAACCATAAACAATTTCAAAGGGAGAATAAGAAGTAGTATGCATAGTCCTATTATATGCAAACTCTATAAATGGTAAACAATCCTCCCAAGTTTTCAAATTCTTTTGAATGATAGTGCGTAAGAGTTGAGTTAGGTCCTATTGACTACTTCAGTCTAGCCGTCAGTTTGTGGATGACAAGTAGTGGAAAATAAAAGTTTGGTACCTAATTTTCCCCACAAAACCTTCCAAAAGTAGCTAAGAAATTTCACATCTCTATCAGAAACAATACTCCTAGGTACACCATGGAGTCGCACTATTTCCTTGAAAAACAAATCAGCTATGCTGGTAGCATCATCTGTTTTATGGCAAGGAATGAAATGTGCCATTTTACTAAATCTGTCCACTATCACAAAAATAGAATCACTACCTTTTTTTTGTCCTGGGAGGCCCAAAACAAAGTCCATAGATATGTCTACCCATGGCTCACTAGGAATGGGTAAGGGTGTATACAACCCGTGTGGTAAAACCTTAGATTTGGCCTTGTGACATGTAATGCACCTACCACATATTCGGGTGACGACTTTTCTCATCCTATGCCAAAAGAAATGTTCATGTAAAATTTCTAAGGTTTTCCTCACACCAAAATGTCCCATTAATCCCCCACCATGTGCCTCACACACCAATAATTCATGCATTGAACAATTTGGCACACACAATTTGCTTTCTTTAAACAAATAACCATCATGCTTGTAAAACTTACCAAATGCCGCTTTATCACATGCTATATACACATTAGAAAAATCAACGTCATTGGCATACACGTCTTTCACATATTCAAACCCAAGCATTTTAGCACTCATAGAAGTAAGAAGTACATACCTTCGTGTTGTTGCATAAATGTCAACAAAAATTAAAGTGTTGAAAAACGAAATTGACTTCTAAAAATAAAGTGTGTGCATAAATGTCAACAAAAATTAAAGCACAGCGGAAATTAAATGACAAACAGATTTTTGTTGACGAAGTGGAAACTCAATTAAGAGAAAAACCACTCCGGGGCAGCCAAACCCAGGAATTCCACTATTCAGAAGACATAGCTAGATACAAGACAGTAACACTCACATATACCTGATGCAGTGGTTGTATCTTGAACTCTGACGTGTAACCCAACACGAACGCTTCCCAACCAGGTTCTCCAACCTAAAGGGGTCTTCAATGGAATCCTTTATTTTAGAGCCGACCTCTAAGATAGACTTCAGTTGTAGCACAGCATCAACACACTTGAGAGGGCTTCAGAGGAAATATCACGTCTTTGAGCAGTTGTGGAATTCAATACCGAATTCTTGCAGTTCTCAATGCCCAGAGGCCTCTATTTACAGGCTAGGGGCTCAAATGAGTGTCAAGCAAAATATACCTGGGCGCCGTCCGGACGGTGGACATGGGCCGTCCGAACGGACAACTGTGCAACAAAATTTTCCAAAAATTTCGCGAGGAATCTTTCCTGTTTAAGAGCCTCGTCCGGACGGGATGGAACACCGTCCGGACGGTCGCACATCCGCTGCAAGTAATTTCCTTATAAGGCTTCGCGCGTCCGGACCATGGGGGATGAGCGTCCAGACGGTTATTCTTCAACACGCAATTTCCATATCTGCAATGAGCGCGTCTGGACCGTGATAGGCAATCGTCCGGACGGTTGAAGTTGAATTGACAATTTCCTTCTTTGATGAACGCGCGTCCGAACCACAGCTGTCAGACGTCCGGACGGTGATATTTGAATTGCAATTCTTACCTTAAGGAGACGCGCGTCTGGAAGGGATACCACATCGTCCGGACGGTTGATCGATCTTCCCTTTCTTGGAACTTGGAAAGAAATCTGAAACTGATCGAGTACTGAGAGGCGTCCGGACGTGCTTCTGAAACGTCCGAATGGATGCAAGCTGGATAGAACCTTCTCGACACAGTGGAGGGTCCGGACGGATGATACTTGGTCTGTCTGGAGTCCGGACGGTATGGCACGTCGTCCGGACGGATGGAACAGTGGCAGATGGTCGTCCGGACTGGATGGCTCGATCGTCCGGACGGCTGACAGGGAACTGAAAATCTTCTGACTCTGAAGCATTTCTGAATAGTAGAATCCCTGTGGAGCATCATTACACACAAGTGATTTTGTCCAAACACAGAATGAGGCCAAAATACTAACAAATCATTCTAGCATGTCGCTTATTTAATTTACCTTGACTCTTGAGATGCTTTAATGATTCATGATCGGTGTGGATCACAAATTCCTTTGGCCAAAGGTAGTGCTGCCACGTCTCTAACAAGAGCATAAAGTTCTTTGTCATAAGTGGGATAATTCAAGGCCGCCCCACTTAGCTTCTCACTAAAGAAGGCTATGGGCTGCCTATCCTGCATTAAAACGGCTCCAATTCCTATTCTTGAGGCATCACATTCAATCTCAAAAGTTTTGTTAAAGTCACGTAATGCTAACACAGGTGTAGTTCTTTGATAGTAGCAAATGCATTCGCTTGATCACTCCCCCAATGGAATCCAACACTCTTTTTAATTATTTTAGTGAGTGGTGTAGCCATGGTGCTAAAATCCTTGACAAAACGCCTATAAAAGCTAGCTAAACCATGAAAGCTTCTTACCTCAATGATGTTTTTAGGAGTTGGCCACTTCTTGATAGCCTTGACTTTTTCTTCATCCACCTCAATACCTTTTGTACTAACAACATAACCAAGAAAAACAACTTTTTCCATGCAAAAGGTACATTTCTTAAATTAGCATACAACTTTTCACATCTCAACACATCTAACACACATCTCAAATGCTCAATATGTTCATCTAAGTTCATGCTGTACATTAGGATATCATCAATGTACACAACTACAAATTTGCCTATGAACGAACGTAATACATGGTTCATTAATTTCATGAAAGTACTAGGCGCATTTGTAAGTCCAAATGGCATAACCAACCATTCATAAAGCCCATGTTTAGTCTTAAAAGCAGTTTTCCATTCATCTCCTTCTTTCATTCTAATTTGATGGTATCCACTTTTAAGATCTATTTCACTGAAAATACATGAGCCATGCAATTCATCAAGCATATCATCTAATCTAGGAATGGGATGACGGTACTTTATCGGAATATTGTTGACCGCTCTACAATCAACGCACACCCTCCAAGTCCCATCCTTCTTTGGCACTAGTAGCACTAGTAGTCACATGGGCTCATGCTCTCTCTCACATACCCCTTGCTCAACAAATCTTCAACATGCCTTTGAAGCTCCTTGGTCTCCTCCAGATTACTCCTATAGGTTAGTCGATTTGGAATAACTGCTCCTGGTATGAAATCAATTTGGTGCTTAATGCCTCTAATCGGTGGCAACCCACTCGGCATCTCATCCGGAAATACATCCTCGAACTCCTGCAACAAAGAAGTAGCCAAGCTAGGAAGAGATTGGTTAGTTTCATCAAGATTAGATAAGATTCTTTGTAAATAAGAAAAATCATAGGCTGATCTGCTAAGAAGGCCCTCTTAACCTCACTCTCCTTTGCATAAAAACTCATCTTTGCCTTTCCTTTTCTCTCTGCAGGTTCTCTTTCTTTTTTCTCTCGTGGCTCCACTCTCTTTTCTTTATTCTCAGGCACCTCTCTATTTTCTTTTTCACTATTTCTTTTTTGTTCAATCTCACTCTTCAGCTTCAGTTGGTCCTCATAGACCTATATTTGGGTTAAAGGAGCAAGCTTGAATGTTTTTCCATCCTTTACAAAGTTGTACCTATTCGTAAACCCGTCATGAATCACCCTCCTATCATACTGCCATGGCCTCCCCAAAAAAATATGGCCAGCATGCATAGGAACTACATCACAAAGCACCTCATCACTATACCTCCCAATGGTAAAAGCCACCAAAACTTGCTTATTGACCTTGACCTCCCCACATTCATTCAACCATTGCAACTTATAAGGTCTAGGATGCTTCAGTAAAGGTAAGCTCAACTTTTCAACTAAGGTGGTACTAGCTACATTTGTGCAACTTCCCCCGTCTATAATCATACTACACACCTTGTTGTTTACATAACATCTAGTATGCAATATGTTCTCTCTCTGCTGCTCCATATCGTCTATCTTAATTTGCGTATTGAGAGCACGCCTGGAAAAGAGACTCACCTTCTACGGGGTATTCCACTCCATCATCATCACTAGCATCGACCAACTCGGGCATCTCATCACTACCATTTTCACTATCAGTCATCACCTCCCCATTGTCTTGCAAAACCATCACCCGCTTGTTTGGACATTGAGATGCGATGTGCCCTAAACCCAAACATTTAAAACATTTAATATCTCTATTCCCGGAAGGTTGGAAATCGACCTTGGGTTTGTTCTTGCTAGTTCCCTCATATTTTCCCTTAGGTGGTTCAGCCTTCCCCTTTACTACAGCTTGATCATTTCTATCCCATTTTGGTTTCCAATGAGTGCTAGAAACTGAAGTATACCTTGCTGGCCCCTTTCTCTTTAACTGCCTCTCCACCTTCATAGCCATGTGCACCATGTCTTCTACCTCCACATAATGTTGCAACTCAACTACATTGGCTATGTCCCTATTCAAACCACTTAAAAATCTGGCCATTGTTGCCTCCCCATCCTCCTCTACATTAGCCCGAATAATAGCCACCTCCATCTCCTTATGGTAATCCTCTACACTCCTAGACCCTTGTGTAAGGTTTTGTAATTTTTGGTAGAGGCCTCTATAGTAGCGGCTAGGTACAAATCTTCGCTTTGTGAGGGCTTTCAACTCACCCCATGTTTCTATAGGTCTCTCATGATTCCTCCTCCTATTGGTCACTAACTGATCCCACCAAATAATTGCATAATCAGTGAACTCAATTACTACCAACTTCACCTTCTTCTCCTTTGAATAATTGTGACAATAAAAAATCAATTCTATTTTCTTCTCCCACTCTAAATAGGCTTCAGGGTCAGTCCTACCTTGGAAAGATGGTATTTTCATTTTGATGCTCCCAAGGTTCCTATCTACCCCATCTCGACCCATCATTAGATTTCTCCCATGCCACGCCTACCTCCTCTAGGTCTATCAACTCCACCCATTCCAACTTCAGATGCTATGTCTTCCTCATCATCATCATCTCCTTCGTTCGCAAACTCATTTTCAACGCTAGGCGCACATCTCCTCCTATCTCGCCCACCTTGCAGATTTCTAATCACTACCTCTTGCTGATCCATCCTATCCTTCACCTACTCCAACACCAAGTTCAACCGTTCAAACTGTTGTTGCATGGCCTACAATACAAAGAATGAATTATCCACCTCCTCCTTAGGTGTTGAGTCACTATTATGAGACATTTTCAATGCACTACAAAAAAAAAAAAAAATGTTAGTGGTAAAACCTCACACACTCCCTTACGTGTGTTTACACTCAAATATTGTCACTACACCGGTGTTTTCACTCTTTTGGTCTTTCACCTCACTTGTTTTCCCTTTCAAGTTCTTTAAGAACTAGTTGAACTAAATCAAGACACCACCTCGTATTTTTCCAATTAGCAATAGATTCTAAAAACAAGAAAGGAATAAAATGACACGGATCTAAAAGAATTTGTACGAGGAAAGAGCAATTAGGAAACAAGATACTAAAGATGATACATTCGATTCCTTTGAAGATAAAGATCAATCAACACCAAATCACTTCAATTTTCGAATTGCAAAGTATATCAAACAGCTATTTTCGAATATTTTTATTATTTTTTAAATAACTACGCAGCAACTTTTGAATATGCTAACTATACAACAAGAAACGGAAGTAGACAAAGGACAAACGCTAACAAAAATGGAATTAAAATTTGGAAAATTACAGATATGGAAGTTAAAGCAAGGATTCAAATCTGGAAAATCGAAGCAAATATTCAAATCTGGAAAATTAAAGCAAATATTCAAAATCTGGAAATTAAGGCAAAGATTCAAATCTGAAAAATTAAGGCAAGATTCAAATCAAAAAATTAAAGACAAGATTCAAATCTGGAAAATAAAGCAATGACTCAAATCTTGGAATTAAAGCAAAGAGTCAAATCTGAAAATTAAAGCAATGATTCAATTCTGAAAATTTAGGCAAAGATTTGTATACTCAATTAAAGAATTCGCAAATTTGAATTCTTGAATCAAGTACATGAATAATCAATTCTAAAAATCACAGATCTGAATTCAAACACACGAAATTAACAAGAATGAAGAAGGAATCGCAGCTGAGACTAGAGAACCTTAGAACATGCCTAAGAAAAGAAAAAGAGAAAGAAAAAAAAAAACAAAAACAAATGGAAGAATTAAAAAGGATAAATCATACTTGATTTGGAACTGAGCTCTGATACCAAATGATGTGAACCCGTGGGATCGAACTTCCTTGAACCCACAATCAAATTGAAACCTACCCAAGAAAGCCAAGAATCAAGTCAAGAAAAGGTCTAGACCTGTTGAATTCTTGTTTCAAGAACGTAGACTTGGTTAGAACGCCACAAAGGGTTTTGCCTTTCATAAGTTCTACGTTCAATCAAGCACAAGTAGGGAAAATTGAAAAGTTTTCTATGACGAAAAGACTTCATTCAAATTCAACTTCCCTAGCAAAAATGCAGCTATAAGTCTTTTTAAAACTTCTCCATGAAACCCTAAACCTACTAAGGCCTACATCAATTAAAAGACATGGGTTGGACATCTTCAAGCCCAAAACATCCTAAACTACACTTCTATAACTTATAAAATAAGTCCACTTAATGAAATAAATAGGCCCAAAAGCCTATAACCTTAGAAACATAAAAATAGGCCCACACGCCTATACTAAGTGAAATAAAGAGTTTGCACTAAAGCGCTTGGCTATGCCGCACCCATCTGTCGTTTGTATCACATGCATTAATCATTGCATTGTTTCCTTGATCTTCTTCGCTCTTGACCTTATGATTGACCCATCTGGAACTTGCAAGAGATCTTTAAGATTCGGCCTGCCATGGGACCCATCAAAACCTCCAACTGATGCAGATTTGAGGGAGATGCTACGGAAGGCTCTGCATGAGCTAGGGGAAGTGCTTCATCTAAAACCTGAGACCTTTGGAAATATCAATATATATGACCTCAACAATAGTCTATTTTCCAAAGATCTATCTATCAAACACTATACTGGGAGCCGCTGGATGACATATTCCTGAACCAATATTAAACAGAAATATCACCAAAAAATACCATTACCAAGAAAAATCAGATCCTGTTAGTTCCTAAAACAATGTGGTATTTATGACGACTGTCAAATGGATGCCAAAGAAAAAAAATATAAGCAATGCAGCAATTCATAAGGCATAAATATATCAAGATCCACCCAACACACAGACATAATAGGTTTTTCATGCACAATTTCTCAAGAAAATATCTCAATCAACAAATATTTCAATATTCTAAAAGGACACAAAAACTTAAAAGAACAAAGGAAGACACAAAGAAGATAATGGAATGAGAAGAGATGTGCAAAGAATGCCAAAATCTCAGGAGAAATCCGTGAGAAAAACACCCAACATGACATGATAAATCAACAAAAATGCAGAGATGTGTTATGGCAGAGAAAGAGACACAAGTCTTAAACCTATAGAGATCCTAAAAATTATAGGACTCCTAATTTATCATGTGTGTGCAATAGTGTGCAACAAAATATCACAATGTGGAAAATTAAGAGATAGATATTTTTTTGACGAAGTGGAAACTCAATTAAGAGAAAAACCACTCTGGGGCAGCCAAACCCAGGATATCCACTATTCAGAAGACAAAGCTAGTACCGACAGCAACACTCACATACCCGATGTAGCGATCGTATCTAGCACTCTGACGTGTAACCTGGTGTGCAAATTTATTTATTCGCAAGTGCACGAATCGTTTGCAATATAGTGTATGTGCAAGTGTGAGATCGTATCCACAGGGAATTGTGTTGCAAAAAATTAATTTCTATTTAAACGAATTCTATTTTAACCTAGTTTCGAATTTTGGGGTTTTGTGAATAAAAGAAAAATAAAATAAAATAAAATAAAACCAAAGAAAATGTACTATGATTTTAGAATCCACACCCACCAAATCAAAGCAACATATTCTCATGTTCGTCAGTACATATCCGAAGTTCTCACCGTACAAATCCTATGTATGTTTTACTATGCTTCAAAAATTAATTAAATCATTCACAGAATCCGTTCTTTGCACAAATCACAAAAGATATCCGGTTTAAATCGAATCATCAAATGTATCCGTAAAACAAAACACAATGAATATCCAATGTTTTGATAAATGAAAAATCCAAGCAATCAATTAAATGAGACTATTCTCAAATCATCACATGTATCTGAAAATCACAATAGATATCCAATAAATCATCTCAATAATTGAAAAGAAGTAAAACATTGGAAATATTGAACCCAATAAAATCGGATGGCATAAACTCTCATGAAAATACTGTTGTTCTTCAAAGGTGAGGTTTTATCCTCAACCTTAATTGAAAAATTAGCTACTCACCACTAAAAAGAAAATACTAAATTTTATTAAAAACATAAAAATAAAACCTTGCAAAGAATAGAAGACAAAGAACCAAGCTGCTGCTATGTACAATGTTGGGATGTTGGGATCTAAGTGGTGCACAACATGGGGTATTTATAGCAGAAAATTAGGTTAAACCCAATTTTTACAAAATGGCAACTCTACCCTTCAAAACCCTAATAGGAGAAAAGAACGCTAGGGTTTAGGGCCATATTTTCAAAATGGCACCTCTACCCCTCAAAAACCCTAATAAGAGAAAATAATGCTAGGGTTTGGAGTGTTTGCAGTCGTCAGGAACAAGGAAATTCGAGTTCTTATATTGAGGGGCACTTATGACATAGCAGACATTCGAATTAGGAAAATTCTATTTTACAATGGTTTGTAGCATTTTGAATTAGCTTTCTAATGCCGCTAATTTCACTTTTAATCTGATACTTGAGCTAAAAGTTATGATCCAAATACTATGACTTGTGCAGAACCTGAAATTTAATCCAATCCGATTTTGACTTCCAAACTTTGCATTTTTCACTTTAAAACTACCTTTTTCTCTCCATGATCTACAAAATTCCAAAAAATACAAAAACTAACAAAAAACATTAAAAAATAACAAAGTTAAAGGTTTAACAAATGTGAATTAAGGGGTCCAAATATACAATATTTGGCACTCATCATAACCCAACATGAATGCTTCCCAACCAAGCCACCTACTTGAAGGAGTCTTCAATGGAATCCTTTAACTTAGGGCCAACCCCTAAGATAGACTTCAGTTTAGTACAGCAACAGCACTTGACAACGGCTTCAGTACAATAACCCTTACAATAAACTCTTAAAGCTTCTACGAAATTCACAACCAAATTCTTACAATCAACATGTCTAGGGGCCTCTATTTATAGACTACAGAAGACCTAAATTGCGTATGTTTGGGTTTTCCTAGGTGGCATCCAGACTGTAGACGTATGGCATCCGAACAGACAACTGTACGATCGGCTTTCCAATTTCGTTGAAATTCTTTCCTGAATTGAGCCACGGTCGGACGATGTTTCCCTAGCGCCCGGATGGTTGTACTTTAGCTGCACGTATTTTACATATCAAGGCTTTGAGCATCCAGACCATGAAGACTGACGTCCGGACGGTTGACCTTTGTATGCACGGCTTGCCTTATCAAAGACAGTGTCCAGACGGGAACACACATCATCCAGACGTTTGCAGTTGTCTTCCCATATCTGTGTTTTGGAATGAAATATTTCAACTTGTCGAACATTGAAAGGCGTCCGGACATGTTGCTGAGAAGTCAAAATGGATGCAAGCTAGAACAATTCGAAGGTTCTGGACACAGAGGAAGGTCCGGACAAAAGTTCTCGACATCCGGACGGATGATGCTTGGACAGTTTAGCGTCCGGACAGAATATCACGTCATTCGAACAGATTCAAGGGATCCAATTTTTCTGACTTGGAATTTGAGTAGAATCTTCTAGAACCATAACTTTGAATAAGAAGACTTCTGAAAATGACTGAACCCTATATAAAAGCATCATTACATAGAAGTGATTTTGTCCTACAGAATGCAGTCAATTACAAACCAATAGATCCCGTCCTGACTTGTCACTTAACCGTCCGGACGGCAACTACTAGATCAGGATACGGCTAGATTGCTCTCGTCCGGACGTAAGAATAGGTTCGTCTGGACGCTTCACACTGAAAATCTGAAACTAGAGAAAAATTTGCAGAATAATCAACTGATAAAGCAGTCAAATAGCATTGCAAAAATATGCAAAGATATAAATGAGAGTTAAGTATTCAATAAGCATAAATCTCCTTGTAGAAAGAAATTTTAAAAAGATTACTCAACTCATGCAATGCGTGTGTGTGTGAAAGCTTTCTCAATAAGGTATGAAGTTCACTAATATGACTTAAAGCAACCGTATTTTCTAAACAAGATAGAAAATCATTGAAGACTAGTCAAAAGTCAAATCTTATTTTAGTAGGGCCTAGCCACCCTCATCTAATACACTCCCTAAGATGCATCACCTAATTGTATTACTTGTACCATGAGGGACAAGATAAAATTTTTACTTGCACCATGAAGGACAAGATATAAAGCTACTTTAGTACAGAAGCAGTGAATATATGCATATAACAAGGAATTCAGAAGAATAACTACTTGTTTCTTTTTGGTAATGTAACCTAGAGAGAATGCTAGAATTTTTAGGCTCTAGGTTCAACTAGCAAATTGGTCAATTCGACCATCTTATAAAAAAAAAAAATTCTCTCATTAGAATTTCCAGATGCAAGAAGTTAGAGAGGAAAAAAAATGTATCTTAGGGGAGCTTTGGATAGTGCACAATTTTTCATCGCATAAGAAAGGCAATTATCTAGCATTAAGATGGACATGGCAACTTAGCAGATATCAGGCATAAACTCACAATCATATATAAGCATATTCAATTAATGCACAATGAAAAAAGATATCAGGCAAAAACAAATACAATATCTGAAAAGCTATCAAAAGAAAAAATAAAAATAAAATTCTGCATCTTTTCCCTCAATTTTTATTTTTTATTTTTTATTTTTTTTAAGTTGAAAACAATAAACTAGAAAAACAACAAGGACATGCTTATGGAAAAGGAAATAACATCTAGTCTCAGCATGTAAGGTAAAATCAAACCTGTCCTCAGGGAGAGAGGTTTAGAAATCCCAAGATTGAAAAGCAGCCGCTTGATGTGCTTTTAACTGTCATCCCCAAAAAAATATTTGCAGAAGTTTCTTAAGACAACAAGAGAAAATATGGGGATAGAATAAATGGTTCCTTAAACAGAATGCAAGGCTTGAATAAGATATGACATGATAAACAATGCAATGCAAACATACCTGACATGCACTAGGATTTTGGAACCAAAATCCTAGGCATGGGAGACCTCACCTACTAGGTGAGTCCACTCCCCCTCAAGGGGTGAATGGTCTCATCCTTCGTTATCCATACCTTCTCTACCTGTGAGGTAGGGGTGTGAGCCATGTTCAAATTGCTCAGTCTAACTTGGACACTCTTCATCATGTTGACAAGCCCTTCATTGATTTGATTCTTCTTGGACTTGTCAGGCTTCATTCTGAAGCATTCGGCCTTGGTGTGGCCATACTTACCACATTGACGACATGAGGGAGAACCCCATTGAGGATAATGTCGTTGTTGCTAAAAAGTATGATGATGCTTGGAAGGTTTAAGATTAGCATTTTCACAAATAACAAAGTCCTTACCTCTTTGAGATATATGTTCCCTATGCGGCGAGACATATTTATCTGAAGAGGTTTTCTCTGTTAGGTTGTGATTGGCTACATTCTGATTGGACAAAATCACTTATATGTAAAGATGCTTTTTAACAGGGTTTCTGCTATTCAGAAGTGCTTTAGAAGATTCTGCACTGTTTGCAAGTCAGAGATTTCGGTTCCTTGCTAGCCGTCCAGACGATCTGTCATCCCGTCTAGACGTCCAGCTGTCCAAAGCTTCAACTGTCTGGACAATGTGACATACCGTCCGAACGTCCTTCAGACTAAAGCATCATCCGTCCGGACGATGTGGTTTTCCGTCCGGACATTCCTCTGTATCAAGAAGCTTCTGTTCCAGCTTGCATCCGTCCGAACAACTCAACAGCCCGTTCGGACGACCCTCAGTGTTCGAACGCGCTATTTGCTTTAGATTTTCTTTCCAAAAGCAAATATGGGAAGATTGCTACAGCCGTCCGGATGACATGGATTCTCGTCTGGACGCGCTACTCCTTAAGGCAAGTTCACAATTCAAACTCAACCGTCCGGACACCGGTCTTTCATGGTCCAGACGCACGTATGACAGATATGGAAATTACGTGCAGCAGATCACCCGTTCGGATGGCCATCCTCCTGGTCCGGACGCATGGAGCCTTTATAAGGAAATTACTTGCAGCAGACGTGCAACCGTCTGAACGCGGCTCTCAAACAGGAAAGATTCTCGGTGAAAATCTTGGAATTTTGGTCGCACAGTTGTCCGTTTAGATGGCCCATGACCATCGTCCAAAAGGCGCCCAGCTTTATCAAGCCAGACACTCATTTCAGTCCTCAGCCTAAGAATAGAGGCCACTGTGCTTGAGAACTGCAAGAATTCAGTATTGGATTCCACTAGAGCTTAGAGATTTATTTCGTGAGGTTATTGAGCTGATTTGTTCTCTCTGAAGCCGTTGCTTTGTGTGTTGTTCCTGCGCTTAAACTGAAGTCTATGTTAAGGGTTGGCCCTAAGGTAATGGATTCCATTGAAGACCCCTTCAGGTAGGAGACCTGGTTGGGAGGCGTTCGTGTTGGGTTACACGTTAGAGAGCAAGGTACGACCACTGCATCAGGGGTATGTGAGTGTTACTATCTTGTATCTAGTCTTGTCTTCTGAATAGTGGATATCCTGGGTTTGGCTGCCCCAGAGTGGTTTTTCTCATTTTGAGTTTCCACTTCGTTAACAAAAATCTTGTGTTATTTATTTTCCGCATTATTTTGTTCACACATTGTGCGCACACACTTTTTATTTATTTTAGAAGTCAATTTCATTTTTCAATTCGTATCAAAGAAGGTACACTCTGTTAAGGATTTATTTCCTAAGTGTGATCCTCATCTCCTGTGACTTCTATTTTTTTTTTATTACACCTTTTATCATGGATTTCTCTTAGTTATCTGAAGAAAATCACGATATTGAGCTCTCTAAAGTTTTTGCTAAAATAGATAACATTGATTCAGAAAAAGAGTCTTTGATTGTTCAGTTATCTGAATCACATGTTTTAGTATTTTGGCCTCATTCTGGATAAAATCACTTGTGTGTATAAAGATATTGTAAACAGGGATTCCACTATTCAGAGCACTCTCAGAAGACTTTGTACTGTGTGAAAGATCGAAGATTTCGGTTCCTTGTCAGCCATCCGGACGATCGAGCCATCCCGTCCAGACGCCCATCTGACAGTTGTTCCATCCGTCCGGACGACGTGCCATACCTTCCAGACGCCAGTCAGACCAAGCATCATCCGTCCGGACGACTTGCATTTTCTGTCCGGACCTCTACTGTATCGAGAAGCTACTGTTCCAGCTTGTATCCGTCCGGACGTCTCAGCAGCCCGTCCGGACGCCTCTCAGTGATCGATCAGCTTCAGATTCTTTCCAAGTTCAAATATGGGAAGACTGATTCAACTGTCCGGACGATGTGGTATCCTGTCCGGACGCGCGTCTCCTTAAGGCAAGAATCGTAATTCAAATATCACCGTACGGATGTCAGTCAGCCTTGGTCCAGACGCGCGTGCAACTAATATGGAAATTGCGTGTTGAAGTTCAGCCGTCCGGACGCTCATCCCCCATGGTCCGGACGCACGAAGTGTTATAAGGAAATTACTTGCAGCGAACGTGCGACCGTCCGGACGATGTGCCATCCCGTCCGGATGCGGCTTTTAAACAGGAAAGATTTCTCAGCGAAATTTTCAAAAAATCCTGTCACACAGTTGTCCGTCCAGACGGCCATGACCACCATCCGGACGGCGCCCAGCTATATTTTGCCTGACACTCTTTTGAGCCCCCAACCTATAAATAGAGGCCCCTGGGCATTGAGAACTGCAAGAATTCGGTGGTGAATTCTCTACAGCTTAGAGAGGGTGTTTAGGGAGATATTGAATATCTGCTAGCTCTCTAGCTTTGCCAGTGTGTGATTTGATCATCTGTGAAGTCTATCTTAGGAGTTGGCCCTAAGGTAAAGGATTTCATTGAAGACCCCTTCAGGTAGGAGACCTGGTTCGGAGGCATTCGTGTTGGGTTACACGTCAGAGTTCAAGGTACGACCACTGCATCAGGGGTATGTGAGTGCTACTACTTTGTAACTAGCTTTGTCTTCTGAATAGTGGATATCCTGGGTTTGGCTGCCCCGGAGTGGTTTTTCTCTTAATTGAGTTTCCAGTTCCTCAACAAAATATTTTTCTCCTTTAATTCCGCATTTAATATTTTGTTGCACACACACTGTTAAATTAGAAGTCCATTTAATTTTTTCAATTGGTATCAGAGCCGGCACACTCCGTTGAAAGGATTTATTTCCTGAGTGTCATCCTCATCTCTTTGTGACTTCTATTTTTTTTATTACACCTTTTATCATGGATTCTCTCAGTCATCTGAAGAAAATTATGATATTGAGCTCTCTAAAGTTTTTGCAAAATTCGATAAACTTATATCTCCAAAAGAGCTCAAAAAGGTGAAGCAAGAAAAAGAGGCTTTGATTGTTCGGTTGTCTGAATCACATGCTTTGATTGACTCTTTGAAATCTGAGAATACCATGCTATTTGACATTATTGATAAAATTAGAATAAATTAAAAGAATCTGAAGATTTCTTGAAAAAATTCTCTAGTGATAATTTGAAGAGCATGCTTTGTATTCATTCAGATGTTCCTAACAAGCCTAGTTTAATTGTTGATGATTTGAGTGCTTCTACTTCACATGCTTCTGATTCTGAATTAAATTCCACTATTATTAAGCCTGTAATAGTAGACACTGCTTGTTTGAATAATTCTTGCTTGAATAATTGTGTGATGCCCAAGCCCAAGGAATCAGGAACACAAGGTAAGTTTGTTCCTACTTGTCATAATTGTGGGAAAATTGGTCATATTAGGCCAAATTGTTATTTGTTGAAATCCCACAGGCCTTGGATTAAGCAGGAGGCTATGAGGAAAAGTGAAGTTGAAGATTCTTCCTTATCCAAATATGTCCTTCCGCATAGGAGACATATAAAAGGTAAGGACAATGTTATTTGTAAGAATGCTAATTCTGCAGAGAATGTCAAAAGCATTCAAGCAAAAGAAGCTTGCCCACCTGCCATCACTGCAGTATCACCGGTCACATCCGACTCAAGTGTCCACATCTCCAGCCTCAAAAGCCAAAGAAGCTGCCAACAAGAGCTACATCTGGAAGCACTCTATCTTTTACGGCTCTTCAAGCTCCACAACATTAGTAGAAGTTTGTTCCTGTCAATCAGAGTGGCAAAACAAAGAAAAACAAATCAAGGCGCTACAAGAGAAAGCTGCAGAAGCCCACTGGTAGCCATGGCTATGAAGGATTGTTGAGCCTAATGCAAGGTATGCTAAGGAGAATGGACCACATGGACAAGACCCGCAAACCATCTCCACGGGTTAAGTAGGTATGGGTCAAGAAGGATGAGACCATTCACCCCATGAGGGGGAATGAACGCATCTAGCAGGAGAAGGTGTTCGTACCTAGGATTCGGTTCTTAATCCTAAGGCATCAGGTTTGATTGCTTGCACTTTTATTTGTTATATTTGTGTGCTTACTATGCAATCTAGGAACCTGTTTGTTGTGCCCCCTATTCTCTTGAGACCACATGGACAAGACCCGCAAACCATCTCCACGGGTTAAGTAGGTATGGGTCAAGAAGGATGAGACCATTCACCCCATGAGGGGGAATGAACGCACCTAGCAGGAGAAGGTGTTCGTACCTAGGATTCGGTTCTTAATCCTAAGGCATCAGGTTTGATTGCTTGCACTTTTATTTGTTATATTTGTGTGCTTACTATGCAATCTAGGAACCTGTTTGTTGTGCCCCCTATTCTCTTGAGAGAGCATTGCAGGTACTTGTTTGGAAGACAGAAAAAGCAGGTCGAGCAACTGTTTTTCTGTATTGGCATCATCAGGTTTGATCTTGCCTTGCATATGATATCTTTTCCATATCGCATTTTTTTTAATTTAAAAAGAAATTGGGGAGAATTTGCAGGATATTTTTTCTCTTGGCATATAAGATAATTGCATGTATTTTCTCCTGATATCTCAATTCTTTGGGTATTAATTTACTTTTCTTAGATATAATTGAGAGTTTCTGACTATAATTTTCCAAATGTTTTCCTGTATATGCAAAAATTGGATAGCTTCTTTTCTCATGCGATGAAAAATGTGCACTATCCACGACTCCCCTAAAGGTACATCTTTCCTTCTCTGAATTTTTGTTTCTAGAAATTCTGGATAAGAGAAGAGGTTTTTGATAAGATGGCCAAATTGACCACATGCTAGTTGAACCTAGAACCTAAAAACTCTGGCATTCCCTTTAGATTGTAGCACCATAAGAATCAAGCTGTAAATCATATGAATTATGCACTTTAAATTGTATATTCATTGCTTATGTGCTGAATTTGCTATATGCCTTGCCCTCTACGTGCAAGTAAAAAATTTTACATTGTCCTTCAAGGTACAAGTAAAACAATTAGGTGCTGCATCTCAGGGGGAGTGTATCAGATGAGGGTGGCTAGGCCCTAGTAAGTTATAAGGTTTGACTTTTGGCTAATCTGTCACAGATTTTCTCTCTTGTCTAGAAAATCTTGTTGCTCTTTGTCATTTCTGTGATAGTCATACCTTGTGGGTTAAGTCTTCACACACACACGCATTGCATGAGTTGAGTTGTTTATTTGAATTTTCTATGTCCAGGAAAATGTTTGTGCTGATTGAACTCTTAACTCTCTTTTATATCTCTGCTTAGTTTTGAGATGCTCCCTGATTGTGTTATCAGTGGATTATACATGCGTGTTCTGAAACTGACTTGAGAAAAATTAAAATTCTGTAAATTTTTCTTCAGTCTTCTGTTTTTCAGTGTGAAGCTTCCGGATGGACCTATTCTTACGTCCGGACAAGCGCAGTCTTGCCATATACTGACCTTGCAATTGCCATCCGGATGGTTAAGTGACATCTCTGGACAAGATCTCTACAGGTTTAAGACTTACATCTCTTTCTCTGCCATACACACATCTTTGCATTTTTATTGATTTATCATGGCATCTTGTGTGTTTTTCTCGTGGATTTCTCCTGAGATTTTGGCATTTTTTTTGCACATCACTTTTCATCCCATGAAGTTCCTTTCTGTCTTCCGTTATTCTTTTAAGTCTTTGTGCTTTTAGAATATTGGAATATTTATTGGGATATTTTCTTGAGATAGTGTGCATGAAAATCCTTCTCTGTCTATGTGTTGGGCTGATCATGATACATTTATGCCTTATGAGTAGCTGCATTGCTTATATTTCTCTTTGGCATCCATTTGACAGCCGTGTTAAATACCACATTATTTTTGGAACTAACAGGATCTAATGGTATTTCTGGAGATATTTATGGTTGGTTTTGATTCAGGAATATGATATCCAGCGGCTCCCAGCACATTGTTTGACAGATGGATCCTTTGGAAAACTGATTGTTGTTGAAGTTGGATGTTCAAATTCCAAAGGTCTCAGGATTAAGATGAGCTTTTTCCTCAGCTCATGCAGAGCTTTCCGTAGCATTCCCTCAGATCTGCATCAGTCAGAGGTTCAGTGGTGAATCTCCTCAGTTATCTTGCAGACCAGTTGCTTAAAGGATGTCAATCTGCGGATAACCAGGTTCAGGCTATGCAAAATCAAGAGATTGAAGATCTTTCAGTCCGTGGTTCCCGGTTTCCTGAGCTAGAAGCCGAAGTAGTACAAATCCAGCTTTTATGGATTTCTCTCCGTTACTTGATTTCAGTGGATCAGCAAGATTTGGTAGTTGGAGGATTTATGTTCCTCTCTTTTGAGCCACTTGCGAACTTTTCTCTATTTTCCTATTGTTTTGGATTTTAGAAAGTTTTTTGCCTGTGGATATTATTACTCTGTTTACCCTTGTTCTTTTGAGACTTTGACGGGGGTGTAATTATTGTGTGGTTTTTCTCATTACTCTATTTTACCCTTTGTCCCATTGTGAAAAAAAGGGGGAGTAATTTTTGATTTTGGACCGGGAATGTATTTCCAAACCAGTGAAGTGATTTTTGTCCCAGAATGGCCAAAGGGGGAGTTTGTTAGTATTTTGGCCTCATTCTGGACAAAATTACTGGTGTGTGTAAAGATGTTGTAAACAGGGATTCCACTATTCAGAGCACTCTCAGAAGACTTTGCACTGCGTGAAAGATCAAAGATTTCGGTTCCCTGTCAGCCGTCTGGACGATCGAGCCATCCCGTCCGGACGCCCATCTGACCACTATTCCATCCGTCCGGATGCCAGTCAGACCAAGCATCATCCGTCCGGACGACGTGCATTTTCTGTCCCGACCTCTACTGTATCGAGAAGCTACTGTTCCAGCCTGTATCCGTCCGGACGTCTCAGCAGCCCGTCCAGATGCCTCTCAGTGATTGATCAGCTTCAGATTCTTTCCAAGTTCAAATATGGGAAGACTAATTCAACCGTCCGGACGATGTCGTATCCTGTCCGGACGCGCGTCTCCTTAAGGCAAGAATCACAATTTAAATATCACCATCCAGACGTCAGTCAGCCTTGGTTTGGATGCGCGTGCAACTAATATGGAAATTGCCGATTTGACTTCAACCGTCCGGATGACTGCCTCTCATGGTCCGGACGCGCGCATAGCAGATATGGAAATTACGTGTTGAAGTTCAGCCATCCGGACGCTCATCCCCCATAGTCCGGACTCGCGAAGTATTATAAGGAAATTACTTGCAGCGGACGTGCGACCGTCTGGACGATGTGCCATCTTGTCCGGACGCGGCTCTTAAATAGGAAAGATTTCTCAGTGAAATTTTAAAAAAATCCTGTCGCACAGTTGTCCATCCGGACGGCTATGACCACCTTCCGGATGGTGCCCAGCTATATTTTGCTTGACGCTCATTTGAGCCCCTAGCCTATAAATAGAGGCTCCTGGGCATTGAGAACTGCAAGAATTCGGTGGTGGCTTCTCTACATCTTAGAGAGGGTGTTTAGGGAGATATTGAAGATCTGCTAGCTCTCTAGCTTTGCCAGTGTGTGATTTGATCATCTGTGAAGTCTATTTTAGGGGTTGGCCCTAAGGTAAAGGATTCCATTGAAGACCCCTTCAGGTAAGAGACCTGGTTGTGAGGCGTTCGTGTTGGGTTTCACATTAGAGTTCAAGGTACGACCACTGCATCAGGGGTATGTAAGTGCTACTACTTTGTAACTAGCTTTGTCTTCTGAATAGTGGATATCCTGGGTTTGGCTGCCCCGGAGTGGTTTTTCTCTTAATTGAGTTTCCACTTCGTCAACAAAATATTTGTCTCCTTTAATTCCGCATTTAATATTTTGTTGCACACACACTGTTAAATTAGAAGTCAATTTAAATTTTTCGACATGCTTTGATTGACTCTTTGAGATCTGAGAATACCATGCTATTTAACATTATTGATACACTTGAGAATAAATTAAAAGAATTTGAGGATCTCTTGAAAAAATTCTCAAGTGATAATTTGAAAAGCATGCTTTGTATTCATTCAGATAATTCTAACAACCCTGCTTCAATTGTTGATGATATGAGTACTTCTACTTCATATGCTTCTGATTTTGAATTAGATTCTGTTGATATTAGATGCAGCTTGTTTAGAAAATTCTTGCTTAAATAATCATGTGATGCCAAAGTCCAAGGAATCAGGAACACGAGGTAAGTTTGTTCGTACTTGTCATAATTGTGGGTAAATTGGTCATATTAGGCCAAATTGTTATTTGTTGAAATCCCACAGGTCTTGGATTAAGCAGGATGCTCTGAGGAAAGGTAAAGTTGAAAATTCTTCCTCATCAAAATATGTCCCTCCTCATAGGAGACATATAAAAGATAAGGGCAATGTTATTTGTAAGAATGCTAATCATAATTCTGCAGAGAATGTCAAGAAGCATTCAAACAAAAGAAGCCTGCCTACCTGTCATCACTGCGGTATCACCGGTCACATCCAATCCAAATGTCCACAGCTCCAGAAGTTGAAGGTTCATAAGAAACTGCCAACAAGAGCTATATCAGGCACTATACCTCTGATGGCTCTTCAGGCTCCACGACATCAGCAAAAGTTTGTTCCTACCAATTAGAGTGGCAAACCAAAGAAGAACAAATCAAGGCGCTACAAGAGAAAGCCACAGAAGCCCAATGGCAGCCATGGCTATGAAGGATTGTTGAGCCTAATACAAGGTATGCTAAGGAGTATGGCCAACATGGACATGACCCGCAAGCCATTTCCACGGGTTAAGCAGGTATGGGTCAAGAAGGATGGGACCATTCACCCCTTGCGGGGGAGTGGACTCACCTAGTAAAGGTGAAGTCTCCCATGCTTAGGATTTTGGTTCCTAAATCCTAGTGCATGCCAGGTATTTGCATTGCATTATTTATCATGTCATATCTTATTCATGCCCTGCATTCTATTTAAGGAACCATTTATTTTATCCCCCATATTTTCTCTTATTGTCCTGAGAAACATCTGCAGATATTTTTTTTTGGGATGACAGTTAAAGCACGTCGGGCGACTGATTTTCTGTCTTGGTATTTCTAAACCTCTCTCCATGAGGACAGGTTTGGTTTTACCTTACATGTTGTGATTAGATGTCATTTCTTTTTCCATAAGCATGTCTTTGTTGTTTTTTTTTTTTTTGTCTTTTTTTTTCCAGAAAAAAAAAACAAAAAAAAAAAAAAACAAAAATTTGGGGAAAGGATGCAAATTTTTTTTTTTTTCTTTTGATAGCTTTTCAGATATTGTTGTTTTTGCCTGATATCTCAGTTCATTGTGCGTTGATTAAATATGCTTATATATGACTGAGAGTTTGTGCATGATATCTGCTAAGTTTTCCTGTTGCATCTTAATGATAGATAGTTACTTTCCTCATGCGATGAAAATGTGCACTATCCAAGACTCCCCTAAGGTACATCTTTTCCTTCTTGACTTTTTGCTTCTAGAAATTCTGGATAAGAGAAGAGGTTTTTGATAAGATGTCCAAATTGACTAAATGCTAGTTGAACCTAGAACCAAAATATTCTGGCATTCTCTATAGGTTGAAGCATCAAAAGAATCAAGCAGTTACTTTTATGAATTATGCGCGATATATGTATATTTTCTGCTTATGTGCTAAAATATGCCTTGTCCTTCATGGTGTAAGTAAAATATTTACTTTGTCCTTCATGGTACAAGTAAAACAATTGGATGCTGCATCTTAGGGTGAGTGTATCAGTTAAGGGTGGCTAGGCCCTAGTAATTAATAAGGTTTGACTTTTGACTGATCTTTCATTGATTTTCTCTCATGTCTAGAAAATCTAGTTACTTTTTGTTGTATCAGTTAAATTCATATCTTTTGGAAAAAGTCTTCACACAAGCATTACATGAGTTGAGTAATCTATTTAAAATTTCTATCTGTAGGGAAATTTGTGCTTATTGAATACTTAACTCTCATTTATATCTTTGCATATTTTTGCAATGCTATTTGACTGCTTTATCAGTTGATTATACATACGTATTTTGAAGCTAACTTTAGGAAAAATTATTATTTCTGCAAATTTTTCCTCAAGTTTCAGATTTTCTGTGTGAAGCATCTGGATGGACCTACTCTTATATCCGAACGAGCGCAATCTTGCCATATGCTGAAGTAGCAGTTGCCATCTGAATGGTTAAGTGACATGTCTGGATGGGATCTCTACAGGTTTAAGACTTGCCTCTCTTTCTCTGCCATACACACATCTTCGCATTTTTATCATGTCATTTTGTGTGTTTTTTCTCGCGGATTTCTCCCGAGACTTTGTCATTCTTTGCACATCTCTTCTCATTCCATGATCTTCATTGTGTCTTCCGTTATTCTTTTAAGTTCTTGTGCTTTTAGAATATTGGAATATTTGTTGATTAAGATTTTTTCTTGAGATATTGTGCATGAAAATCCTTTTCTGTCTGTGTGCTGGGCTAATCTTGATATATTGGCATCCATTTGACAGCTGTCTTAAATACCACATTATTTTTGGAACTAAAAGGATCTAATGGTATTTTTGGAGATATTTCTGGTTGCTTTTGGTTCAGGAATATGACATCTAGCGGCTCCCAGCACAATGTTAGACAGATGGATCCTTTGGAAAACTGACTGTTGTTGAAGTCAGATGTTCAAAATTACGAGGGTCTCAGGATTAAGATGAGCTTTTCCCCTAGCTCATGCAGAGCCTTCCGTAGCATTCCCTCAGATCTGTATTAGTTAGAGGTTTAGTGGTGAATCTCCTCATTTATCTTGCAAACCAATTGCTTAGAGGATGTCAATCTGCGGATAACTAGTTTCTGGCTTTGCAAAATCAAGAGATTAAAGGTTATTCAGTCCATGGTTCCCGGCTTCCTGAGGTAGAAGCCGAAGTAGCGAAAATCCAACTTCTGGTACGGATTTCTCTCTGTTACTTGCATTCAGTGGATCAGCAGGATTTGATACTTGGAGGATTTCGGTTCCTCTCTTTTGGGACACTTGCAGACTTTTCTCTATTCTTCTATTGTTTTGGATTTTAGAAAGTTCTTGTCTGTGGATATTATTACTCCGTTTACCCTTGTACTTCTAAGACATTGATGGGGAGTAATTGTTAAATGGTTTTTCTCATTACTCTGTCTTACCCTTTGTCCCTTTGTGACAAAAAAGGGGGAGTAATTTTTGATTTGGACCGGGAATGTATTTTCAAACCAGTCAAGTAATTTTTGTCCCAAAATGGCCAAAGGGGGAGTTTGTTAGGTTGTGATTGGCTACATTCTGATTGGACAAAATCACTTATATGTAAAGATGTTTTTTAACAGGGTTTCCGCTATTCAGAAGTGCTTCAGAAGATTATGCACTATTTGCAAGTCAGAGATTTTGGTTCATTGTCATCCTGTCCGGACGCCCAGCTGTCCAAAGCTTCAGCCGTCCGGAAGTCCTTCAGACTAAAGCATCATCCGTCCGAACGATGTGGTTTTCAGTCCGGACACTCCTTTGTATCGAGAAGCTTCTATTCCAGCTTGCATCCGTCCTGACGATTTAGAAGCCCCGAACGACCCTCAGTGTTCGATCAAGCTTCAGATTTCCTTTCCAAAAGCAAAATGGGAAGATTGCTGCAACCATCCAGACGACGTGGATTCCCGTCTGGACGCGCTACTCCTTAAGGCAAGTTTGCAATTCAAACTTAACCGTCCGGACGCCGGTCTTCCATGGTTGGGACGCGCATATGACAGATATGGAAATTCTGTGCAGCAGATTACCCGTCCGGATGGCCATCCTCCTGGTCCGGACACACGAAGCCTTTATAAGGAAATTACTTGCAGCAGACGTACGACCGTCCGGACGACAGTGCCTCACCGTTCGGACGTGGCTCTCAAACAGGAAAGATTTTCAGCAAAAATCTCAGAATTTTGGTCGTACAGTTGTCCATCCGGACGGACCATGACCACTGTCCTAAACAGGGCCCAGCTTTATCAAGCCAGACGCTCATTTGATTCCTTAGCCTATAAGTAGAGGCCCCTGTGCTTGAGAACTGCAAGAATTCGGTATTGAATTCTACCAGATCTTAGAGAGTTATTTTGTGAGGTTATTGAGTTGATTTGTTCTCTCTAAAGCCGTTGTTGTGTGTGCTATTGCAGCGCTTAAACTGAAGTTTATCTCAAGGGTTGGCTCTAAGGTAAAGTATTTTATTGAAGACCCCTTCAGGTAGGAGACCTGGTTGGGAGGCGTTCGTGTTGGTTACACGTTAGAGAGCATAGTATGACCACTACATCAGGCGTATGTGAGTTTTACTATCTTGTATTTAGTCTTGTCTTCTGAATAGTGGATATCCTGGGATTGGCTGCCCCGGAGTGGATATCTAGTCTTGTCTTCTGATGCAGTGGTCGTACCTTGCTCTCTAAAGTGTAACCCAACACGAACGCTTCCCAACCAGGTTCACCTACCTGAAGGGGTCTTCAATGGAACTCCTTACCTTAGAGCCGACCTCTAAGATAGAGTTCGGTTTACAGCACAGCACACTTGAAAAAGGGCTTCAGAGGAGATATCACGTCTCTGAGCTCTAATGGAATTCACACCGAATTCCTTGTTGAAAGCATGCCTCAAGCCTCTTATTTATAGGCTTTGGAAACCCAAAATTGAGTCAAAAACGGATTCTAGGGCACGCGCGTCCGGACGGGAGGACAGAGCCGTCCTGACTGGTCAAGTTTTTCTTGTCCGGAAATTAATTCTAGAATTTTTCGAAGGGCCGTCTGGACGGGCAAATATTTCCGTACGAAAGGATACCGTCCGGACACTTCTAGGGTCCGTCTATGTGCTCAAATTACAGTATTTTTTCTAAGCTTTCCAATGAAGCTGATTTCGTCCCAATCCGATATTTGAGTAAAAAGTTATGACCAAAATACCCGAGGGTGTCCGGACGGCTTGACCGAGTGTCCGGTCGGTCAACTGCAACCGCCTCTCCAAGATAGCGGTGAAAGCTTCCATAACAAGGTCGCGTCCGGACGGTGTTGCCCTAGCGTCCGGACGATTGCACTTTGGCTGCATGAAATTACCATAATAAGGCTTGGAGCGTCCGGACCTTGAAGGCTAACGTCCGGACGGTTGAACTGGTGCACGAAATTTCCATATATGAAGCTTGCTCGTCCGGACCATGAAGGCTGACGTCCGGACGGTTGAACTTGGTATGTACGTTCTTGCCTTATGGAGGACATCGTCCGGATGGGATCACACATCTTCCGGACGGTAGCAGCCGTCTTCCCATAATTGTGTCTTGAGGCAGAAACCCTGAATGGCGTCCGGAGGACGGTATAACCACGTCGTCCGGACGGGATGCGCTGGAACACTGGGATTTGCCATTATGTCCGAATGGATGCAATCTTGAATTGTTCGAAGCTTCTAGACACTGATGGGCGTTCGTACGGAAAGATCTCGTCGTCTGGACGGATGTTGCTGACTAATGAGCGTCCGGACGGAATACCACGTCGTCCGGACGGCTGATAGGGAACCGAAATAAATCCTTGAAAACTTCACAGAATCTTCTCGAAGAACATAGCTGAATAGTAGACTATGGATAAAGCAGCATCCCTGTGAAAGCAGCAACATTACATAGAAGTGATTTTGTCCAACAAAATGCAGCCAACACAAAAACTAACAAACTCCCCCTTTGGCCATTATGGGACAAAAATCACTTGACTAGTTAAAAATACAATGCCGGTCCAAATCAAAACTCACTCCCCCTTTTTGTCACAAAGGGACAAAGGGTAAAACAGAGTAATGAGAAAAACCACACAACAATTACTCCCCCTCAATGTCTCAGAAGTACAAGGGTAAACAGAGTAATAATAACCACAAACAAAAAACTTTCTAAAATCCAAAGCAATAGGAGAATAGAGAAAAGTCTGCAAGTGGCCCCAAAGAGCGGAACAGAAATCCTCCAAGTATCAAATCCCAAGACCTTTGGAAATTGAACATCCGACTTCAACAATAGTCAGTTTTCCAAAGGATGCATCTGTCAATCACTGTGCTGGGAGCCGCTGGATGTCTTATTCCTGAAAAACCAATTAGAAATATCTCCAAAAATACCATTAGACCCTGTTAGTTCCAAAAATAATGTGGTATTTAAGACGGCTGTCAAATGGATGCCAAAAAAAAATATAAGCAATGCAGCTATTCATAAGGCATAAAAGATCAGCCTAGCACACTGACAGAAAAGGATTTTAATGCACCCTATCTCAAGAAAATATCCCAACAAATATTCCAATATTCTAAAAGCACAAAAACTTAAAAGAATAATGGACGACACAATGAAGATCATGGGATGAGAAGAGATGTGCAAAGAATGCCAAAATCTCGGAAGAAATCCACAAGAAAAACACACAAATGATATGATAAATCAATAAAAATGCAAAGATGTGTGTATGGCAGAGAAAGAGAAGCAAGTCTTAAACCTATAGAGATCATGTCCGGATGTGCAACTGCTAGGTCAGCATATGGCAAGACTGCTCTCATCTAGACGAAGAATAGGTCCGTCCGAATGCTTCACACCTGAAAATCTGAAACTTGAGGAAAATATGCAGAAAAATATTTTTCCCTAAAGTTATCTTCAGAACACGCATGTATAATCAACTGATAAAGCAGTCAAATAGCATTGCAAAAATATGCAAAGATATAAATGAGAGTTAAGTATTCAATAAGCACAAATTTCCCTGCAGATAGAAATTTTAAATAGATTACTCAACTCATGCAATGTGTGTGTGTGTGTGAAGACTTTCTCAATAAGGTATGAAATTCACTGATATGACAAAAAGCAACCAGATTTTCCAAACAAGAGAGAAAATCAATGAAAGATCAGCCAAAAGTCAAACCTTATCTTACTAGGGCCTAGCCACCCTCATCTGATACACTCCCCCTAAGATGCAGCACCTAATTGTTTTACTTGTACCATGAAGGACAAAGTAAAATTTTTACTTGCATGTAAAGGGCAAGGCATATAGCAAATTCAACACATAAGCAGTGAATATATAATTTAACAGTGCATAATGTATATGATTTACTGCTTGATTCTTATGGTGCTGCAACCTAGAGATTATGCCAAAAATTTTAATTTCTAGGTTCAACTAGCATTTGGTCAATTTGGCCATCTTATCAAAAACCTCTTCTCTTTATCCAGAATTTCTAGAAACAAAAAGTCAGAGAAGGAAAAGATGTACCTTAGGGGAGTCTTAAATAGTGCACATTTTCATCGCATGAGGAAAGTAACTATCTATCATTAAGATGCAACATGAAAACTTAGCAGATATCATGCATAAACTCTCAATCATATATAACCATATTTAATCAATGCACAATGAATTGAGATATCAGGCAAAAACACATGCAAAATCTGAAAAGCTATCAAAAGAAAGAAATAAAGTTCCGCATCTTCTCCCCAAATTTTTTTTTGGTTGAAAAACAATAAACAGAAAAACAACAAATACATGCTTATGGAAAAGGAAATGACATCTAATCCCAGCATGTAAGGTAAACCAAACTTGTCCTCATGGAGAAAGGTTTAAGAAATACCAAGACAGAAAAGCAGCAGCCCAACGTGCTTCAACTGTCATCCCCAAAAGAAAATATCTGCAGATGTTTCTCAAGACAACAAGAGAAAATATGGGGATAAAATAAACGGTTCCTCAAACAGAAGGTATGACAAGATAAACAATGCAATGCAAACATACCTAACATGCACTAGGATTTAGGAACCAAAATCCTAGGCATGGGAGACCTCACCTACTAGGTGAGTCCACTCCCCCTTAAGGGGTGAATTGTCTCATCCTTCCTTACCCATACCTTCTTTACCTGTGAGGCAGGGGTGTGAGCCATGTCCCACTTGATCAGTCTGACTAGGACATTCTTCATCATGTTGACAAGCCCTTCATTGGTCTGATTCTTCTTGGGCTTATGAGGCTTCACTTTGAAGCATTCGGCTTTAATGTGGCCATACTTACCACAGTGATAGCAAGAGGGAGAATCCCTTTGAGGATAATGTTGTTGTTGCCGAAAAACATGATGAGGCTTAGAAGGTTTAGAGCTAGACTTACCTGTCTTTTGCTCTGTTTTCCTGATCTGAGGCTGCTGATGTCGAATCTGAGGACAGTGTGGCCTGATGTGTCCAGAGACACCACAATGATAGTAGGTAGGCTGACTTCGTTTGCTGAAATGCTTCTTGAAGGGCTCTGCAAATTTAAGATTATCATTTTCACAAACAATAAAGTCCTTACCTCTTTTAGATATATGCCTCCTATGGGGTGGGACATATTTATCTGAAGAGGTTTTCTCAATAACGCCCTGTTTGGAATCCTCCTGCTTCTTCCAAGGTCTGTGGGATTTTAACAGATAACACTTTGGTCTAATATGACCAACCTTCCCACAATGATGACACATAGGAACAAACTTATCTTGTGTTCCCAAATCCTTGGAGTTAGACTTCACACAATTATTCAAGCAAGAATTTTCTGAACAAGCTTCATCTACTATCACAGGCTTAATATCAACAGGATCTAATTCAAAGCTAGAAATATGTGAAGTAGAAGCACTTAAATCATCAACAATTAAACCAGGCTTGTTCGAAATATCTGAATGAATACACAACATGCTTTTCAAATTATCACTTGAGAATTTTTCCAAGAGATTTTCAGATTCCTTTAATTTATTCTCAAGTGTACCAATAATGTTAAATAGCATGGTATTTTCAGATCTCAAAGGGTCAATCAAAGCAAGTGATCCAGACAATTGCATAATTAATGACTCTTTTTCTTGCTTCACCTTTTTAAGCTCTTTATGTGAAATTTTAGAATGTTGAACATTCTTCAATTTATTAAAAATATTAAAGAGCTTAATATCAAAATCCTCATTAGATAACTGAGAAGAATTCATGATAAAAGGTGTAATAAAAAAATAGAAGTCACAACGAGATGAGGATCACACTCACGAAATAAATCCTAAATAGAGTGTACCCGCTTTGATACCAATTGAAAAATTGAAATGACTTCTAAAAGTAAAGTGTGTGCATAAGTGTCAACAAAAATTAAAGCACAGTGGAAATTAAATTGACACAGAGATTTTTGTTAACAAAGTGGAAACTCAGTTAAGAGAAAAACCACTCGGGGCAGCCAAACCCAGGAATTCCACTATTCAGAAGACAAAGCTACATACATGATAGTAACACTCACATGTACCGATGCAGTGGTCGTACCTTGATCTCTGACGTGTAACCCAACACGAACGCTTCCCAACCAGGTTCACCTACCTGAAGGGGTCTTCAATGGAACTCCTTACCTTAGAGCCTACCTCTAAGATAGACTTCGGTTTACAGCACAGCACACTTGAAAAAGGGCTTCAGAGGAGATATCACGTCTCTGAGCTCTAATGGAATTCACACCGAATTCTTTGTTGAAAGCATGCCTCAAGCCTCTTATTTATAGGCTTTGAAAACCCAAATTTGAGTCAAAAACGGATTCTGGGGCACGCGCGTCCGGACGAGAGCCAGAGCCGTCCGAACATTCAAGTTTTTCTTGTTTGGAAATTAATTCTGGAATTTTCTGAAGGGCTGTCCGGACGGACGGACGCTCAAATTACTGCATTTTTTCTAAGATTTCCAATGAAGCTGATTTCGTCCCAATGCGATATTTGAGTAAAAAGTTATGACCAAAATACCCGAGGGTTTCCGGACGGCTTGACTGGGCGTCCGGAAGGTCAATTGCAACCGCCTCTCCAAGATAGCACTGAAAGCTTCCATAACAAGGCCGCGTCCTGACGGTTACACTTCGGCTGCACAAAATTTCCATAATAAGGCTTGGAGCGTCCGGACAGTTGAACTGGTGCACGTAATTTCCATATATGAAGCTTGATCGTCCGGACCATGAAGGTTGACGTCCGGACGGTTGAACTTGGTATGCACGTTCTTGCCTTATAGAGGAACATCGTCCGAATGGGATCACACATCGTCCGGACGGTAGCAGCTGTCTTCCCGTAACTGTGTCTTGAGGTAGAAACCTTATTTCTTGTCAAACACTGAATGGCGTCCGGACGGTATAACCACGTCGTCCGGACGGATGCGCTGGAACACTGGGATTTTCTCGAACTCTTAAGAGCGTCCCGACAGATGCAATCTTGAGCTATTCGAAGCTTCTAGACACTGATGGGCGTCCGGACGGAAAAATCTCGTCGTCCGGACGGATGTTGCTGACTGATGAGCATCCAGACGGAATACCACGTCGTCTGGACGGCTGACAGGGAACAGAAATAAATCCTTGAAAACTTCATAGAATCTTCTCGAAGAACATAGCTAAAGAGTAGACTCTAGATAAAGCAGCATCCCTGTGAAAGCAGCAACATTACATAGAAGTGATTTTGTCCAACAGAATGTAGCCAACACAAAAACTAACAAATCTAATTCAGAATTAGAAGCATGTGAAAAAGAAGTACTTAAATCATTAATAATTCAATCAGGCTTGTTAGAAATATATGAATGAATACAAAGCATGCTTTACAAATTATCACTAGAGAATTTTTTTCAATTTATTCTCAAGTGAATCAATAATGTCAAATAGCATGGTATTCTCAAATTATAAAGAGTCACTCAAAGCATATGATTCAGATAATTTAACAATCAAAGACTCTTATTCTTGCTTGACCTTTTTAAGCTCTTTATGAGAAACTTTAGAATTTTTAGCATTCTTCAATTTATCAAAAACCTTAAAGAGGCTAATATCAGAATTCTCATTAGATAATAGAGAAGAATTCATGATAAAAGGTGTAATCGAAAAATAGAAGTCACAACGAGATGAGGATCACACTCAGGAAATAAATCCTAAATAGAGTGTACCCGCTTTGATACCAATTGAAAATCAATGACTTCTAATTTACCAAGTGTGTGCAATAGTGTGCAACAAAATATCACAATGCAAAAATTAAAGAGACATACATTTTGTTGATGAGTGGAAACTCAATTAAAAGAAAAACCACTCTGAGGCAGCCAAACCCAGGATATCCACTATTTAGAAGACAAAGCTAGTTACAAAGCAGTACCACTCACATACCCTTATGCAGTGGTCGTACCTTGAACTCTGACGTGTAACCCAACACGAACACTTCCCAACCAAGTCACCTACTTGAAGGGGTCTTCAATGGAATCCTTTACCTTAGGGCCAAAGGGCCAACCTTTAAGATAGATTTCAGTTCAGCGCAGCAACAACATTTGGCAACTGCTTGAGAGAGGACTCTTCGGCACAATAACTCTTACAATAAAACTCTCTAAGCTCTATGGAATTCAATACCGAATTCCTTACAATCAACATGCCTAGGGGCCTCTATTTATAGGCTACAAAAGACCTAAATCTCGTTTGATTAGGTTTTCCTAGGCGCCGTCTGAACTGTAGACATAAGGCGTCTAGACATACAACTGTGCAACTGGCTTTCCAAATTCGCATGATATTCTTTCCTAAATAGAGTTGCATCCAGACGGTGTTGCCCTAGCATCCGGACTGTTGCACTTTAGCTTCACGCAATTTTCATATCAAGGCTTGGAGCGTCCAAACCATGAAGGCTGACGCCGGGGCGGTTGGACTGATTCATGCAATTTCCATTTATGAAGCTTGAGCGTCCGGACCATGAAGACTGATGTTCGGACGGTTTGAACTTTGTATACATGACTTGCCTTATGAAAGAGAGTTTCCAGACAGGAAAACACATCGTCCGGATAGTTGCAGCTGTCTTCACATATCTGTGTTTTGGAAAGAAATCTTTCAACTTGTCGAACACTGAGATCGTCCGAACGTGTTGCTGAGAAGTCCAGACAGATGCAAGCTGGAACAGTTCGAAGATTCTCAACATAGAAGAAGATCCAGATCGAAAGTTCTCATCATCCGAATGGATGATGCTTTGAACAGTTGAGCGTTCGGACGAAATATCACATCGTCCAGACGGATTCAAGGGATCCAATTTTTCTAACTTGGAATTTGTGCAGAATCTTCAAGAAGTATATCTTTGAAAATGGAGACTTTGAAAATACTGAAACCCTGTATAAAAGCAACAGTACTTGAAAGTGATTTTGTCCAACAGAATATAGCCAATTACAAACCAACAGAAGTCTATCTTAGGGAGGATCCTTAAGGTAAAGGAATCCATTGAGGACCCCTTCAAGTAGTTGACTTGATTGGGAGGCATTCACGTTGGGTTATGTGTCAGAGTGCAAGATATGATCGCTGCATCGGGTATGTGAGTGCTACTGTCTTTGTACTAGCTTTGTCTTCTGAATTGTGAAATTCTTGGATTTGGCTGCCCTAGAATGGTTTTTCTCTTAATGGAGTTTCCCTTTCGTTAACAAAATATCTGTCTCATTTAAATTTTGCACTTATGATATTTTGTTACACATTGTTCACACACACACACACACACACACACACACTGTAAATTAGAAGTCTCTTTATTTTTCAATTGGTATCAGAGCAGGTACACTTGTGTTTGGATTAATTTCCTAAGTGTAACCCATATTTTTGTTGACTTCTTTTTATCTTGAATTCTGATAATGAGCTTCTTGAGGATTTTCTTAAACTGAGTAAAATTTCTAAAATTTCCAATAAAGAGTTCAAAAAGGTTAAACAAGAAAAAGAGTCTTTAATCATTAAACTATTTGAATCACATACTTTGATTGACTCTTTGAAATCTGAGAATACCATGCTAGTTAACACTATTGATACACTTGATAATAAATTAAAAAAATCTTAAGATCTCTTGGAAAAATTCTTTAGTGAAAATTTAAAAAGCATGCTTAGTATTCATACAGATATTTCTAACAAGCCTTACTCAATTGTTGATGATTTGAGTGCTTCTACTTCACATGCTTCTGATTCTGAATTAGATTCTATTGTTATTAAGCCTATGATAGTAGATATAGCTTGTTTAGATAATATTGAAAATTCTTGCTTGAATAACTGTGTGAAGCTTAAGTCCAAGGAATCAGGAACAAAAGGTAAGTTGTTCCTACTTGTCGTAGTTGTGGGAAGATTGGTTATATTAGACCAAATTGTTATTTATTGAAATCCCACAGGCCTTGGAATAAGCAGGTTGCTCCTAAAAAGGGTAATATTGCAAAACCTTCTTTTGATAAATATGTCCCGCCCCATAAGTGACATGTATCTCAACAAGGTAAGAACTTTGTTTTGTGTAAGAATGCTAACCTTAAAATTGCAGAGCCTATCAAAAAGCATTTCACCAAACAAAGTCAGCCTACCTCCCATCACTGTGGTATCACAGGACACATTAGGCCACACTATCATTAGATCCAGCATCAAAAGCCTTGGATCAAGAAGCAAGAGCCAAAGACAGGTATGTCGAGCTCTAAACCTTCCAAGTCTCATCATGCTTCTCAGCCAGCCACACACCACTGCATTTTTGTTGATTTATGATGTCATGTTGTGTACTTTTCTCACGGATTTCTCCTAAGATTTTGGCGTTCTCTATACATATCTTCTCATTCTATGATATTCTCTGTGTCTTCCTTTGTTCTTTTAAATTTTTATGCTTTTTATAATATTAGAATATTTTTTGATTGGAATATATTCTTGAGATATTATGCATGAAAATCCTATTATGTCTATGTGTTGGGTTGATATTTATATATCTGTGCCATTTGGATTGCTATACTTGCTTTTTTAATTTTTGGGGCATCCAATTGACAGCCGTCATAATACCACATTTTTTTTGGGAACTAACAGGATCTAATCTTCCTTAGTGGTGTTATTTTTGGATATATTTCCGTTTAAATCTTTTCAGGAATATGTCATCCAGCGACTCCTAGCAAAGTGTCAGATAAATGGATCCTTTGGAAAATAGACTATTGCTGAAGTCATATGCTCAAAATCCAAAGGTTTTAGGATTTAGATGAGCTTTTCCCCTTGCTCATGCAAAGCTTTCCGTAGCATCCTTCTTCAGATATGCACCAGTCTTACAAACCAGTTGACTAGAGGATTTCAATATGCGGATGGTTAGTTTCAGCCTTTGCAAACTTAAGTGACTGAAGGTTTTTAGTCTATGGATTTCCGGCTTCATGAACAAGAAGCCGAAGTGGCTCAAATTCAAATCAATGTGTGGATCACTCTCCATCACTTGATGCCAGAGGACTAGTGAGATTTGGAGCCATGATGTTACATATCTAGGGTATGTGACAAGGGCATTCTTGAAATTATATCTATGTCCCTCATTAAGTGACTAAAAGATAAATAGGGATTTATATCCCATTAGGTTAGGAAAGAAATAAGGGATTGATACTCCTAATATACTAATTTGAATTGGGTTTATTAATATGGCAAGAGTCGCATTGTCTCTTTAGGAGAATAAAAGATTAATTATTCCTATTAGGAAAATAAGGAGTCTTAATCATAAATCAATATCTCCAATAGGAAAATAAAGGATTTGTCTCCCTTTAGAATTAGTATTATTTATTTAGGTTTTGTAATATTTATTTATTTATCGTTATCGTATTTTGAGCTTTGTAACCCTATAAGTAGGGGTATTGAAGAATGAAATAATATGAAGAAAAATTATAATTCAACTCTAGTAGTTGTTTAGTAGTTTTAGGGTTACTCGAATTATCCTACCAAAATCTATCCAATTTATCATTGTTCATCCCTTGTTACGGAAGTCCGTAACATCTTGGTATCACAGCCTCGTTGTGACATAACAGAGCAACGACTAGATCGCATGTTGGGCACGTTGGGGTCAATGAAGGAACGACTAACCAAACACCTCGATGAGATGATGGCTACCCTGTCCATCCAGTTCCAAAAATTCTGTGTAGAAGACCCATCCCACACAAGCTCTTCGCAGGTAATATCACTCTCATCCTCACCCCTAGAAAATCTTCTAGAAAAACAATCCACAAGGGCAACACCCCACCATCAGCGTCACTCTTAGTAAATCTACCCTTAAAACAACCCACAAAAGAAAACCTAGCCCCACCATCTTGCAAGGACCCAAAACCCACCCCCATTCCAAAGACAACCCCACTAACTGATGTGAACCCCGTCAAGAATAACGAGACCCAACAACGAAAGGGAACCCAAGACCGTTCTAAGGACAGATTCGAATGGAAAAACCTCGACCCGTTGTTTATGATAAACAAGAACCTCGGTATAAGGAAGACGCCACAAACGGTGGTGGAAATTTCGTTTGATAAGTCGAGATGAACGCCACGGAAAATCCCGATAAGTTCAAGTAGTTCTTCAAAGAACCAAAGAGAATAAAACCTCACAAGTTTTATGAATCATCAATGTCTCCTCGATTACATGGTAGGTACACCTATTTATACAAGAAAATTACTTGCGGAGAAAGTAGTTCTAATCCTAATAAGTAAGCAAATCAATTCCTAGCAAGGAAAGAAAATAAATAAAGATCTTAGGTAGGTAAAGAAAATAAGTCTTGCAATCCGATCCTTCTAAATTAACGAACAATCTCAGGGGAGCAATTTGGAACGTCTTTTCACCGGGAATCTTTCTTTTCTCATATGCAGCCAAACCCAATCTCCGGGTTCAAAAACCAAGTTGCGACGTCCCTTGTTGGCTTGTGTGGCATATTGTTCCGTTCTTCGCTCAATGTTGAGGCTTGCTTTCTCTTGTTCTTCTCCCCACCAAAATCCAACGTTCTTCTTGATCACTTCGGTAAGCGGTGCGGCTAAGCTACTGAAGTCCTTCACAAATCGCCAGTAGAAACTAGTAAGTCCATGAAAACTACGAACATTACCAACACTTGTGGGGCTCGGCCAATCTTGGATTGCACGTACCTTCTCTTCATCAACCTGTATACCTTGTGCACTAACAACAAATCCCAAAATACAAGCTTATCGGTGTAAAAAGTGCACTTCTTTAAATTAGCAATCAACTTTTCTTTCCTTAGCACATCTAAAACGGATTTCAAATGTACTACATGATCGTCTATGTTCTTGCTATAAATGAGTATATCATCAAAATAGACAACAACAAATCTGCCTATAAATGCACGCAAAACATGGTTCATAAGTCTCATAAAGGTGCTCGGAGCATTAGTCAAACCAAAAGGCATAACTAACCATTCATACAAACCATATTTTGTTTTAAAGGCAGTTTTCCATTCATCTCCTTCTTTTATCCTAATTTGATGATAACCACTTTTTAAATCAATCTTAGAAAATATGCAAGAACCATGCAGCTCATCTAACATATCATTTAAGCATGGGATAGGATGAAGATACTTTACCGTTATGTTGTTGATGGCTCGGCAATCAACGCACATTCTCCACGTCCCATCCTTCTTAGGTACAAGTAAGACCGGAACCGCACATGGGCTCATGCTCTCCCTCACGTGCCCTTTCTCCAACAATTCACTTACCTACCGTTGAAGCTCCTTTGTCTCCTCGGGATTGCTCCTATAAGCTGGTCGGTTTGGGATGGTTGCACCGGGAACTAAATCAATTTGATGTTCAATCCCTCGGATTGGAGGTAACCCATGTGGTGTTTCCTTGGGGAAGACATCCTCGTACTCCTGCAAAAGAGAAACAATAGAACTAGGCAAAGCAAGGTCAAGTTCGTTATTGTTTAAAAGTGCCTCTTTGTACAAAAGTACAATCATTAGCTGTTTTGAAAACATTGCCCGCTTGATCTCACTCACTTTTGCATAAAAATTCTTTTGTTTTCTCTCTGATTTTCTCTCAAGGGCCGAACTTTGATTTTCTTTCTCTCTCTCATTTTTCTCGGCCTCTCTCTGTTTTTCACTCTTTTTCTTTTGCTCACTCTCTTTCTTTTGATCACTCTCCTTTTGTAATCTCACTTGATCCTCGTATACTTGCTGCGGTGTCAATGGTACAAGAGTGATTGATCATTGATTAAGTACAAAAGAGTACTTGTTCGTAAAGCCATCATGCTTCACTTGCCTATCGAATTGCCATGGACGCCCTAGCAATAAGTGTCCAGCCTGCATCGGTACTACATCACACAACACTTCATCTTCATATTTACAGATTCGAAATGCAACTAACACTTGCTTGTTCACCCTTATCTCACCATTATCATTTAGCCATTGCAACTTGTATGGTCTAGGGTGCTTTATCATGGGCAATCCCAATTTCTCCACCATAATTGTGCTTGCAACATTAGTACAACTACCACCATCAATAATCACACTACATACCTTGTCTTTAACGTAGCACCTTGTGTGAAAGATGTTCTCCCGCTGTACTTCATCAACTCCTTTTGCTTGCAAGCTCAATGCTCTTCTCGCCACCAATGTCAATGCGTCAGGGGCTAAATACTCCTCATCGGAAACATCCTCCAATGGCGGCATGTTGTCGGTGTCGGAATCTTCATTATCGGTCACAATTTCTCCATTGGCTTGCAACACCATGTCTTGCTTGTTTGGACATTGACTTGCTACGTGGCCCCTGCCTTGACATCTAAAACACTTAATATCACGATTCCTAGAGGTTGAGGCTTCGGTTTTACCTTGAGGAACATGGCTGGTGGTCACGGACTTGGGCTCGGGTTTGGGCGTTTGTGACTTGTCCAGCGGCTTGGCTTGACTCAATTTCCAAGAGGTAGAACTAGAGTTATGGCCTGCACGTGTCCCACTCCCTCTCTTGAGTTGTTGTTCCACTTTGATAGCCATATGCACCATATCTTCCAATTCCACATAATGCTGCATCTCTACCTTATCATGGATCTCCCGGTTTAAGCCAAGTAAAAATCTAGCCATTGTAGCCTCCCGATCTTCCTCTACATTAGCGCGGATCATAGCAATCTCCATCTCCTTGTAGTAATCCTCTACGCTTCGACTCCCTTGTCTAAGACCTTGTAGCCTTTTGTACAACTCTCGGTAGTAGTAACTTGGAACGAACCGTTTTCTCATCACTACTTTCATCTCCTCCCATGTGTCTATTGGGCGTTCTCTATTCCGCCTCCTGTTTATCACAAGTTGATCCCACCAAGTAATAGCATATTCAGAAAATTCAATCACGGCTAATTTTACCTTCTTTGTCTCGGAGTAGTTGTGACAATCAAACACGAACTCCATCTTCTTCTCCCATTCACAAGATATGCCTCAGGATCAGATCTACCTTGAAAGGACGGAATCTTCATCTTAATACCACCCAAGTTGTTATCTTCACGATTCCTAGCTTCTCTAAATCTTCCTCCAGGTCTCCTATTGTTAACAATGGAACCCCGATCTTCTTCTTCATCAAAACCAGACCCATAACGCTCTTCATCCTCCTCCCTCGGTGGAACTCTTTCCCTTCTACGAAAATTACGACCGTTTTGTGGTTGCTCCTCACGTCTATTCTCCATCTGATCTATCCGTTAGTGAACCTGCTCCATCTCCATCTTCATCACTCACCTCATCTCACTCATCATGGCCTCCATAAACATTTTCGGATCGGCCAATTTTGTATCACCTTCGACAATGCTCTTACCACTATCGTGAGACATGATTGCTGCAAAACAAAGGTTAGAAAGAAAAAAAGATCCTCACGAATCACTCCCTTACGTGTTTACACTCAAGAAGGTGGATCACTCTCCACTCGTGTTTCACTCAAAATAATATGGCTTTTACCCTCTGATGTTCTCACCACTCTTGCCTTTTTCCACTCAATAATTCTCTCTTAGTTCTTTTGAAACTAAACAAACAACTCAAAATTTCCAGCAACAATTCACCCAGAACTACTCAAGGAATTTCAGATTTGAACACAAGGAATATGGAAATTTTCAGATTAGAAATAGAAGGAATATGACAGTTTGGAATTTTGGAAGCACAAAATAATGAATTTTTTTTTTTCTAGTCACAAGCAGCAATAATAATTGTAATTGCCAAAAACGATTGATCAGATTTCAACAAGCACATGAAACTATACCAAGGACAATTGAAAGCGACGTGTAAATCAAATTTGGAAATTGTAGATATGGAAAGAAAAATCCAAATCTTGAAATTATTGATTAGATTTCAACAAGGACATGGAAATAGACAAAAGGACAATTGATAACGACATGTAAGTTGCAGATATGGAAAGAAAATCCAAATCTTGAAATTATTGATCTGAAAATTAAAGCAAAGATTCGCGTAATCAATTAAGAATGGAATTCAAATCTGAAAATTTCAAATCTGAAAAATTAAAGCAAAGATTTGCGAAAATCACAAATCTGAATTTTGACACGATTTTTTTTTTTTTTGATGATTAGCAACTGGCTTTTAAGAATAATGAAATAAAATTTCAAAATAGTGATGTGAAGGGATATGCAAACCTGAACTAGAAACTGAGCTCTGATACCAAATGATATGAACCCCGTCAAGAATAACGAGACCCAACAACGAAAGGGAACCCAAGACCGTTCTAAGGACAGATTCGAATGGAAAAACCTCGACCCGTTGTTTATGACAAACAAGAACCTCGGTATAAGGAAGACGCCACAAACGGTGGTGGAAATTCCGTTTGATAAGTCGAGATGAACGCCACGGAAAATCCCGATAAGTTCGAGTAGTTCTTCAAAGAACCAAAGAGAATAAAACCTCACAAGTTTTATGAATCATCAATGTCTCCTCGATTACATGGTAGGTACACCTATTTATACAAGAAAATTACTTGCGGAGAAAGTAGTTCTAATCCTAATAAGTAAACAAATCAATTCCTAGCAAGGAAAGAAAATAAAGTCCAAATCAATTCCTAGCATGGAAAGAAAATAAATAAAGATCTTAGGTAGGTAAAGAAAATAAGTCTTGCAATCCGATCCTTCTAAATTAACGAACAATCTCAGCAATTCTTAGCCTTGACCGGATCCTTCTAGAACTTGAATCAAGATGACAATTCTTTGTTGCCCACGTGGATCATGCTCAATGGACCTCCCTGAATTTGCTTGAGCCCATAACTCTTGGATGAGTCCGTTGAGCACATCCTTGAACTTCTTTGCTCGTGCTCTCGTAACCGGCCTAATTGGTACTTGAACGAGATCCTTCAAAGCGGTGCCTTGATCTCCATCACTAACCATATCCACCATCACAGATTCTCAAAATAGCCCCCAACCACGTCTGTTAGCCGCACCATCGCCCAATACCCACAACGCCATCAACCCACATAAAACCTCACCACCATGTATTATAGCCCATCGGCACAAACACCACCCTTACCCAAAATCCCAGCCAAAACCTAGAAAAAAGACACCTCTTGGCCAAAACCGAAAGCCCAACCCCAACCATCATCACAAACATAGATGGTCCCACACAATTCCCATCCAACAATCCCACCAAGTTTACCCATCAACAAGCCAATCCACCACCCACTGTACCAACCACATAAACCTCTAAATGGAAGATTGCGGATGAGAGAAATAAGGAAGCCACGATTTGGGGAAAAAATAAAAACGCGTGCAGCACTGGCTGAATATGGAAGATATTATGCAAAAAAAAATTTCCAGTGCTACCATCCAAGTTAGCAGGTATTGGAGCAATAATTCTAGGACCTTGAGGACAAGGTCCAATTGAAGAGGGTAGGAGTGTTATGTATCTAGGGTATGTGACAAGGACATTCTTGAAATTATATCTATGTCCCTCATTAAGTGAATAAAAGATAAATATGGATTTATATCCCATTAGGTTAGGAAAGAAATAAGGGTTTGATATTCCCATTTGACTAATTAGAATTGGGTTTATTAATAAGGTAAGAGTCGTATTGTCTCTTTAGGAGAACAATAGATTAATTATTCCTATTAGGAAGATATGGAGTCTTGATCATAAAGCAATATCTCAAATAGGAAAATAAGGGATTTGTCTCCCTTTAGAATTAGTAATATTTATTTATTTATTGTTTCCGTATTTTCAGCTTTGTAACCCTATAAATAGGGGTATTGAAGAATGAAATAATATGAAGAAAAATTATAATTCAACTCTAGTAGTTGTTTAGGAGTTTTAGGGTTCCTCGAATTACCCTGACATTAGGAGGCCCAGGACTCCTCGAATTATCCTACCCAAATCTATCCAAATTATCATTGTTTATCCCATGTTACGGAGGTCCGTAATACTTGAGGTTTTGGCTTTCCTCCTATGGTTTTTGAGCTTCTGTTAAGACACTTTACTATTATCTTTGTTGTTTTGGATTTTAGTACTTTTTGTCGGTGGTTTTGAATACTCTGTTTACCCTTTGTCATTTTGAGACAAAAAATGGGGAATATTGTTTTTGGACTAGATTTTTATTTTTAACTGGTCAAGTGATTTTTGTCCCATAATGGCCAAATGGGGAGGTTGTTAGGTTGCTGCTTTATACAGGGTTGCTGTATTCTTTAGACTCTTCAGAATATTCAGATATTATTTCTTTAATATGGAAAGGGCCTTTATATGACAAGTATCAGTGTCACAAACATCAAGAAGGCAATTTCTGGTTTCCAGGAAGATTCTACACATGTCTCAGTATTTTTATCATAACTTTCTGCTCAAGTATCGGATTGAAAGGAAATTGGTGTTGTTAGAAAGCTAATAAAAAATACTACAACAAGATTGTCTAGATGGCCAAGAGAAATGTCTGGACGGCAAAGCGTTCGGATGGAAGATGAGTGGGTCCAAACGCTATCCAAAGTTTGAGAAATTTCTAAATTCCCTTTCAGACACGAAAATAGCTAGCACCTATTTGGTCGCAAGAACAACTCTGTCCTGAAACTGAGATTGAAATTTACGCGTAAAATGCGGACGTACTCAGCTTTGGTCCGGATGCAGCCTAGAGAAGTCCGATTCAAACTTGACTTAGGTTTTCTTAAGCCTATAAATAGAGGCCTTTAGGCATGTAAAAATCATGAACTCAATATTGAATTCTTCTGTACTTAGAAAGGGTGTTTAGGTAGAAATTGTGAAGATTTGCTTGCTCTCTAAGGGTTGTCCAGTGTGTGACTTGCTCGTGTTGAAGTTTATCTTAGGGAGGAGCCCTAAGGTAAAGAAATCCATTGAAGACCCCTTCAAGTAGGTGACTTGGTTGAGAGGCGTTCACGTCGGGTTACGTGTCAAAGTGCAAGATACGATCACTGCATTAGGTATGTGAGTGTTTCTGTCTTTGTACTAGCTTTGTATTTTGAATAGTAAAATTCTTGGGTTTGGCTACTCCGAAGTAGTTTTTCTCTTAATTGAGTTTCCACTTCGCTAACAAAATATCTATCTCATTTAAATTCCACACTTATGATATTTTGTTACATGTTGTTCACACACACACACACACCGTAAATTAGAAGTCTCTTTATTTTTCAAAACTGTAACCCGGAGTTAGAAGATCATTCACAATGCTCCAAGATGTGTAAAACCTAAATGAAAATGGAAGATCAATCTTAATCTCCCAAAAATCCAAAACTGGAAAGATTAGAGATTTCCTATTTACCTCAAATCAATTGGTGAAAATGTACATCTCTTTGCATTGATCACGTTTTCGGAGTCAGGTTTGAGTTTGGAGGCTTAGATCTTCAAGAATCTATAGTTTTTGGTGAAAAACCCAAGAGAAAATGAGAGAGAGAGGCATGTGAAGGGAGGAAGATTCAAAGAAAATGAGCTAAAATGCGTTTTAATCAGAGGCCTGTCCGGACACGAAAAAGGCATGTCCGTACACGCGTCGAATGAGTCGCAAATCCGAGCTCTCTGTAGCTTGTGTCTGGACATAGTATTGTCCTGTTTAGACACAACCCACAGGGAACTAATTTTGACTTCCTGATTTACCCGTCCGGACACAGGTTTTGGCCCATCCAGACTTGATTCCAAGAAATTCATTTCTGAGTGTTTTCTAGGTGTTTTCTTTCCCATTAACTAAACTAATAATTGACTTAGTCTAAATTATGTTTTAAACTCTTAATTAGTGTCTCGGACATTATAGAAACACTCAAACCTGAGCTTTAGGATAATCAACCTCATTAAATCTACATCGAGGGGAATATTCCTTATCGCTTTGTTCCATGGCAAAGGATTTGGATTCTTTCTTGAAGAAGGTGTTGGAACAAGTGGCTCATATTCACATGTGACCGTTCAGATGGCTCAAAGGAGCATTTGGACGTTCTCCAATGTTTGGTGAAGTGTCCAAACAGGTCAGCAGACAACAACCACATGGAGTTCATGTTCACTAAGGTGTCCGAACAATTTAGCGGACACCTAGACCCAAGAGCACCTATTCGATGTGGTGTTCGAACAACAATGCGAGGGGTTGCGAATGGGGAAGACCAAATGTAGCCGTTTGGAGGCTAGGTTGTTGTCATCCGGATGCGTGTCTGGAGAAACATGAATTAGTGCATGGGGAACTAGGGTTTTTTTGAGGGCTGTAGGGATTACTATACATATGTTGTATTGTGAAAATTAAAGATGACTTCTAATTTACCTAGTGTGAGCAATAGTGTGCAACAAAATATTAATATGCGGAAATTAAAAAGACAGATATTTTGTTGACGAAGTGGAAACTCAATTAAGAGAAAAACCACTCTAGGGCAGCCAAACCCAGGATATCCACTATTCAGAAGTCAAAGCTAGTTAGAAAGCAGTAGCACTCACATATCCTTATGCAGTGGTCGTACCTTGAACTCTGATGTGAACCCAACACGAACGTCTCCCAAACAAGTCACCTACTTGAAGGGGTCTTCAATGGTGTCCTTTACCTTAGGGCCAACCCCTAAGATAGACTTCAGTTCAGCATAGCAACATTACTTGGCAACGGCTTGAGAGTGATCGGATCAGCACTATAACTCCTAAAATAAACTCTCTAAGCACTACTGAATTCAATACCGAATTCTTACAAATTACATGTGCCTAGGGGCCTTTATTTATAAGCTACAGAAACCTAAATCATGTTTGATACGATTTTCCTAGGCGACGTTTGGATGGTAGTTGAGGACGTCTGGACAAACAACTGTGTGATCTACTTTTCGAATTCGCTTGAAATTCTTTCTGAATAGAGCTGTGTCCGGACGGTGTTGCCCTAACATTAGGACGGTTGCACTACAGCTGCACATAATTTCCCTATTAAGGCTTGAGCATCTGGACCGTGGAGACTGACGTCTGAGTGGTTGAACTTCTACGGCAGACTATTTCCATATAGCTTAGAGAGGGTGTTTTAGGGAGATATTGAAGATCTGCTAGCTCTCTAGCTTTTGCCAGTGTGTGATTTGATCAGCTGTGAAGTCTATCTTAGGGGTTGGCCTTAAGGTAAAAGATTCCATTGAAGACCCCTTCAGGTAGGAGACCTGGTTGGGAGGCGTTCGTGTTGGGTTGTACGTTAGAGTTCAAGGTACGATCACTGCATCAGGGGTATGTGAGTGCTACTACTCTGTAACTAGCTTTGTCTTTTGAATAGTAGATATCTTGGGTTTGGTTGCCCCGGAGTAGTTTTTCTCTTAATTGAGTTTTCACTTGGTCAACAAAATATTTGTCTCCTTTAATTTCCGCATTTAATATTTTGTTGCACACTGTTCACACACATTTGTTAAAATTAGAAGTCCATTTAATCTTTCAATTGGTATCAAAGCAAGTACACTCTGTTAAGGATTTATTTCCTGAGTGTGATCCTTGTCTCTTGTAACTTCTATTTTTTGATTACACCTTTTATCATGGATTTCTCTCAGTTATCTGAAGAAAATCATTTTATTGAGCTCTCTAAAGTGTTTGCTAAATTGGATAAAATTATTTCTCCAAAAGAGCTCAAAAAGGTGAAGCAAGAAAAAGAGTCTTTGATTGTTCAGTTATCTGAATCACATGCTTTAATTGACTCTTTGAAATCTGAGAATACCATGCTATTTGATATTATTGATACACTTGAGAATAAATTAAAATAATTTGAAGATCTCTTGAAAAAATTCTCAAGTGATAATTTGAAAAGCATGCTTTGTATTCGTTTAGATATTTCTTGCTTAAATAATCATGTGATGCCAAAATCCAAGGAATTAGGAACAAAAGGTAAGTTTGTTCCTACTTGTCATAATTGTGGGAAAATTGGTCATATTAGGCCAAATTGTTATTTGTTGAAATCCCATAGGCCTTGGATTAAGCAGGATGCTTTGAGGAAAGGTAAAGTTGAAGATTCTTCCTCATCCAAATATGTCCCTCCTCATAGGAGACATATAAAAGGTAAGGGAAATATTGGGTGTAAGAATGCTAACATATTTCTGCAGAAAAAAGTCAAGCAGCATTCTAACAAAAGAAGCCTGCCCACCTGTCATCACTACGGCATCATCGGTCACATCTAATCCATATGTCCACATCTCCAGGCTCAGAAGTCGAAGGTTCAATGGGAGCTTCCAGCAAGAGCTACATCAGGCATTCTACCTCCGACAGCACATCAAGCTCCACGACATCAGCAGCAACTTGTTCCTGCCAATCAAAGTGGCAAACCAAAAAAGAATAAATCAAGGAGCTACAAGAGAAAGCCGCAGAAGCCCATTAGCTACCATGACTATGAAGGGTTTCTCAGTCTGATACAAGGTATGCTAAGGAGAATGGACAACATTGGCAAGACCTGCAAGCCACCGCCATGGGTCAAGCAAGTATGGGTCAAGAATGATGAGACCATTCACCCCTTGAAAGGGAATGGACTCACCTAGTAAAGGTGAAGTCTTACCATGCATAGGATTTTGGTTCCTAAATCTTAGTGCATGTCAGGTATGTTTGCATTGCATTGTTTATCATGTCATATCTTATTCATGCCTTGCATTCTGTTTGAGGAACCATTTATTTTATCCCCATATTTTCTTTTGTTATCTTGAGAAACTTCTGCAGATATTCTTTTTGGGGATGACAGTTAAAAGTACGTCTGGCGGCTGCTTTTCTATCTTGGTATTTCTAAACCTCTCTCCATGAGGACAGGTTTGGTTTTACCTTACATGCTGGGATTAGATGTCTTTTCCTTTTCTATAAGCATGTCTTTGTTGTTTTTCTGTTTTATTGGTTTTCAACAAAAATAAAAAAATAAAAAAATTTGGGGAGAAGATGCGGAATTTTTTTTTTTTTTTTTTCTTTTGATAGCTTTTCAGATATTGCATGTGTTTTTGCCTGATATCTCAGTTCATTGTGCATTGATTAAATATGCTTATATATGATTGAGAGTTTATGCATGATATCTGCTATGTTTTCCTGTTGCATCTTAATGATAGATAGTTACTTTCCTCATGCGATGAAAATGTGCACTATCCAAGGCTCTCCTAAGGTACATCTTTTCCTATCTGACTTCTTGCTTCTAGAAATTCTAATGAGAGAGATGCTTTTGATTAAGATGGTCAAATTGACCACATGCTAGTTGAACCTAGAGCATAAAAATTCTAGCATTCTCTCTAGGTTGCAACACCAACTAGAATCAAGTAGTAACTCTTCAGTTTTCTGTGCTATATGATTATATTCACTGCTTCTGTGCTGAAATAAGCCTTGTCCTTCATGGTGCAAGTAAAATTTTACCTTGTCCTTCATGGTACAAGTAAAACAATTAAGTACTGCATCTTAGGGGGAGTGTATCAGATAAGGGTGGCTAGGCCTTAATAAGATAAGGTTTGACTTTTGACTAATCTTTCATTGATTTTCTCTCGTCTAGAAAATCTAGTTGCTTTTTGTCATATCAGTTAAATTCATACCTTTTGGAAAAGTCTTCACACACACGCATTGCATGAGTTGTGTCATCTATTTAAAATTTCTATGTGCAGGGAAATTTGTGCTTATTGAATACTTAACTCTCATTTATATCTTTGCATATTTTTCCATATTTTTGCAATGCTATTTGACTGTTTTATCAGTTGGTTATACATGTGTGTTCTGAAGCCAACTTTAGGGAAAAATATTTTTCTGCAAATTTTTCTCCAGTTTCAGATTTTCTGTGTGAAGTGTCCGGACAGACCTATTCTTATGTCCAGACGAAAGCAGTCTTTCCATATGCTGACCAAGCAGTTACCATCCGAACGGTTAAGTGACACGTCCGGATGGGATCTCTACAGGTTTAAGAGATTTTGGCATTTTTTGCACATCTCTTCTCATCCCATGATCTTCATTGTGTCTTCCGTTATTCTTTTAAGATTTTGTGCTTTTAGAATATTGGAATATTTGTTGGGATATTTTCTTGAGATAGTGTGCATGAAAATCCTATTTTGTCTATGTGTTGGGTTGATAGTAATATATCTGGGTCATTTGGATTGCGATCTTTGCTTTTGTAATACTTGGGTATCCAATTGACAGCAGCTCCCAGCACAATATCTGACAGATGGATCCTTTGGAAAACTGACCGTTGTTGAAGACGGTTGTTCAAATTCCAAAGGTCTCAGGATTAAGATGAGTTTTTTCCCCTTGCTCACGCAGAGCCTTCTATAGCATTCCCTCAGATTTGCATCAGTTAAAGGCTCAGTGGTGAATCTCCTCATTTATCTTGCAGACCAGTTTCTTAGAGGAAGTCAATCTATGGATAACCAGGTTCAGGCCTTGCAAAATCAAGCGATTGAAAGTTTTTCAATCCATGGTTCCCAGCTTCCTGACCTAGAAGCCGGAGTAGTACAAATCCAGCTTTTTATACGGATTTCTCTTCGTTACTTGATTTCAGTGGATCAGCAGGATTTGGTACTTGGAGGATTTTTTTTGTTCCTCTCTTTCGGGCCACTTGCATACTCTTCTCTATTTTCCTATTCTTTTGGATTTTAGAACGTTTTTGTCTGTGGATATTATTACTCTATTTACCCTTGTTCTTCTGAGACACTTAGGGGGAATAATTTTTGGTTTTTCTTCTTACCTTGTTTTACTTTTTGTCCTTCTGTGACAAAAAAAGGGGGAGTAATTTTTGATTTGGACTAGGATTATATTTTTAACCTGTCAAGTGATTTTTGTCCCAGAATGGCCAAAGGGGGAGTTTGTTAGATTTTGTGTTGGCTGCATGCTGTTGGACAAAATCACTTTTATGTAATGTTGCTGCTTTCACAGGGATGCTATTTTATTCAGAGTCTACACTTCAGATATGAGCTTCAAGAAGACTCTGTGCATAATTCAAATAAGTCAGTTCAGTTCCCTTGCATTCGTCCGGACGACATGGTATTCCGTCCGGACACTCATCAGTTAGAAACATCCGTCTGAACGATGAGAACTTTCCATCCGGACGCCCATCAGTGTCTAGAAGCTTCAAACAGTTCAATGTTGCATCCGTCTGGACGTAATGGCAAATCATCCGGACGTTCTTCAAAGTTTGAGAAGATCCTAGTGTTCCAGTGAATCCATCCGGACAACGTGTCATAATTTTCGGACGCCCAGCTGTCCAAAGCACCAGCCGTCCAGACGACGTGTCATACCGTCTGGACGCACATCAAACTAAAGCATCATCCGTCAGGACGACGTGGATTCCCGTTCTGACCTTCCTCTGTGTCGAGAAGCTTCGAACTGCACTAGCTTGCATCCGTCTGGACAATTCAGCAGCCCGTCCGGACGACCCTTAGTGTTCGATCAAGCTTCAGGATTTCTTTCCAAAACACAGATATGGGAAGATTGCTGCAACCGTCCGGACGACGTGGATTTTTGTCCGGACAACTCATCCATAAGGCAAGTATCGCAATTCAAATCCAGACGTCTGGACGCTAGTCATCATGGTCTGGACGCATGTGTATCAAATATGGAAATTGCGTGCATCAGATTAACCGTCCGGACGACCATCCTCCGGGTTTAGACGCTCAAAGCCTCTATATGGAAATTACTTGCAGCGAACATGCGGCCATTTGGACGACAGGGCAACATCGTCCAGACGCGGCTCTCAAAAAGGAAAGATTTTCAACGAAATTTTCATAATTTCGGTCGCACAGTTGTCCGTCCGGATGACCTATGACCACCTTCCAGACGGTGCCCAGTTTTATCAAGCCAGATGCTCATTTGAACTGTAGCCTAGAAATAGAGGCCCCTTGTAACGCCCCACCTTTTACAAAAAGCGTAAGTGAAAATTTTTCAATTTCCACGTGACATTACTAGAATATCATCAGGTTTAAGATTTGGCAGCGGAATATAATATATCCAACAAACTTGGAATTAAATAACACAACAGAGCTTCTCACAAAAATACTTCAATATATATAGAAAGAGTGTAATTGAATAATTACACATTAAAAAATATTATTTGTGCCATGGATGGCACAAATAATTTACAATCCAATCACTCAGAGTATCATTATTACAAATCAATAAATATGTAAATATCGTTTTTCAAATATGATAATAATAATGGACTAGACATAGTAGTCCACAAAAAGTGGGAGGCATCCTAGCCTCAGACACTGCTATCAAGATCACCTAAAGATCTGGACAATCCTGATACTCCTCTTCCTCATACCCTGTAATAATATGTAATATAAAGAGGAAAACAGCAATACAAAATACCTAAGTGAGTCCACTGTTTCCAATAATATAATGAATGCTGATTTATTTAATAAATGCAACAAAATGCAGATATGGCTTTATAATCACGTGTATATGCAATATGTGATCCATGGTAGCTAATCACAGTCATATATTGAATATATACATAACCATAAAACAGTAATATGACAGTTTTATATGCAAGGTTTAATTATCATCTTTAGCACTCCTCTCGTGATGGAACCTACGGTCCGTATTAGTGTGTTGTGGGAACCTACGGTCCTGAGAACCTACGGTCTTTTCACTTAAAGCTTAATTAATTGGGCTAGGAACCTAAGGTCCCAGTTGGCCTGTAAACCTACGGTTACAACATTCAATTATTAACTTTAAGGGACCTTATAGTCCCATTGGCAATACCTTCAACCCCACCGCTATATTCACCAGCTTTGTTATTAATCAGCTTAATTAAAATATAAAACATGTAAATTCACATGCACAAACAAATTAAATAATGCAGTAAACACAATATTATGGAAAAATCCACCAGCTTCGTCCTCAGTAAGTATAAAGATACTTACTCTCCTTAGTGTAGTTCCTTAGCCTTCTTTTCTGCATATAAATCCATCCATATATATATATCAATTATCTAACAAACAAATCATTGTTTATAGACCCTCATCTCTTTATATTTATTATTATCAATCACTTCATTATGTTTGAGACGATCACTTATAAGAATTTTAAAACCTTAGTTCATAATTTGATGACGAGGCTATATGACCAATACCACCAAATATGAACTTGAAGGATTAAAATATATCATAAAGACAATAAGAGTAAATACGATCAACTCATGAAGTCGTGAGGACATAAAATGTAAAAGCTGTTTATATTACCTTTTATTTTAATTCTTTTTATCTCTTAAGCTTATTGGGTCTTTACGCAACTCATAAGACAAGTAACATAGAAATTATATATAAAATAAATTAAAGTCTTATTTAACAACTTACCAAAAAATCCTATCTATTTGAATTCAGGATTTCCGTCCAAATGGAGGGCAGCTTACTCTGACCTGCTTTTCGATGGTCAAACCTACTTCGATTGACATGAAATTTTGAGGGTAGATATAAGACTTCAAGACAAACACTTTCTCTTTTTGGTTTGACTCAATCTGAGTTCGTTATGGTTCAGTTCTAGTCAGTCAAAGTTTCCGGTTTTCTTTCTATCTTCTGGGTATTGGCCAAGTAAGAAGAGTAGAGAGGGGATGCTTTTCCTCCTCTGTTTTCTTGTAGAAAAATACAGTAAAAGGTGTTGGACAGCTGCTGTTTGGCCAAGTGAAAGTCATAAGGAGAGAGTGACTTGCAAAGAAGAAGAGAGGAAGAAGAAGAGAGGGGATGAGTGCAGGAACTAGAAGTGAGCTTCTCCTTTTATGCACAATTGGATGGCTGGGGTGCCTTGGATCAAAACTGATCCAAGGGCTGCTAATCCAGGTGTGGGCAGCAAGAAGCACTAAGTGCAAAGAACGTGGATGAGGGGCTCTACAAGGCACACAAGACTCATCATGAGGGAATAAGCATCTATCCTATAAACTAATGAATAAACCTTTAACTAAATTCTTTTGGATTACTAATTCTTGGGTATCAACGTGAAAGCTGGGCATTCTGGATGTGGGACAAGGGCATCACTTGTAGTGATGAGTGCACAAATCAGAGGAAGTGGGTGATGAGTTGTCCAACCAAAGGAAAGTATTAAATGATGCTATATATGGATTTTCGTCCAAAACAGAGGTAGTATTTTTCACAGGTGTTTCATGCCCTTAATGAAGTCTAAAAATTATGAAATTTGGAAGATTGCTAGAGGACTTCGAGACGAGCGTTGTCGCTTTTGAATCGACTAAAATGGAGTTTGTTTGACCCTGTTTCCGTTGTTCCAAAGTTTAAGGTCCGTTTATTGAATTGAAACTATAAATGTTTTTTTTAATCAATGAATATTTATGAAAATAAATATTCATATTTATTCTTTTGCCTTATTAATAGGTCTTAATTCTAATTTAAGACATTAAATCTTATGTCTTAAAATCTGGGGCACTACACCCCTAGGCTTGAAAACTGCAAGAATTCAGTGGTGAATTCATTATAGCTTAGAGAGGGTGTTTTAGGGAGATATTGAAGGTCTGCTAGCTCTCTAGCTTTTGCCAATGTGTGATTTGATCAGCTGTAAAGTCTATCTTAGGGGTTGGCCCTAACGTAAAGGATTCCATTGAAGTCTCCTTCAGGTAGGAGACCTGGTTGGGAGGCGTTCGTGTTGGGTTACACGTTAGAGTTCAAGGTACGACCACTGCATCAGGGGTATGTGAGTGCTACTACTTTGTAACTAGTTTTGTCTTCTGAATAGTGGATATCTTGGGTTTGGCTGCCCAGAGTGGTTTTTCTCTTAATTGAGTTTCCACTTCATCAACAAAATATTTGTCTCCTTTAATTTCCGCATTTAATATTTTTTTGCACACTGTTCACACACACTTGTTAAAATTAGAAGTCCATTTAATTTTTCAATATTAAGGCCATTTCCATATTCGAGAAATAAACTCTGAATATTTGAAGACTCTGAAATAATATGGCATACCTGTTAAAGTAGCAACCTACAATATAATGTTTTTGTCAACAAAATGTAGCCAATAAACTAAGAAACTCCCCTTTTCGCCATTTTGGGACAAAAAAAACACTTGACCGGTTTAAAAGTACTATCCTGATCCAAAAATAAAAATACTCTCATTTTTTTCTCGAAAAGGACAAAGGGTAAACAGTGTATTGAAAAACCACAGGCAAAAAGTTCTAAAATAAAAAATAATACGGATGATAGAGAAGTGTTTGCAAGTAGCCTGAATAATTAAAAGTTTGTAAAACAACTGATAGAGGAAGGAACAAAAATCCTCCATGTACCAAATCCTGCTGACCCACTAAAAAGCAAGTGACGAAGAGAGATCGGTACAATAAGCTAGATTTGTGCTACTTCGGCTTCTAGCTCTTGAAGCCGGGTACCATAGACTGAAAACCTTTAGTTGCTTGAGTTTGCAAAGCCTGAAACTAATTATCCGTAGATTGAAATCCTCTAGTCAACTGGTCTGCAAGATAAATGAGAAGATTCACCACTGAACCTCTAACTGATGCAAATCTGAAGACAGATGTTACGGAAGGCTCTACATGAGCTGGGGGAAAAAGCTCATCTAAATCCTGAGACCTTCGGAATTTGAGCATATGACTTCAACAACAGTCTGTTTTCCAAAGGATCCATCTGTCGAACGTTGTGCTGAGAGCCGCGGGCTGTCATATTCTTGAAAATATTTCCAAAAATACTTCCACCAAGAAAGATTAGATCTTGTTAGGTCCAAAAACAATGTGATATTGTGACGGTTGTCAATTTGATGCCAAAACAATTTACACAAGCAAAGCAGCAATCTGTAAGGCATAGATATATCAAGACCAACCCAGCACACACACACACAGAATAGGATGCACGATATCTCAAACATATTCCAGTCAATAAATATTCCATTATTCTTAAAAGGATAACAACTTAAAAGAAAAAAGGAAATCAAAGAAAATATAATGGAATGATAACAGATGTGCAGGAAATGCCAAAATCTTGGGAGAAATCCGCGAGAGAAACACACAAATGAGAAAAATAAGAAAAAAAAATGCAGTGTCGTGCAAATGGCACAGAAAGCAAAGGGCTCGCGTCTGGACGTGGTACATACTCGTTTGGATGGCATATTGCCAAATCATAGATTGACAAAGCCGCAAGTGTTTGGACTCAAGAACAGGTCCGTCCGGACGTTTCAAACTAAAAGCTGAAACAAAGGAAAATTTGCAGAAAAAGAGTTTTCCCTAAAGTTAGCTTCAGAATATGCATGTATAGACAACTGATAAGATAGTCAAGTAGCAATTCAAAAATATGCAAAGATATAATTGAAAGTTAAGTATTGAATTAGCACAAATTTCCCTCCAGATAGAAATTTTAAATAGACGACTTAACTCATGTTATGCGTGTGTGTGTGAAAGCCTTCTCAATAAGGTATGATATTCGCTGATATGATTTACAACAACTAAATTTTCTAAACAAGAGAGAATTTCAATGTTAGATCAATCAAAAGTCAAACCTTATCTTACTAGGGCCTACTGACCCTCATCTGATACACTCCACCTAAGATGCAACACTTTTCTTTTACTTAGTCCATTAGTGACCATTTGTTTTCGCAATGAATCGATCACTGACTGTTTCTATAAGTACAAGTTCAAGAACATTTTTAAGCACATTTAGCAGTGGATCTTTTGAATCCAGATTTTCTGATTTTTTTTTAATGCTTTATTTATTGCTTGTGCCGCAACCTAGAGAGAGTGCCAAAATTTATAGGTTTTAGGTTCAACTAGCGAGTTGGTCAATTTAGCCATCTTAGTAAAAAAAAAATTCTCTCATCAGAATTTTCAGAAGCTAAAAATCAGAGAGTTAAAAAAAAAAAAAAAAAAAAAAAATATTTACCATAGGGGAGCTTTAGATAGTGCAAATTTTTTTTATAAAATTAGAAAGGCAACTATCTAGCATTAAGATGCAACAGGAAAACTTTGCAGATATTAGGCATAAACTCTCAGTTATATATAAGCATATTCAATCAATGCACAGTGAACTTTGATATCATGAAAAAATACATGCAATATCTGAAAAAGCTATCAAAAGAAAATGAAAAAAAAAATCTGCATCTTTTCCCCCAATTTTTTTATTTTTTATTTTTTATTTTTATGTTGAAAGAAATAAGACAGAAAAACAACAAAGACATGCTATGAGGAAAAGAAAAAATATCTAGTCCTGGCATGTGAGGTAAAATCAAACATTTTCTCAGGAAGAGAGGTTTAGAAATACCAAGACTAAAAAGCAGCTACCCGACTTGCTTTTTTTGTTACCCCCATTAAATACCTGCAAAAATTTTTCTCAAGGCAAACAAGAGAAAATATAGGGATAGACAACATACGGTTCCTCAAACAAAATGCAAGGCATGAAGAAGATATGTTAGTTTGTGTTAGCTGCATTCTATTTGACAAAATCATTATCTTGTAAAGTTGCTGCTTTAATTAGAGATGCCATATATTTCAGAGTCTTCATTTCAAAAAAATGTTTCAAGATGGGTCAAAGAAGATTTTGTACAGATTCCAACTCAAAGAAGTCGGATTCCAAGTTTCTGTTCGGACAGCCCAGTCATGCATTCAGACTCCCATTAGTGTCGAGAAGCTTCGAATAGTTCAAGGTTGCATCTGTCTGGACGTCATGGAAACATGTCTGGATGCTCTTCAGAGTTCGAGAAGAATTAGGTTTTCCTTCACAGACATGTATATGGGAAGATAGCTGTATCCGACCGGACGACAATGCAACACTGTTCGGACGAGGTCCATAATAAGGCAAGACGTGGAGCAGAATTGCAACTGTTTGAACGTAAGGGAAACACCGTTTGGATGTGGCCTTAATATAGAAACGCGTGGAGCGTGTTGTCGAAAGCCGATTGCACAGAAGACAATCTAAATGCTCAATGCTTCTGTCCAGACGCTACCTAGAGAATTCAGAGGCAGACTCGATTTAGGTCTTTTTAACTAATAAATATAGGCCTCTAGGCATGTATTATTTACAGAATTTGGTTTTGAATTCTTTATAGCTTAGAGATGGTGTTTAGGGAAAAATTGTGAAGATCCGCTAGCTCTCAAGCTGTTGCCGTTGTGCTATTGTTGTGCTCGTGTTTGAAGTCTATCTTAGGGAGGAGTCCTAAGCTAAAAGAATCCATAGAAGACCCCTACTGAAAAATTGAAATTGACTTCTAAAAATAAAGTGTGAGCAACAAGTGTCAACAAAAATTAAGCACAGCAGAAAATAAAAGACACACAGTTTTTGTTGACGAAGTGGAAACTCAATTAAGAGAAAAACCACTCCAAGGCAGCCAAACCCAGGAATTCCACTATTCAGAAGATGAAGCTAGATAAAAGATAGTAACACTCACATTAACCCAATGCAGTGGTCGTACCTTGCTCTTTGACGTGTAACCCAACACGAACGCTTCACAACCAGGTCTCCTACCTGAAGGGGTCTTCAATGGAATTCCTTACCTTAGAGCCGACCTCTAAGATAGACTTCAGTTGTAGCGCAGGACACTTGAAACGGCTTCAGAAGGATCTTGAACTTCTCTGAGCTCTTGTGGAATTCAATACCGAATTATTGCAGTTCTCAATGCCCAGGGGCCTCTATTTATAGGCTGAGGTGCAGAACGGGCGACTACTGTAATATGTACGGACGCCGTCCGGACGGTGAACTTGGGCCGTCCGGACAGACAACTGTGCGATAGGATTTTCCAAAAATTTCACTGAAAATCTTTCCTGTTTAAGACCTGCGTCCGGACGGTTAGACACTGACGTTCGGACGGTCGCACGTCCGCTGCAAGTAATTTCCATATAAGGCTTAGCGCGTCCGGACCAAGGGGGATGAACGTCTGGACGGCAATTCTTCAACACACAATTTCCATATCTGCTATGCATGCGTTCGGACCATGAGAGGTAGACGTCCGGACGAAGGCTGACTGACGTCTGGACGGTGATATTTGAATTGCAATTCTTCCTTATTTATGATCGCGTCCGGACGGGAAACCACATCATCCGGACGGTGTGTCATTCTTCCCATAAATTGAACTTGGAAAGAATCTAAGACTGTTCGAGTATTGAAAGGCGTCCAAACGGGCTGCTGAGATGTCCGGACGGATGCAAGCTGGAACAGAAGCTTCTCGACATAGTGTAGGGTCCGAACGGAAACGATACGTCGTCCGGATGGATGATGCTGGTCTGTCTGTCGTCTGGACGTATGGAACAATGGACAGATGGCGTCCGGACGGGATGACACGTCGTCCGGACGGCTGATAGGGAATCTGAAATCTTCTATCTTTTTCGCAGTGCATAGTCTTCTGAAAATGCTCTGACAAGTGAAATCCCTGTTTACAGCATCTTTACTCATAAGTGATTTTGTTCAAACACAGAATGAGGCCAAAAAACTAAGAAACTCCCCCTTTGGCCATTCTGGGACAAAAAGCACTTGACCGGTTTGGAAATACATTCCCGGTCTGAAAATAAAAATTACTCCCCCTTTTTATCACAAAGGGACAAAGGGTAAAACAGAGTAATAAAAACCAACTGTCATAAAATTACTCCCCCTAACGGTCTCAAAAGGACCCGGGTAAACAGAGTAATATTAGTTTAAGTTTTTAACAAAATAACAGAAAATAACAAAATGTCTGAAAATAACAAAAAACAATAAAACAGAGGGAGATTAAACATCCTCTGGCATGTGTACAGTCTGAGCTGCAGCATCCTCATCATCACTGCTGTCCGGATGATGGACTCGAAGGCACTCTTGGACCAAATGGGTCTGCTCCACACGCTTGTTGATAGACCGTACTTCGAGCTGCAAGGAGGAGATGGACTGCTGCATGGTGGACATTCCTCCCTGAATGGCAGCTAAGGCCTCCATGATCTGAGAATAATTAGCCTCTGGCTCAGATGGCGGGACGGTATGAGAGGATGAAGCCATGTCTGGAAAAGCAACATGCATAGCAGCAGGCATGTCATCATCAGAATCCTCTCGTCGCAGCTGCGCATTCGACTTCATCTGTGTCTGTTTGCTGAGGGGCTGCTGGATCTTCATCCTCGGCTCTCCATTAACATTGATACCCGACTGAAGGATGATCTGAGTGATTAGGCAACCAAAGGGGAGACCGGTATTGCTCTCATCTCGAGCCTCGAGCATGCCTCCCAGAATATGCTTGCAAAGACAGAAAGGAAAGCGGAGATGAACAGCATAAATAAACTGTGCCCTCTTCAGTATCAGATCAATGCGCCTGGAAACTGGCCAGAGATTATGCTGAACAATTTTGGCCAACATGCGGTGAGCCGGAGCTAGTGCACCAATCCTGATGTTAGTCGGACGCCCCTCACCCTGTGGAACTGCATGGAAGAACTCTCAAAGATCGTCCAAAGATGGAGGAAGCACCACCACATTGTAAGGACTAGCAAGCAGATCAAGGACTGGTACTCCGAGGAGCCGACTGATGGTCTGAGGATCTACAGTGATGATGTGTCCGTCAACAGTGGACTGCAGTACCACCCCATGCTCATCATCCTGAGTCACCTCAAGGTTGGCATAGAAGAGCCTGACTAGCCTGGTGAGGACGATGCAGGCACAAGTGTAGAGGTAGCCCCAGTGACAGGTCTGGATAGTCTCATAAATGCTATCCAATGGAGGCACCATGATGTCAGCACAGACAACATTCCGCTCAGCGAGGACATTGCGGTCTATGATCTTGGCTTGGAAGTCACTCTGCTCTTCCTCTGTCTTCTGGCGGACTCGGCGCTGGGAGCTGATGGCAGACATGATTCTGCAAAAGAACCAACAAGAATTTTTTTTGCCAAAAATTATCCACAAAAAAAATATTATTGTTAGTGTAACAAAAATTTGGCAGAATAACAGCTGTAAAAAGGACTTTTGTAAAAATAAAAACAGAATATATCACAATTTTAGTCCTAAAAATATCATCACAAATAATCCCAATGTGCATCACATAAATTCAATCTCAGTCCAAAATTAACTCTTTAACAGTTTGAAATAAATGAACTGAAAAAGAGACTAAGAAAAAAAAAATACCTGGAATGAGAATGCACAAGAAGACACGTGGAGAAAACTCCAAAGACTCAAGAAATTACTCACAAAGTGTCAAAAGAAAGGGATTTTGTGGGGTATGGAGGAGTGAGATCGGAGATCTGGGCTATTTATAGCCTCTGTGGGGTGCCCGTCCGGACGGTGTTTTGGTGGCGTCCGAACGCGCGCTGCCTCGGAAAGGAGCAAAATGGTTACGCACGTCCGGACGAATTAAATTATCCGTCTGCCCGAGGATGACAGCTCACGTCCGGACGTGGAACATATCCCGTCCAGACAACAAAATGCCGTCCGTTCGGACATCAAAAAAGGAACCGTCCGAACTGCTGAACTCCACCCATCCGGACGCCAAGAGGGACCGTCCGGACGCTCCACACTGAAACACCAAAAAAACTGAGGAAAATTTTACAAAGATAAAGTTTTCTCAAGTCAGTGTCAGAACATGCATGTATAATCAACTGATAACACAATCAGAGAGCATCTCAAAATTAAACAGAGATATAAAAGATAGTTGAGATTTTAATTAGCACAAATATTTTTCCTGGTCATAGAAAATTCAAATAGACAACTAAACTCACTCAATGCACGTGTGTGTGTGAATACTCTTTTCCCACAAGGTATGACTTTCAATATTTTGACCAATAAAAACCAGATTTTCTTAGACAGGAGAGAAAATAAATGGAAGATAAGCCAAAAGTTAAACCTTACTAGGGCCTAGCCACCCTCATCTGATACACTCCCCCTGCGATGCACCACCTAAGTGATTTACTTGTACCATGAAGGACAACGTAAATGTTTTACTTGCAAGTAGAGGGCAAGGCATAAAGCAAATGTAGCACATAAGCAGAGAATATATATTGTAAAGCATAGATTTCATACGATTAACTGCTTGTTTCTTATGGTGCTGCAAACTATAGGGAGTGCCAGAGTTAATAGGCTTTAGGTTCAACTAGCATGAGGTCAATTTGGTCATCTTATCAAAAACTTCTTCTCTTATCCAGAATTTCTAGAAACAAAGAGGTCAAAGAAGGAAATATATACCTTTAGGGGAGCCCGGGATAGTGCACTTTTTCATCGCGTGAGGAAAAGAAGCTATCCTACTTTTTGCATAAACAAGAAAAAAACTTGGCCAATATAGTTATAAACTCTCAATTATATCTAAGTAGAGTAGATTAATGCTTACAAAATTGAGATATCAGGCAAAAAGACATGCAATATCTAAAACAACAAGCAATATGGAAATGACATCATTGCAACCTAATGATGCCAATACAGAAAATCAGTCGCTCGACCTGCTTTTTCTGTCTTCCCCAACAAGTACCTGCAATGCTCTCTCAAGAGAATAGGGGGCACAACAAATTGGTTCCTAGATTGCATAGTAAAAACACAAATATAAAAAGTACAAGCAATCAAACCTGAGGCCTTAGGATTAGGAACCAAATCCTAGGCATGAACACATTCTCCTGCTAGGCGTTCATTCCCCCTCATGGGATGAATGGTCTCATCACTCTTGACCCATACCTGCTTAACTCGTGGGGATGGTTTGCCGGTCATGTCCATGTTGGCCATACTCCTGAGCATACCTTGTATTAGGCTCAGCAATCCTTCATAGCCATGGCTGCCATTGGGCTTCTGTGGCTTTCTCTTGTAGCGCCTTGGTTTGTTCTTCTTTGATTTGGCACTCTAATAAGCAGGAACAAACTGCTGCTGATGCTGTGAAGCCTGAAATGCCAGAGGAGGTAGAGTGCCTGATGTAGCTCTTGTTGGTAGCTTCCTCTGAACCTTCAACTTCTTGAGCTGTGGACATTTGGATCGGATGTGACCGGTGATGCTGCAGTGATGACAGGTGGGCAAGCTTCTTTGGTTTGAATGCTTCTTGACATTCTCTGCAAAATTATGGTTAGCATTCTTACAAATAACATTGCCCTTACCTTTTATATGTCTCCTATGCGGAGGGACATATTTTGATGAGGAAGAATCATCAACTTCACTTTTCCTCATAGCATCCTGCTTAATCCAAGGCCTGTGGGATTTCAATAAATAACAATTTGGCCTAATATGACTAATCTTCCCACAATTATGACAAGTAGGGACAAACTTACCATGAGCTTGTGAACCTGTATCTTTGGATTTGGGCATCACAAAATTATTCAAGCAAGAATTATCCAAACAAGCAGTGTTTACTATCACAGGCTTAATAATACTGGAATTTAATTTAGAATCAGAAGCATGTGAAGTAGAAGCACTCAAATCATCAATAATTAAACCAGGCTTGTTCGAAATATCTGAATGAATACACAACATGCTTTTTCAAATTATTACTAGAGAATTTTGCCAATTTATTCTCAAGTTCATCAATAATATTAAGCAACATGGTATTCTCAGATCTCAAAGAGTCAATCAAAACATGTGATTCAGATAACTGAACAATCAAACACTCTTTTTCTTGCTTCAACTTTTTGAGTTCTTTTGGAGAAACAATTTTATCTATTTTAGCAAAAACATTAGAGAGCTCAATATCATGATTTTCTTCAGATAACTGAGAGAAATCCATGATAAAAGGTGTATTCAAAAAATAGAAGTCACAAGAGATGAGGATCACACTCAGAAAATAAATCCTAAACAGAGTGTACCCACTCTGATACCAATTGAAAATTGAAATTGACTTCTAAAAATAAAGTGTGTGCAACAAGTGTCAACAAAAATTAAGCACAATGGAAAATAAAAGACACACAGTTTTTGTTGACGAAGTGGAAACTCAATTAAGAGAAAAACCATTCCGGGGCAGCCAAACCCAGGAATTGCACTATTCAGAAGATGGAGCTAGATACAAGATAGTAACACTCACATTAACCCGATGCAGTGGTCGTACCTTGCTCTCTAACGTGTAACCCAACACGAACGCTTCCCAACCAGGTCTCCTACCTGAAGGGGTCTTCAATGGAATTCCTTACCTTAGAGCCGACTTCTAAGATAGACTTCAGTTGTAGCGCAGCACACTTGAAACTGCTTCAGAGGGATCTTGAACTTCTCAGAGCTCCTATGGAATTCAATACCGAATTCTTGCAATTCTCAATGCCCGGGGGCCTCTATTTATAGGCTTAGGTGCAGAATGGGCGATTGCTGTAATATGTACGGACGTCGTCCAGACGGTGAACTTGGACCGTCCGAACGGACAACTGTGCGATAGAATTTTTTGAAAATTTTGCTGAAAATCTTTCCTGTTTAAGACCTGCGCCCGGACGGTTAGACACTGACCAAGGGGGATGAACGTCTGGACGACAATTCTTCAACACGCAATTTCCATATCTGCTATGCGTGCATCTGGACCATGAGAGGCAGACGTCTAGACGGTTGAAGTCGAATCGGCAATTTCCTTAACTGATGTGCGCGCTTCCAGACAAAGGCTGACTGACATCCCAACGGTGATATTTGAATTGCGATTCTTGCCTTATTTATAATCGCGTCCGGACGGTGTGTCAATCTTCCCATAAATTGAACTTGGAAAGAATCTGAGACTATTCGAGTATTGAAAGGCGTCCAGACGGGCTGCTGAGAGGTCCAGACGGATGAAAGCTGGAACAGAAGCTTCTCGACACAGTGTAGTGTCCGGATGGAAACGATACGTCGTCCGGACGGATGATGCTGGTCTGTCTGTCCTCTGGTCAGGATGAACATGTCGTCTGGACGTATGGAACAGTGGACAGATGGGCGTCCGGAAGGGATGAAACGTCGTCTGGACGGCTGACAGGGAATCTGAAATCTTCTATCTTTTTCGCAGTGCAGATTCTTCTAAAAATGCTCTGACAAGTGAAATCTCTGTTTACAACATCTTTACACATAAGTGATTTTGTCCAAACACAGAATGAGGCAAAAAAACTAACACCTACAAATAGGTGACTTGGTTGGGAGGCATTTACATTGGGTTATGTGTCAGAGTGCAAGATACGATCGCTGCATCAGGTATGTAATTGTTACTGTCTTTGTACTAGCTTAGTATTCTGATAGTGGATTTCCTGGGTGAAAAAATTGGAAATTGACTTCTAAACCACCAGTGTGTGCACAAAGTGTCAACAAAAATAATAATGCGGAAATTAAATGACATAGATAGTAGCACTTACATATACCCGATACAGTGGTCGTACCTTGCTCTCTAACATGTAACCCAACACCGCTTCCCAACCAAGTGTCCTACCCGAAGGGGTCTTCAATGGAATCTTTTATCTTAGGGCCGACCCCTAAGATAGACTTCAGATGTAGCGCAGCAACAACACACTTGCAATGGCTTCAGAGGAAAAAATAACGTCTCTGATCACTTGTGGAATTCAATACTGAATTCTTGCAGTTCTCAATGCCCAGGGGCCTCTATTTATAGGCTAAGGTGCAGAATGGGCGACTGCTGTAATATGTACGGACGCCGTTCGGACGGTGAACCTGGGCCGTCCGGACGGACAACAATGCTACAGGATTTTCTGAGAATTTTACTGAAAATCTTTCCTGTTTAAGAGCCGCGTCTGGACGGTGAGACACTGTCGTCCGGAAGGTTGCATGTCCGCTGCAAGTAATTTCCTTATAAGGTTTCGTGCATCCGGACCATAGGGGATGAGCATCCGGACAGCTGAACTTCAACACGCAATTTCCATATCTGCTATGCGCGCGTCCGGACCATGATAGGCATTCGTCTGGATGGTTGAAGTCAAATCGGAAATTTCCATATTAGTTGCACGCGCGTCCGGACCAAGGCTGACTGACATCCGAACGGTGATATTTGAATTGCGATTCTTGCCTTATATATGAGCGCGCCCGGACGGGAAACCACATCGTCTGGACGAGTATATCAATCTTCCCTTATTCTGAACTTGGAAAGAATCGGAAGCTAATCGATCACTTCGAGGAGTCCGGACGGGCTGCTGAGACATATGGACTGATACAGGCTGGAACAATAGCTTCTCGATACAGTGGAGGTCCGGACGGAAAATACACGTCGTCCGAACGGATGATGCTTGGTCTGACCGGCGTCCGAACGGTATGGCACGTCGTTCGAACGGATGGAACAGTGGTCAGATGGACGTCCGGACGGGATGGCACGATCGTCCGGACGGCTGGCAGGGAACCAAAAACTTCTATCTTGAAAGCAGTGCAGAATCTTCTGACATCAGTCTGAATAGTGGAATCCCTGATAAAATAGCATCTATACACACAAGTGATTTTGTCCAAACAGAATGAGGCCAATAATACTAACACTGGGTTTGGCTGCCCCGGAGTGGTTTTTCTCTTAATTGAGGTTCCACTTCGTTAACAAAATATTTGTCTCTTTTAATTCCGTACTTTTGAAATTTTGTTACACGTTGCACACACACAGCTAAATTAGAAGTCAATTTAATCTTCAATTGGTATCAGAGCTTGGTACACTCAGTTTAGATTTATTTCTTGAGTGTAATCCTTTTGACTTCTATTTTATTGTTGTTATGTCTCAAAAGCTTAATTATGTTCCTGCCTTTGATGGCGTGAACTATGGGTATTGGAAAGTTTGTATGCGTTTCTTACTAAAATCCATTGATTGTTGCTAGATTATTGAATCTGGTTGGACTATGCCAGAGGATACAACTCTCTAACTAATTCCTGAAAAAAAAAAAAAAAAAAATGCACGACTTGCTAACGATAAAGCCCTCTATGCATGTCAAGCTCATTCACCGTCTGAATTCGCAAGAATTTCAAACTGTGAAACCTCTCTAGAAGCATAGCGAATCTTAGAAACAACATATGAGGGCACAAAACTTGTTAAATCTGCCAAACTCCAAATGTTGATTTCTATATTTGAAGAAATTAAGATGCTAGAAGAAAAGACATTCGGGGAGTTTTACACTAAGATCAGCGACCTAAGAAACTCGATGATAAGTCTCGGGAAGTTAGTCTCGGATGTAAAACTCATTTCAAAAATTATAAGATCTTTGCCTAAGCGTTTCAAAATAAAGGTGACTACCATTGAAGAAAGTAAGGATCAAGAAGAGATGAAGATTGAGGAGTAGGTGGGATCTCTTCAAACCTATGAGTATTCCCTGCCTCATCAAGAAGGCAAAGACTATTGCCCTTAATGCATCTAAGAAAAAGGCTAGGGTCTCATTTGAAGAAGACTCTAACAATGAAGAAGATGCAGTGGCAATGCTGGACAAGAACTTCAGGAGACTAATGAAGAATGACAAATTCAAGAAGAAGTTCACCGAAAGACTGAAGAAGTCCCCTAGAGAATCTGATCCTCAAGAAGCTGAGAAGAAGGACCCAAGATGTCCCAAATGTTTTGAATGCTCTTGCTTCGGGCATATTCTGGTTGACTGCGGGAATCTCAAGTAGGGTAAAGGGAAGGCCTACAATTCGACTCTCATTGATGAATCAGAAGAAAAAGAAACTCCTACTCAAGATCAGAAATTTCTAGCCTTTGTGGCCCCACATGAAGACTTGGAGGATTCTCAATCCTATTACTCTGAGCACAGTGATGAAGACGAGGAATAAATCAAAGAGGCCTATAAAGTTCTCTATGTAGAGTTCTTGAAGTTGAGGGAGACTCGCAAGTAGCATATCTATGAGCTGAACAGTTTGGAGATTGAGAAGAGTTCCTTGTTCCTCAAAATTCAAGACCTAGAGGAGAAGCTATTGTAGACACAGCTTCAGTTGGAGAGGGTCACTGATGAGAAGCTTAACCACATGCTATCTATCTAGAAGAGGCCAACTAATAAAACTGGACTTGGGTATGTAGCTTCTTCCTCTGATATCCCCTTCACTTCTATATTTGTCAAGCCCACAGTCCTCGAGCCTCCAACCACCTGTATGGATAAAGGGAATGAAGTAATTGGTGGAGATGTTCCAGCTATTGCAACTGCCACTCAGAAGCTTCCTACCATTAGAAGGCCTCCTATATGCCACCACTGTGGCTTAAGTGCTCACTTCTTAAAGCTCAGAGATCGAAGGTCAAGAAGGAGTTGCCAAGACAAGCTACATTCAGCACTAGACTTTTGGCTTGGCATCAGGCTCCTCAACATCAGCAGCAATAGCAGCGATTTGTTCCTGCCAATCAGAATGGCAAACCCAAGATAAACCAATCGTGGCACTACATGAAGAAGCCGCAGAAGCCTGAAAGTGACCAATTCTATAAGGAGCTGCCTATGCTGATGCAGAGCATGATAAAATGGATGGACCACCAGATGAAGGCCTGTCAACAAGCACTACCGGGAAGACAGGTATGGATCAGAAAGGGTGAAGCCATTCACCCCTTGAGGGGGAGTAGACTCACCTAGATGGTGAGGGTACACATGCCTGGGGTTTGGTTCCAAATCCTAGAGCATCAGGTTTGATTCCATTGCTTTGTTTTCTCCATGATATATTTTGTTTGCCTTGCAATCTAAGAACCATTATTATTTTATCCCCCATTGTTTTCACGTGTTGTCTTGAGAAACTTATGCAGGTACTATTTGGGGATGATAGAAAAAGCACGCCGTGCGACTGCTTTTATGTTTTTGTAATTCTGAACCTTTCTCCTCGAGGGCAAGTTTGATCTTGCCACAGATGCTAGGTTTAGTTTTGTTTTGTTTCTTTACCATTGAAGCATGTTTTTATTGTTTTTCATAATATATATATATTTTGGGGAGAAGATGCAGAATTATTTATTTTTTTTTTTTCTTTTGATAGCTTTTCAAATATTTCATGTGTTTTTGCTTGATATCTCAATTCATTGTGCATTACTTGAATATGATTATATATGATTGAGAGTTTATGCCTGATATCTTCTAAGTTTGCCTATGCATCTGAATGATAGATAGTTACTTTTCTCATGCGATGAAAACTTGTGCACTATCCAAAGCTCCCCTAAGGTACATTTTTTTCTTTCTGATTTTTAGCTTCTGAAAATTCTTATGAGAGATTTTTTTTTTTTTTTTTTTTTTTTTGCTAAGATGGTCAAATTGACCAACTCGCTAGTTGAACCTAGAATCTATAAATTCAGGCATTCTTTCTAGGTTGCAACACCAAGTGATAAAAAAACATCTAAATTTCAGTATATATGGATAAATAAAAACATCCACTGCTCATTGCAGAAATAGATGGTCACTAAAGGACTAAGTAAAAGAAAAGGGGAGAGTGTATTAGATGAGGGTGGCTAGGCCCTAGTATAATAAGATTTGACTTTTGACTGATCTAACATTGATGAAAAAAAAATGACTTATAATTTACTATGTGTGTGTGCACAATGTGTAACAAGATATTGTAAATGCGGAATTTAAAGAATACAAAGATTTTCTTAACGAAGTGAAAACTCAATTAAGAGAAAAACTACTCCGAGGCAGCCAAACCCAAGAAATCCACTATCAGAAGACAAAGCTAGTACAAAGATAATAACACTTACATACCCGATACAGCGATCGTATCTTGCACTCTGACACGTAACCCAATGTGAATGCTTCCCAAGTAAGTCTCCTACTTGAAGGAGTCTTCTATGGATTCCTCTACCTTAGGGCTCTTCCCTTAGATAAACTTCAATTATGAGCACAGGAACAGCACAACGGCAATGGCTTGAGAGCTAGCGAATCTTCACAATTTCTCCCAAAAATATACTCTCTAAGCCATTAAGAATTCAATACCGAATTATGTATAGAATACATGCCTAGAGGCGTCTATATATAGGCTTAGCAGACCTAAAACAAGTCTGAAATGGATTTCTCTAGGCAGCAACCGGACGGTAGCTAAGAGCATCCGAACAGTGAACTGTGCAATCGACTTTCCATAATGTGCTCCATGTGTTTCCATATTAGGGTTGCATCCGGACGGTGTTACCCTATCGTCCGGATGGTTGCAACTCTGCTGCATGTAATTATCATAATAAGGACCGCATCTGAACAGCATTGCCCTGACGTTTGCACAGTTGCCATTCTTCTTCACGTCTTGCCTTATTATGGATCCCGTCCGGACGATGTAGCCTTGTCGTCCGGATGGATGTAGCTGTCTTTCCATATACGTGTCTATGAAGGAAATCCAATTACTTGTCGAACTCTGATGTGCGTTCGAACGTGTTGCCATGACGTCCAGATGGATTCAACCTGATATGAACTCCACCAACAAATGTGATGAAACCCGATAGCAATGATGGTTTGAAACCCCAAGATCGTGTAGAGAAGAATTGTTGCGGCTTGACCCGTCACCTAACTAGATGAGAAACCAAGACTACGAAGGATTGAAACGCCACACCAAGAATCTGAATCTCTTCAAGAATCAAGGTGATAAGTTTGGTTGTTTGAACGCCACAAGATTAACTTGATAAGCTCAAAAAAGTTCTTTCAAGAACAAAGAGGAACACAAGACCTCACAATAATAATTTTCTGAAAACAAAATTCTATATCCCTTACAAAATTCGTTATGCCCATATATATACTTGGAACAACCCTCCAAGAATAGGAAAAGTCTTAATTATAGCTTTAAAAGCAACACAAGTGCCAACATAAACAAGTCCCAATATTTTTAGGTCTCTTTGGACTTCTAGAGGCAACCAAAATAACTAAATGACTAAATTCATAACCAGCCAAGACCAAGTTCATTCCCCTATTTAATATCCTTGAAACTCAACGAGTTCACACCCTTTAATGGTCAAACCAAGCTGGTCACGTTTTTGCATGCTAATTATCCTCTTCAACTGTTTTGATGACATGGACTAAGCCTTGATTATTATTTGAGCCCATCTTGGTCTTTTTAGAATCAGCCCAATTCTCTTGGATTAGCCCATTTAGTGCTTCCTTGAAACGTTTGGCTCTAAGTCTTGTAATTGGGCCACTAGGAAGTGACAAAGAGTCTTGCACAACTTCAGCCCCATTCCCATGTGTATGATCAGCATGTCCAGCTCCTTGGTTTCCATCACAACCTTGAACTGTTCAAAGCTTCTTGATACTAATGGGTGTCCGAATGCATGACCAGGCGGTCCGAACAGAAACTTGGGATCTGACTTCTTTGTGTTGGAATCTACACAGAATCTTCTTTGAACATTTTGAAACACTTTCTGAAATGAAGACCCTGGAAAATACGGCATCCCTGATTATGTAGCAACATTATATAAAATTGACTTTGTCAAACAGAATGCAACCAACACAAACTAACAAACTCCCCCTTTGGCCATTCAAGGACAAAAATTACTTGACCAGTTTAAAAATACATTCCCAGTCCAAAACACAAAATACTCCCCATTTTTGTCTTAAAAGGCCAAAGGGTAAACAAAGGAGAAAAATTGTAGCTATAAAATACTCCCCCTTAATGTCTCAAGAGGACAAGGGTAAACAGAGTATATAAAATCCCATAGTAGCAAGATTACCAATATTCAACATAACAAGAATAAAAGTAAAATTGTCTCAAAATAAGGACCAACACAACAACAACAAAAAATAATCAAATCACTCAGTCATCCTCATGATCATCCTCAGGATCCAGTTTCTTCAGGCAGCGTCTGGTGTTGATATGATTCTGCTTAACATGAATACCCATAGTAGTGACCTCCTTCTGAGTGGAAACCATAGTATCAAGAGTGCATGGGAGCGTAGCATCAGTGGCTAGAGGTGGTGGACCAGTCTAGGAAGATGAATCTACAGCAGGATCATCCTAAGCTGGAGGAGAAGCTACTTCCTATTGATCCTCAAGACGCAGTTGAGCATTGGATTTCATCACAATATGCTTTTCAAGGGTATCCTTGGTCTTCTCCTTTGGCTCCATAGCAGAAATGTTTTGAACAACTTGTATGCAAATCCTTGTGACAAGGCATGCAAAGGGGAGACTTGTCTAATGCTCATCACGCATCTCAAGTATAGTAAGCACAATGTCCTTGCAGAGACAGAAGGAAATTCGTTGAATCAAAGCAAATAGAAATCTTGCCCTTTTGTAGACTAGCTCACTCCTTGACCTGTGGGCCATAAATTGTGCTGCACAATTTTCGCAAGAAGACGATGTGGTGAGGAAAAGATGCAAATCTTGATAGAGTGGGAGACTGTCCTGTGCTCAATGCTGAGAATCAAAAAACATGAGCAACTCCTCTATGGAAGGGGAAACCACAGAATCTGGGAAAGGACCGCCCTAAAAAGGAACTGGATCAGTCCTGATAATAGTCCCAATAAGTGCAACATCAACTCTAAAAGTGTGCTGGGACCTGCTAGCAGACATAGTTCTGCAAAAAATGTACCCAAATTGTTGCCAAAAAATAACACCAATAAAATTAGATTTTATTAGTTCGAAAAAAATTCAGCACTATAAAAGCAGTAAACTAGATGCCAAAAATATTACACATGTAAAAATAGCAATCCTACAACATAAATAAAGTTAAACCAACCCCAGCAATATAAAATACAAGCAAATCCATGCATTATTTATCTCAACAAAATATTCCAAACGAATCCTAAAATTCTAACAGTTAAAGAAAACCGAAAAGAATATAAAAGAAAAGATAGAGCATAATACCTGGAATGGAGAGAAAAATGCACAAAAGGACAAAAGAAGATGAGAACTCATGAGAAAGCAAGAGAAAATGCACCAAAATCGTAAGAAAAGAGAGAACCAAAGTGAAATACAGCATAGTGGAGAAAAAAACACAGGTCTTAACCTGTAGGGTATCCATCCGGACGCATAACTTACACGTCTGAACGGCCATTGCCATATCAGCATTTGGCAAGACCGCCACGTTCGAACATGTCACTTAACCATTTGGACGTATGAGCCACATGCGTCCAGACCCAATACTAGGTCCGTCCGGACGCTTTACAATGAAAATCTGAAACTGGAAGAGGATTTGCAAACAAATATTTTTCCCTAAAGTTAGCTTCGGAACACGCATGTGTAGTCAATTGATAAAGCAGTCAAATAGTATTTCAAAAATATGCAAAGATATAATTGTGAGTTACGTATTCAATAAGCACAAATTTCCCTGCAGATTGAAAATTTAAATAGATTACTCAACTCATGTAATGCGTGTATGTGTGAAGGCTTTCTCAATAAGGTATGAAATTCACTAATATGACTTAAGGCAACTGAATTTTCTTAAACAAGAGAGAAAATCAATGAAAGATCAATCAAAACTCAATCCTTATTTTTCTAGGGCCTAGCTACACTTTTCTTTTACTTAGTCCATTAGTGATCGTCTATTTCCGCAATGATTTGGTCACTGACTATTTCTTTAGAGACAAGTTTAAGAACATATTTACAGCACAATAAACAGTGAATCTTTTTATCATCTAGATAACTAAAATTAACATGCTTTTTATCACTTGGTGCTGCAACCTAGAAAGAATGCTAAAATTCATGGGTTCTAGGTTCGGCTAACAAGTTAATCAATTTGATCATCTTAGTAAACAAAAAAAAAAAAGAAAAAAAAAGAAAAAAAAAAAGAAAAGAAAATCTCTCATTAGAATTTCAAGAAGCTAAAAATCAGAGAGGAAAAAAAATGTACCTTAAGGGAGCTTTGGATAGTGTACAATTTTTCATCGCTTGAGAAAAGTAACTATCAAGCATTAAGATGCACAAGAAAACTTAGCAGATATCAAGCATAAACTCTCAATCATATAAAGCATATTCAAGCAAAGCACAATGAACTGAGATATCAGGCAAAAACACATGCAATATCTGAAAAGCTATCAAAAGAAAAAAGAAAGAAAGAAAAAATTCTGCATCTTTTACCCCAATTTTTTTTATTGTAAAAATGATAAAAACATGCTTTAACAATAAAAAAAAAATAGAAAATAAACCTAGCATGTGTGGTAAGATCAAACCTGTCACCAAGGAGAGAGGTTCAAAATTACCAAGACAAAAAAATAGCCGCCCAATGTGCTTTTTCTGTCATCCCCAAATAGTACCTGCAAAAGTTTCTCAAGACAACACGAGTAAACAATGGGAACGATAAGACGTTAATGCTTCCTAGATTGCATGGCAAATAGAAATATGTCATGGAGAAAACAAACCAATGCAATCAAACCTGATGCTCTAGGATTAGGAAACAAATCCTAGGCATGTGTACCCTCACCATGTAGGTGAGTCCACTCCCCCTCAAGGGGTGAATGGCTTCATCCTTTCTGACCCATACCTGCCTTCCTGGTAGTAGTTGTGGACAGTGAAAATTATAGGACTTCTAATTTTAACAAGTGTGTGCAATAGTGAAAAATAGAAATTGACTTCTAAAATCAATACAAGTGTGTGCGCACAATGTGTTAACAAAATATTGCGGAAAAAAAATAACACAAAATTTTTGTTAACGAAGTGGAAACTTAAGATGAGAAAAACCACTCCGGGGCAGCCAAACCCTGGATATCCACTATTCGAAAGACAAGACTAGATACAAGATCGTAACACTCACATACCCCTGATGCAGTGGTCGTACCTTGCTCTCTAACGTGTAACCCAACACGAACGCCTCCCAACCAGGTCTCCTACCTGAACGGGTCTTCAATGTAATCCGTTACCTTAGGGCCAACCCCTAAGATAGACTTCAAGTTAAGCGCAGCAACAACACACACAATAATGGCTCTAATGAGAACAAATCAGCTCAATAACCTCACAAAATAACTCTCTAGGCTCTAGTGGAATTCAGTATCGAATTCTTGCAGTTCTCAATGCCCAGAGGCCTCTATTTATAGGCTGATGGTTCAAATGGGCGATTGCTTTGATAAATACAGGTGCCGTCCGGATAGTGGACGAGGGCCGTCCAGATGGACAACTGTGCGACTAGAATTTCGAGATTTTCGCTGAAAATCTTTCCTGTATGAGAGCCACGTCCAGACGGTGAGGCACTATCGTCCGGACGGTCGCACGTCCGCTGCAAGTAATTTCCATATAAGGCTTCGCGCGTCCGGACCATGGTGGATGGCCGTCCAGACGGTTGATCTTCTACACGCAATTTCCATATCTGTTAAGCGCGTGTCCAGACCGTGCCAGATTTACGTCCGAATGGTTGAGTTTGAATTGCGATTCTTGCCTTATGTGTGAGCGCGTCAGGACGGGAATCCACGTCGTCCGGACGGTTGTAACAATCTTCCCATATTTGATTTTGGAAAGAAAACCTGAAGCTCGATCCCTGAGAGTCGTCCGGACTGGCTGTTGAGACGTATAAACGGATGAAAGTTGGAACAAAAGCTTCACAATGCAGAGGAAGGTACGGACGGTAATCCACGTTGTCCAGATGGATGATACTTTGGTCTGTCAGGCATCAGGACAGTATGGCATGTCGCCCGGACGGCTGGAACTATGGACAAATAAGCGTCTGGATGTGATGACACGTCGTCCGGACGGCTGGCAAGGAACCGAAATCTCTGACTTGTAAACAGTGCAGAATCTATGGAACACTTCTGAATAGTGGAATCCCTGTGAAAAGCATCTTTACATACAAGTGATTTTGTCCAATCAGAATGAGGGCAATTACAAACTAACAAACTCCCCTTTTGGCCATTCTGGGACAAAAATCACTTTACCGGTTTGGAAATACATTCCCGGTCCAATATAAAAATCACTTCCCCTTTTTGTCACAAAGGGACAAAGGGTAAAATAGAGTAATGAAAAACAACCATAGCAAAAATTACTCCCCCTAACGGTCTCAGAAGGACCAGGGTAAACAGAGTAATATTAACCCAAGAGTTTAATAAACATGGCAGAAAATAAACCAATTGTCTCAAACACAACAAAAAATACAACTAAACAAAAAAAAAGGAACTCAAGCATCCTCTGCCATAGGCGCAGTCCTAGGCGCATCATCCTCATCGTCACTGCTGGCAGGATGATGGAACTTGAGACACTCCCGGAGGTCCAGCTGGTTCTGCTCTACACGCAGGTTGATGGAGTGCACCTCCTGCTACATGGTGGAGATGGACTGCTGCATGGATGTCATGGAGAGCTGCATGGTACTCATACCTCCTTGAATAGCAGCTAGGACCTCCATTATCTGAGAATAATTGACGTCCGGCTCATAAGGTGGGACGGTCTGAGAGGAGGAGGCCATGTCCGGAAAGCCAACAAGCATGGCAGCAGATGCATCATCATCAGAATCATCACTCCACAGCTGGGCATTAGACTTAATCAAAGTCTGCTTGCCAGTAGGATTCTGAATCTTCATCTTCGGCTCCCCAGCAATACTGATGCCTGACCGTAGGATGATTTGGGTGAGTACGCAGCCGAAAGGAAGATCGGTATTGCTCTCATCATGGGCCTCCAAAATAACGCCCAAAATATGCTTGCACAGGCAGAAGGGCAAGCGGAGATGAATAGCATAGACGAACTGGGCCCTCTTCAAAATCAGGTCACTACGCCTGACGGTCGGCCAGAGATTGTGCTGAACAATCTTCGCCAATGTGCGATGAGAAGCAGATAGGGAGCCAATCCTGATGGTGGTGGCGCGCTCCTCTCCCTAGGGAACAGCATGGAAGAACTCTTTGAGATTGTCCATAGAGGGAGGAATGACTATCATTATAAGGATTGCCAGGCAGCTCGAGAACAGGCACTCTAATGAAGTGACTGATGATCTGGGGATCAACAGTGATGATATGGCTACCAACGGTGGACTAAAGTACCAACCCGTGGTCATCGTCCTACACCACCTCTAGGTTGGCATAGAAAAGTCTGACAAGCCTTGTGTAGACAACACAGGCACACGAGTGAAGATACCCCCAATGATAAGTCTGGATAGTGTTACCATCCAGAGGTGCCACCATAATGTCAAAGCAGACCACATTCCGCTCGGCAATGACTAGGCGATCCATGATCTTGACTCTAATGGCTGCCCTGTCTCCCTCAGTCCTTTGGCAAACTCTACGCTGTGGACTGCCTGCGGACATGATTCTGTAAAAAGAGACCAACAAGATAGCCAAAGATAATCCAAAAATATTCTTGTTAGGTGACACCGAAAATTGGGCATTAAAACGGCAGTAAAAAGAACTTTTTCCAAAAATGTAGACAGAAAAATGTCACATTGTAGTCCCTAAAAATATCACCACAGCAGATATATGCATCTCACAATCTCAACAACATTCCAAATAAAAAAATTAATGTTCTAACAGTTAAAAAATAAACTGAAGGGAAAAAGACAAGAAAAATACTTGGAATGTGAGAATAATGCGCAAAAGACAAAAGGGAGCAAGATGAATCCAAAAGCTCACAAGTAATAACTCACAAGATGCCAAAAAGGGAGATTTTGGTGGGGTAGTGTAGAAAAGCGGCGACTAGGGGCTTTTATAGATTATGTGGGGTCCCAGTCCAGACGGTGTATTAATGCCGTCCGGACGCACTCTGCATTGGAAACAAGCGGACAGGTCGCACGCGTCCGGACGAGTATCCTTACCATAGGGCCGTTTGGTGCCGCGCGCATCCAGACGAAATCTGAACCGTCCGGACGACTAATCTCCACCCGTCTGGACACCAAGAGCAACCGCCCGGACGCTTCACACTGAAAAATAGAAAACTAAAGAAATATTTGTAGAATTTAATTTTTCTCAAGTCAGTTTCAGAACACGCATGTATAATCCACTGATAACACAATCAGAGAGTATCTCAAAACTAAGCAGAGATATAAAAGAGAGTTGAAAATTCACTCAGTCCAAATATTTTCCTAGACACAGAAAATTTAAATAGACGACTCAACTCATGCAATGCGTGTGTGTGTGAAGACTTAACCCACAAGGTATGACTTTCAATGACATGACAGATAGCAACTAGATTTTCTAGACAAAAGAGAAAATTAGTGACAGATTAGTCAAAAGTCAAACCTTATAACTTACTAGGGCCTAGCCACTCTCATCTGATACACTCCCCCTGAGATGCAGCACCTAATTGTTTTACTTGTACCATGAAGGACAAAGTAAATGCTTTACTTGCACGTAGAGGGCAAGACATATAGCAAATTCACAAATAAGCAGTGAATATACAATTTAAGCGCATAATTCATATGATTTACTGCTTAATTCTTATGATGCTGCAATCTAGAGGGAATGCTAGAGATTTTAGGTTCTAGGTTCAACAAGCATGTGGTCAGTTTGGCCATCTTATCAAAGACTTCTTCTCTTATCCAAAAATTCTAGAAACAAAAAGTCAGAGAAGGAAAGATGTACCTTTAGGGGAGTTGTGGATAATGCACATTTTTCATTGCATGAGAAAAGAAGCTTTCCTACTTTTGCATATATAGGAAAACACTTGACAAATTATAGTCAGAAACTCTCAATTATATCTAAGCAAAGTAAATTAATACCCAAAGAATTGAGATATCAGGAGAAAATACATGCAATTATCTGATATGCCAAGAGAAAAAAAAATATCCTGCAAATTCTCCCCAATTTTTTTTTTTTTTTTATTCAAACATGCAATATGGAAATGACATCATATGCAATGCAAGATCAAACCTGATGATGCCAATACAGAAAAACAGTTGCTCGACCTGCTTTTTCTGTCTTCCCCAACAAATACCTACAAAGTTCTCTCAAGAGAAATAGAGGGTAAAAACACAACTGTTTCCTAGATTACATATAAAATATAGCAAGAAGATAAGCAATCAAACCTGATGCCGTAGGATTAGGAACCAAATCCTGCACCCGAACCTGCTAGGTGCATCTGTTCCCCTTCATGGGCTGACTGTCCTTCTTAACCCAAGCTTGCCTTCCTAAGGGTGGTTGCTGGCAGGACATCATCCATTCCATCATGCTCTGCATCCAGATACGTGGCTCACTGTGATATTGTTCTTTTTTCACCTTCTAAGGCCTTCTAAACTGCCTGGATTTGTTCTTGGAGTTGCCACTGTGATTGACTGGTACAAATCGCTACTGAGGCAGTTGATGCTGAGATGCCTGGTATCGTGGTGCTTGAGACCAAGGAGCTTGATATCTTGGTGCTTGATGATAAGGAGCCTGATACCATGGAGTTTGAAACTGGGCCATATGTTTGGTGCCACAATTATCCTGTCTGGGCACTTCTTTCTTGGCCTTGGCTTTCTGTACTTTCAGGAGGGAGCACTGAGGGCGAACATGCCCACTTAGACCTCAGTGATGGCATATGGGAGATCTTCTGATGGAATGAGGCTTCTGAGTGCCTGGAACATCATCATTGATCTTGTCCTTCCCTTTATCTTCAGTAGTGGGAGGAGGCTTTGGGACTGCAGGTTTCACAAATACAGTCTTTGAAGTAGAGGGAGCATCAGAAGAGGGAGCTACATACCTGAGACCAGTCTTGTCAGTAGGGCTTTTCTGGATCGACAGCATACGAGTCAACTTCTTATCAATGACTCTTTCTAACTGAAGCTGTGTCTCTAGTGTCTTTTCCTAGAGCTCTTGTATTTTGAGCAGCAATGAACTCTTCTCAATCTGCAAACTGTTCAGATCATAAACATGCTGCTTACGACCTTCCCTCAGCTTCTCATACTCTATTTAGAGTGTCTTGTAAGCCTCCTTGAGCTCTTCCCCATTATCACTATGCTCCGAATAATAAGAGACTTATTCCTCAGCGTGTGAGGCTACAAAGGCCAGAAATTTCTCAGACTCTGGAGCTTCTTCTTCAGACTCATCACTGAGAGTCACATTGTATGCCTTCCCCTTGCCCTTCTTAAGATTCCCGCAATTTGCTCGGAAATGCCCAAAACCTGAGCATTCAAAACATCTGGGCCCTTTGGGATCCTTCTTTTCTTCTTCCTCAAGTTCAGCTTCTCTGGGACCTTTCTTCACCTTTTCAGAAAACTCCTTTTTGAATCAGTCTTCTCTCATAAGTCTTCTGAAATTCTTGGCTAGCATAGCCACAACTTTTTCTTCCTTCTCAGAGTCATCTTCAGATGAAGCTTATACCTTCTTCTTGGAAGCCTTTAGGGCAATGGTCTTCAGCTTCTTGACCGGGGGCAGAGACAGCTCATACGTTTAAAGAGATCCCACCAACTCTTCAATCTTCATCTCTTCTAGATCTTTGCTTTCTTCGATTGTCATCACCTTAATCCTGAAACGCTTAGGCAAAGATCTTAGAATCTTTCGGATGAGTTTTACATCCGAGACAGGCTTCCCGAGACTTACCATGGAGTTTCTCAAGTTACTCATCTTGGAGTAAAACTCTCTGAATGTCTCTTCTTCCAACATCTTAGTTTCTTCAAATTTTGAAATCAACATTTGAAGTTTGGCAGATTTTACAAGTTTAGTGCCTTCATATGTTGTTTCCAAAATTTGCCATGCTTCTTTGGCTGATTCGAAATTAGAAATTTTTGCAAATTCTAATGGTTAAAGTGCTTGGCACAGAGCATGGAGGGCTTTATCATTTGAAAGACGTGCATTTTTCTGAGGGACTAGTTCGAGTGTTGCATCCTCTAGTTTAGTCTAACCAGTTTCAACAATACTCCAACAGTCAATAGATTTCAGAAAGAACCCCATACGTGCCTTGCAATAGCCATAGGTCGTACCATCAAAGGCAGGAACAGAATTAAGAGTTTGAGACATTTTAAACAGAAAGAAGTCAAAATAATAGCACTCAAGAAATAAATCTTCTCAGAGTGTACCAAGCTCTGATACCAATTGAAAAATAGAAATGGACTTCTAAAATAAATACAAGTGTGTGCGCACAATGTGTTAACAAAATAATGCTGAAAATAAATAACACAAGATTTTTGTTAACAAAGTGGAAACTCAAGATGAGAAAAAACACTTCGGGGAAGCCAAACCTAGGATATCCACTATTCAGAAGACAAGACTAGATACAAGATAGTAACACTCACAAACCCCTGATGCAGTGTTCGTACCTTGCTCTCTAACGTGTAACCCAACACGAACGCCTCCCAACCAAGTCTCCTACCTGAAGGGGTCTTCAATGGAATCCTTTACCTTAGGGCCAACCCCTAAGATAGATTTCAAGTTAAGCTCAGCAACAACACACACAATAATGGCTCTAGAGAGAACAAATCAGCTCAATAACCTCACAAAATAACTCTCTAAGCTCTAGTGGAATTCAATACCAAATTCGTGCAGTTCTCAATGCCCAGGGGCCTCTATTTATAGGCTAAGGGTTCAAATGGGTGACTGCTTTCATAAATACGGGTGCCGTCCAGACGGTGGACAAGGGTCGTCCGGACAGACAACTGTGCGACCAGAATTTTGAGATTTTCAATGAAAATCTTTCCTGTTTGAGAGCCGCGTCCGGACGGTGAGGCACTATCGTCCAGACGGTCACACGTCCGCTGCAAGTAATTTCCATATAAGGCTTCGCGCATCCAGACCATGAGGGATGGCCGTTGGGACGGTTGATCTTCTACACGCAATTTCCATATCTATTGAGCGTGCGTCCCGACCATGGCAGACTGACGTCCGGACGGTTGAGTTTGAATTGTGATTCTTGCCTTACGGGTGAGTGCGTCCGGACGGGAATCCACATCGTCCGGACGGTTGGAGCAATCTTCCCATATTTGATTTTGGAAAGAAAATCTGAAGCTCGATCACTGAGAGTCGTCCGTGTTAGTATTTTGGCCTCATTCTGTGTTTGGACAAAATCACTTAAGTGTAAAGATGCCGTAAACAGGGGTTCCATTATTCAGAGTCTGCAAGTCAGAAGAATTCAAGTTCCCTGTCAGCCGTCCGGACGATCGAGACATCCTGTTCGGATGTCCATCTGTCCACTGTTCCATCCGTCCGGACGACGTGTCATCCTGTCCGGACGCTAGACAGACCAGCATCACCCGTCCGGACGAAGTGTTCATTCCATCCAGACCCCATACTATATCGAGAAGTTTCTGTGCTAGCTTGCACCCGTCCGGACGTTTCAGCAGCATGTTCGGACGCCTCCCAGTACTCGATCAGTTTCTGATTTCTTTCCAAGTTCCAAGAAAGGGAAGATCAATCAACCATCCGGACGATGTGGTATCCCGTCCAGACGCGCGTCTTCATAAGGTAAGAATCGCAATTCAAATATGACCGTTCGGACGTCTGACAGCTGTGGTCCGAACGTGCGTGCATCAAAGAAGGAAATTGCCGATTCGACTTCAACCGTCCGGACGACTTCCTATCATGGTCCGGACGCGCGCATTACTGATATGGAAATTGCGTGTTGAAGAATAGCCGTCCGGACGCTCATCCCCCATGGTCCGGACGCTCGAAGCCTTATAATGAAATTACTTGCAGCGGATGTGTGACCGTCCGGACGATGTACCATCTCGTCCAGACGATGTCCTTAATCAGGAAAGATTTCTACGCGGAAATTTTGAAAAATCTGTTCGCGCAGTTATCCGTCCGGACGGCCCATGTCCACCGTCCGGACGGTGCCTAGGTATATTTTTTCTGACGCTCATTTGAGCCCCCAGCCTATAAATAAAGGCCCCTAGGCACTGTGAACTGCAAGAATTCAGTATTGCTCAGAGACATGATATTTCCTCTGAAGCCGTTTTACAAGTGTGCTGTGCTGTAAACCGAAGTCTATCTTAGAGGTCGGCTCTAAGGTAAGGAGTTCCATTGAAGACCCCTTCAGGTAGGTGAACCTGGTTGGGAAGCATTCGTGTTGGGTTACACGTCAGAGATCAAGGAACGACCACTGCATCAGTACATGTGAGTGTTACTGTCTTGTATCTAGCTATGTTTTTTGAATAGTAGAATTCCTGGGTTTGGCTGCCCCGGAGTGGTTTTACTCTTAACTGAGTTTCCACTTTGTCAACAAAAATCTGTGTCATTTAGTTTCCGCTGTGCTTTAATTTTTGTTGACACTTATGCACACACGTTGTTTTTAGAAGTCAATTCAATTTTTCAGTCCGGACGGGCTGCTGAGACGTCCGAACGGATGCAAGCAAGAACGAAAGCTTCACGATGCAGAGGAAGGTTCGAACGGTAATCCATGTTGTCCGGACGGATGAAACTTTGGTCTGTCAGGCGTTCGGACGGATGGCATGTCGTTCGAATGGCTGGAACTTTGGACAGATGAGCGTTTGGACGGGATGACATGTTGTCTGGACGGCTGGTAGGGAACCAAAATCTCTAACTTGTAAACAATGCAGAATCTCTGGAACACTTCTGAATAGTGGAATCCCTGTGAAAAGCATCTTTACATACAAGTGATTTTGTCCAATCAGAATGAGGCCAATTACAAACGAACAAATAGTGTGCAACAAAATATCACAATGTTGAAAATAAAGAGAGATATTTTGTTGACGAAGTGAAAACTCAATTAAGAGAAAAACCACTCCGGGGCAGCCAAACCTAGGATATCTACTATTTAGAAGACAAAGCTAGTACATAGACAGTAACACTCACATACCTGATGCAGTGATCGTATCTAGCACTCTGACGTGTAACCCAACACGAACACTTCCCAACCAAGTTACCTACTTGAAGGGGTCTTCAATGGAATCCTTTACCTTAGGGCCAACCCCTAAGATAGACTTCAATTTACCACAACAACAGTACTTGGCAACGGCTTGAGAGTGAGCAGATTAGCACAATAACTCTTACAATGTTCTCTCTAAGCTCTACGGAATTCACTGCTGAATTCTTACAATCAACATGCCCAAGGGCCTCTATTTATAGGCTACAGAAGACCTAAATCGTGTCTGATTAGGTTTTCCTTCGTACCATCCGCATGGTAGACATATGGCATCCAGACAGACAACTGTACGATCGGCTTTCCAAATTTGCTGACATTCTTTCCTAAATTGAGCTGTGTCCGGAAGGTTGCACTAGCTGCACGCAATTTCCATATCACGGCTTGGAGTGTCCGGACCATGAAGGCTGGAATTTGAATGGTTAAATTGATGCACAAAATTTCCATATATGAAGCTCGAGCGTCCGGACCATGAAGACTGACGTCTGGATGGTTGAACGTTGAATGCACAACTTGCTTTATGAAGGAAAGAGTTCAAACGGGAACACACATCGTTCAGACAGTTGCAGCTGTCTTCCCATATCTGGGTTTTGGAAAGAAATCCCATAGCTGGTCGAACAATGAATGGGGACCGGACGTGTTGCTAAAATGTCAGGACGGATGCAACTTGGAACAGTTCAAAGCTTCTCAACAAAGAGGAAGGTCTGGACGGAAAGTTCTCATCATTCAAACGGATGATGCTTGGACATTTGAGTATTCGGACAAAATATCATGTCGTTTGGATGGATACAAGGGAACTAAACTAACAGTTTTGAATTTTGCACAGAGTCTTCTTGAAGCTCAAAACTAAAGTGTAGACTCTGTATAAAACAAAATCCCTGTATAATATGCATCATTACATAGAAGTGATTTTGTCCAACAGAATGTAGCCAATTACAAAACAACAGACAGGCTTTCATCTGGTGGTCCATCCACAGTATCATGCTCTGCATAACATAGGCAGCTCCTCATAGAATTGATCACTCTCAGGCTTCTACGACTTCTTCATGTATGCCTTGAATTGTTTGTCTTGGGTTTGCCATTCTGATTGGCAGGAACAATCGTTGTTGTTGCCGCTGATGCTGAGGAGCCTGATGCCATTGGGCTTGATGCCGTGGAGCCTAAAGCCAGGCCAGAGGTCTAGTGTAGGATGTAGCTTGTCTTGGCAACTTTTTCTTGACCTTTAATCTCTGAGCTTTGAGAAGTGAGCAATGTGGTTGGATGTGACCACTTAAACCACAGTGGTGGCATATAGGAGGCCTTCTAATGGTAGAAGGCTTCTAAGTTTCCTTTACAATAGCCGAAGCATCTCCACAAATTACTTCCTTCACTTTATCCATGCAGGTGGTTGAAGGCTCGGGGACTGACTGTGGATATTAGTCTCAGAAGTAGAGGGGATATCAAAGGAAGAAGCTACATACCTGAATCCAGTTTTAGCAGTTAGGCTCTTCTGGATAGATAGCATGTGGGTAAGTTTCTCATTAGTGACCCTCTCCAACTGTAGCTATGTCTCCAATAGCTTCTCCTCTCTAGGTCCTGAATCTTGAGCAGCAAGGAACTCTTCTCAGTCTACAAACTGTTTAGCTCATGGACGTGCTGCTTGCAAGTCTCCCTCAACTTCAAGAACTCTACATATTGGACTTTATTAGCCTCTTTGAGTTCTTCCCCGTCTTCATCACTGTGCTCAGAGTAGTAGGATTAAGAATCCTCTTGATCTTCATGTGGAGCCACAAAGCCTATAAATTTTTGATATTGAGCAAGAGTTTTTACTTCTTCTTTTGACTCATCACCGAGTGTCACATTATAGGCCTTCCCTTTACCCTGCTTGAGATTTCCATAATCAGCCCGGATATGCCCAAAGCTGGAGTGTTCAAAACATCTGGTACCTCTTGGGTCCTTCTTCTCAAATTCTTCAGGCTCAGATTCTCTAAGGGCTTCCTTCAGCCTTTCGGTGAACTTCTTCTTAAATTTGGTATCCTTCATCAATCTCCTGAAGTTCTTGGGCAGTATTGCCGCATCATCTTCTTCATTATGAAAGTCTTACTAAGACGAGACTCTAACCTTCTTCTTAGATGCCTTGAGGGCAATTGTCTTTTCCTTCTTGACTGGAGGCAGGAAATACTCATAAGTTTGAAGAGATCCCACCAACTCTTCAATCTTCATCTCATCTAGATCCTTGCTTTCTTCAATGGTAGTTACTTTAATTATGAAACGCTAAGGCAAAGATCTTAGAATTTTTCAGATGAGTTTTACATCTGAGACTGACTTCTCGAGACTCACCATCAAGTTTCTTAGGTCGCTGATGTTAGTGTAAAACTCCCCCAATGTCCCTTCTTTAAGCATCTTAATTTCTTCAAATCTAGAAATCAACATTTGGAGCTTGGCAGATTTAACATGTTTTGTGCCCTAATATGTTGTTTGTAAGATTTGCCATGCTTCTATAGCAGATTAATAGTTTGAAATTCTTGCAAATTCAGATGGTGAAAGAGCTTGACATATAGCATGGAGGGCTTTATCGTTAGGAGGTCGTGCGTTTTTTTTTAGTAATCAGTTCAGTTGTATCCTCTAGCTTAGTCCAACTAGATTCAACAATACGCCAAACATCAATGAATTTTAAAAAGAAATGCATATGAGCTTTCCAATAGCCATAGTTCGTGCCATCAAAGGCAAGAACAGAATTAAGATTTTGAGACATAGCCAAAAAAAAAAATAGAAGTCAAAAGGATTTCACTCAAGAAATAAATCTAGACAGAGTATACAAAGCTCTGATACCAATTGAAAATTAAAGAGACTTCTAATTTAACCATCTGTATGTGCAATATGTAACAAAATATCAAAAGTGCGGAATTAAAAGAGACATATTTTGTTAACGAAGTGGAAACTCAATTAAGAAAAAAACCACTCCGGGGCAACCTAACCCAGGAAATCCATTATTAGAAGACAAAGTTAGTACAAAGACAGTAACACTCACATACCCGATGCAGCGATCGTATCTTGCATTTTGACACGTAACCCAACGTGAACGCCTCACAACCACGTCTCCTACTAGAAGGAGTCTTCTATGGATTCCTTTACCATAGGGCTCCTCTCTAAGACTTCAAACATGAACATAGCAACAGAACACCAGTAACAGCTTTAGAGCTAAAAGATCTTCACATTATCTCCCTAAACATCCTCTCTAAGCTACAAAGAATTCAATACCAAATTCTGTAAATAATACATGCCTAAAGGACTCTATTTATAAGCTAAAAAGACCTAAAACATATTTGTCTCTAATTTCTCTAGGCGCGTCCGGACGGTCTTCTGTGCAACTAGCTTTCCATAATGCGCTCCACACGTTTCCATATTAAGACAGCGTCTAGACGGTGTTGCCCAAGAGTCCGGATGATTGCACTTTTTCTCCACGTAATTGCCATAATAGGACCACTTCTGGAAGGTTTTTCCCTAACGTCTAGATGGATGCAGAGTGCATGCAATTTTCATAACAAGAATCTCGACGTCCAGACGGTGTTGTCTTAGAGTCCAGACGGGTACAAACAGTCTTCCCACTCCGTGTCTGTGAAGGAAAGCTGGAATCTTCTCTGTTAGGTTGTGATTGGCCTCATTCTGTTTGGACAAAATCACTTGTATGTAAATATGCTGTTTTACAAGGGATTCCGCTATTCAGAAGTGTTTCAGAAGATTTTGCACTGCTTGCAAGTCAGAAGATTTCCGGTTCCCTGTCAGCCGTCCAGACGATCGTGCCATCCCGTCTGGACGCTTATCTGTCCACTGTTCCATCCGTCTAGATGACGTGCCATACCGTCCGGTCGCCCAGACAGACCTAGCATCATTCGTCCGGACGATGTGGACTTCCGTCCGGACCCTCTACTGTATCGAGAAGCTTCTGTTCCAGCTTGCATCCGTCCGAACGTCTCAGCAGCCCGTCTAGACGCCTCTCAGTATTCGACTAAGCTTCAGATTCTTTCCAAGTTCATTTATGGGAAGATTGATGCAACCGTTCGGACGACATATATTCCTGTCCGGGCGTGCTTCTCCTTAAGGCAAGAATCGCAATTCAAATTCAACCGTCAGGACGCCAGGTTGCCATCGTCCGGACGCGTGTGCATCTGATATGGAAATTGCAGATTTAACTTCAACCGTCCGGACACCAGCCTATCATGGTCCGGATGCGAGCACCACAGATATGGAAATTGCGTGTTGAAGATCAACCGTCCGGACGGCCATCCCCCTTGGCCCAAACGCACGAAAGCCTTATATGGAAATTACTTGCAGCGGACATGCGACCATCCAGACGATAGTGTCTCACCGTCCGGACGCGGCTCTCAAACAGGAAAGATTTTCAACGAAAATCTCAAAAATTCTGGTCACACAGTTGTCTGTCCAGACGACTCAGGTTCATCGTCCGGACGGCGTCTGTACATATTACTACAGTCGCCCATTTGAACCCTCAGCCTATAAATAGAGGCCCCTGGGCATTGAGAACTGCAAGAATTCGGTATTGAATTCCATCAGAGCTTAGAGAGTTATTTTGTGAAGTTATCGGAGCTGACTTGTTCTCTCTCAAGCCATTGCAAGTGTGCTGTTGCTACACTACAACTAAAGTCTATCTTAGGGGACGACCCTAAGGTAAAGGATTCCATTGAAGACCCTTTCAGGTAGGAGACCTGGTTGGGAGGCGTTCGTGTTGGGTTACGACCACGAGAGTAAGGTACAACCACTGCATCGGGTGTATGAGAGTGTTACTATCTTGTATAGCTTTGTCTTCTGAATAGTGGATATCCTGGATTTGGCTGCCCCGGAGTGGTTTTTCTCTTAATTAAGTTTCCACTTCATCAACAAAATATCTATCTCTTTTAATTCCGCATTGTGATATTTTGTTGCACACTATTGCACACACTTGCCTTTTATTTTTAGAAGTCAATTTCATTTTTAATTCTCGAACCTTGAAGTGCGTCCGGACGTATTTCCATGATGCCCGGACGGATGCAAACTTGAACTGTTTGGCTTCTTAACACTAATGGGCATCTGGATGCATGACTGGGTTGTCCGTATAGAAACATGGGATCCGACTTCTCTGAGTTGGATTCTGCACAGAATCTTCCTTGAACATCTTGGAACACTTTTCTGTAATGAAGACTCTGAAATAAACAGCATCCCTAATTATGATAGTAACTTTACATGATAGTGATTTTGTCAACAGAATGCAGCCAACACAAACTAAGAGCCTGTTTGGTTGCTATTTCGGAAACAAGTTTTCTATTTCCGAAATAGCAAAACGTTTTTTACTATTGTAGCAAGGCGTTTGGCAATCGGTTTTAAAAACAAAATCCGCCTAAAAACAAAAACGATTAAAACACAAAATATGAAAACAGTTCAAAGGTGTTTCTGAAAACAAGTTTCTGTTTTCACCAAAATAAAGGCCAAAACACGCGTTCGAACTTAAGTGCATAGTGCCGCAGAGTTTCCATGATCTGATGGAAATCAAGGCACCGCTTTGAAATATCTCGTTCAAGTACCAATTGGGCCGGTTACGAGAGAACGAGCAAAGAAGTTTAAGGATGTGCTCAACGGACTCATCCAAGAGTTATGGGCTCAAGCAAATTTGTGGAGGCCCATTGAGCATGATCCACGTGGCCAACAAAGAATTGTCACCTTGATTCAAGTTCTAGAAGGATCCGGTCAAGGCCAAGAATTGGCAAGAAAACAATCGCAGAAAATCTAAACCAAATTGATGCGGAATAATTGATGGTGGGCTGATATGGAAATACGTTGGACCACAAAGACAATTGATGGTGAACCGGCATGGAAATATGAAGAGTACCATATTTAGAATGATTTCAAGCCTTATTTAAGTTAGATATTTAAGTATATTTTGATTTGTTTACTTTTTGGATTAGGACCTTATTTTCTTTCCTTGCTAGGAATTGATTTGTTTTATTCTTTTAGGATTAGAACTACTTTCTCCGCAAGTAATTTTCTTGTATAAATAGGTGTACCTACCATGTAATCGGGGGACATTGATGATTCATAAAACTTGTGAGGTTTTATTCTCTTTGGTTCTTTGAAGAACTACTCGAACTTATTGGGATTTCCCGTGGCATTCATCTCGACTTATCAAACGGAATTTCCACCACCGTTTGTGGCGTCTTCCTTATACCGAGGTTCTTGTTTGTCATAAACAACGGGTCGAGGTTTTTCCATTCGAATCTGTCCTTAGAACGGTCTTGGGTTCCCTTTCATTGTTGGGTCTCGTTATTCTTGACGGGGTTCACATCATGATCTGTGGTTCTAATCTTCACAGCTCCATTTTCCTCTACCTTCTTACAAAAACACTTCCCTTATTTTCTTTCGTTGGAGCTTCACCCTCTTTATTTTCTATTTGTAACTCACACCAGACCAAGGAGAACGAGAGAGAAAGACAAAGAACGATAAAGGAATGGGTGAGGATGGTGAGTGAAAGGGATGAAGCCAAGGAAATGGATGGTGGCGGCAACCCCTGGCTATGTCTTTCCATTGTTGTTGGTGTTGGTGTGGGTCCAGCTCCACTCCTCTTACTGGTGGGGGCTGAAATCGCGGAAACTTGGGGCTAATCAGTGGCTTCGAATATGGCCCTCCCCAAACGTGAGTTTTTTCCCAGTCGTCACCGTCTCTCTCTCTTAAATTTCTTCCTCTTGTATTGGCATATGCGTTGAAGTTATTTAGACCAAAAGGAGAGAAAATAGGGGAAAGTGGAAACGACGCAAAGTAAAGAAGACGAAGCATTAGGGTTCTTTTAGGAATTGAGATGTGTTGCTTGATGGAGAGACGTTGCTTACTTTGTTGCTCATTGAATACATATCGTTGATAATGATTTTGAATTAATCTAATGGGTATCGACAGGTGTCTGTGTGTCGATGAAATTGACAATTTTCGATGTACCCATTAGATGATTTTGCTAATTTCTGTTGAATTTAGGGACTTCCAACAAGTGTATCTAATTTATAACTTGTCATTAAGACAGTCAATCTGTGTTTCATTTTTTTTTCTTTTTTTTTTTGTATTGAATTTGAAAATTATTGGTTGTAATTTTTTTTTAATAGATTCTCATGTTAAGATTGCATTATTGGTTGCATGCTATTAACGTAGTTACACAAAGTATATCACATAATTTAGTTATAGAAAAGTCATCCATGGAAAATTGAAAACAAAAAATATGTAAAAACACAAATTTGACATCACCCAACATTTTTGTATTTAATAATTAATTTCTTATTAAGTAGAAATTGTTTTGAAAACAATTGGCCAAACATCGTAAGTACTGTTTTTTGTTTTTAGAAACTATTTTCAAAAACAGTTTGCCAAACCCTTAACGAAAAAACAACAGAAACTGGTTTTCTGTGTTTGTTCTTGAAAATAGTTTTCAAAAACAAAAACAGAAACCGGTTTGCCAAACGAGCTCTAGCAGTCCACCTTATCACTAAGATGCAATTTGATCCATCTTTCCTTTTTTTTTTTTTTTGAGGGATGATCCATCTTTCCTAGGTTCTAGCAAATCTCTTAATTAGCATACATGTAATCAAGGGATAAGCATAACTCATCTTTCAGCAAGCATGAATTGTTCTACTTTAAACTAACTAGGGTGTAGAACAATTCATCATTCCTAGGCATGGCCTATCGAACCCTCTTAATTTCATGTTTATTAAAATCATTGTAAAACCATCTTCCGTATATTCACAGAAAATACGAAACTTGAGTTCAATAAAGATAAAATACTTTTGAAGACAAGAAGTTTGTCAAAATTGAATATAAACATTAACGCATAAAATAGACAAGTCTAGAATTGACGTTCGATTCTCAAGACTCGACATTCGAACGGCTTAATATTGTAGGAAACAATATTTGCATCCAGTAGTTAATAAAATACGTGGCTTTAAACACGATATTTTAATCCTCAATAAATAATAAGGAATACATGAATATTACAGCATTAATTTTAATAATTTTATAAATAAAGAATAATATTATTAGACTCTTATAATATTACAACATTAATTAATAGACAGACTGAATTAATCAGAGGATTAATTGAGATAATATTATTGATGAGTAATATTATTGTGTAATATTATTGAGATATATATTTGGTGTTATAATATTATTGAGATAATAATATTGCCAATGAAACGAACTAGACTCTAAACGGACTTATATTATAATCTTAATAAGTTAGATTAAAATGGTAAAGATCCAATGTGAAAATATCTATGTGAAAATATCTATGGTAAAAATGTAATTAGTAAGTTTTAAATAAATATCTGTTGATATTTTGATAAGTCGTCATTACATTGATGACTCACCCTCATGAGTCACCACAGTCATGATGACTTTCATGAGTCACCTTCGCCAGCTCATTGCTCTTCTTGCATAAACCGGACGCACCACTCTTCTGATTCTTTCTTATTTCTCTTCACTTCTTTCTCCTTCTTTCTCCTTCTTTCTTCGTCCATCCTCTTCTCACCCGAGAGACACAGGGAGAGACAAGAGAGTGAGATCGAGGGGTTGAGAGGGAGAGGTCAGAGAGAGATGAGACTCGAGAGAGAGTTGAGAGCAGAGAGAAAATCAAGAGAGATGAGAGACAAAGATCAAGAGAGGGTTTGAGAGAGAGATTGTGAGAGAGAGAGAGAGAGAGAGAGAGAGAGAGAAGCTGAGACGGAGAGGCAGAGCTGGAGTTGAAGGCCGAGAGAGAGACCGATCGGAGATGAGAGAAACCTGGTGGACCCGTGAGCCGAACACGATGAACCGGAGTACCCGTAGCCCAAGGGAGGTCCGATACTCCAAAAACTGCAGCCAGAGTCGAAATCTGGCAGTCCCAGTAGCGATTTCAGGCGACCCGAGCAACCCGCCAAATCGAACCCGGAAGAGATAAACCGATGCAACCCGTAACCCGATCGGTGAGAAAAATTTTTCCCGATTAATTTTCGGCGCGATTTTTGGATAGTTTTCTGATGGGTTTTTGAGGAAAATCCCCAAGGTATAAATCCTGTAATTTTGTAGATTGATTTGCTTATTGTTGAATTAGGGTTTAATGATTTTTGGGGGTTCTCTATTGATTGGTTAGAAGATTTTGGATTGTGGTTGTTTTGTGTTCTCCTTGTTAGCCGATTGTCTATGGTGGTTGGATTGTGTGTTTTGGACCGGTTGTGCGTGGGATTGACTGGTGGTGATATTCGGATTTGGGGTATTTTAACTAAATTGAATTTGGTTTGTTGATGATCTGGCTATGTATATTGGGGGATTGTTCATTGTGGTTGGCCGAATGGGTGAGTGGATTTCCGGCCAGTGAGTGCTTGTGTGTGTCGGTCTGTGATGTGTTGATTTGGGTTAGGTTTTGATGAATTCGATTTTTTAGGGTGTTTTTCTGGCTATGTGTACTGAGTTTTTGGTTGTGTGTGGTGATGACTTGTTCAGCTATGGGTATGTGGGCTTTGAGAGTTTGTTCTATGTTCTGAAAAGTGGAAATGAGTGTTGAAGTTTGATAGGATAATTTTATGGCTATTTTGATTTTGTAGATGATGTCTTGATAGGCTGTGCTTGTGATGTATCGGTTTTTTAGTGAATTATATGTGGGGAGATATTATTGATGAGTTGATATTGGTTAATTGAAGCTATATGTTGATTTTGAATTCCCTGTGTTAACTGATTGTTTTATGGGTTGTTCCATGTTTTAGTGTTAATTGTCCTTGGTTGATGATGGAACCGTGTAATAGGGATTATGTTTGGTTGTTGATAATTAATATGTGATATTTTACTCGAGTGCTTGTAATTTCTAGAATTGGATATATGCAAGTGTTATTGGTGTTTTGGTTCACTTGTCAAATATAATTTATGTTATGTTTTTATCCTAAAGATGTTAATAGTTTGATAATGGTGTTTTTAAAATGAATTCTTTTTAATAAGCAATGTTTGAATATTATGTACATGAGTTTTATAATCTAAGGAAATATATGAGTATTGTTATTGAGTTGTTATATGGTTTAATATGAAAACATGTTCATATGTTGAGTTCTCTTTCATTATAAGTATGTTCATAGAGTAATGATGGAACTCCCTTTAATTAAAATCATAACTATAGTATTGAGTTATTTAAAACTTATGTTGATAAATGTAAACGATTTTGTAAATAAAAAGATTATTGTTCCTATGTATATATATATGTGTGTGATTAATATTCATGTTTAGGCATGAATTTCTAAAAGAAATGTAATTGACCTTCGATGCATATAAATATATATATATATATATATATATATATATATATATATATATATATATATATTTATATGCATCGAAGGTCAATTACATTTCTTTTAGAAATTCATGCCTAAAGCCTAAACATGTATGTATGTATGTATGTATGTATTTGATGCAGATGATGAACTGAGACTGCACGAAAGGGTTGTAAGTATAAATTACTTACTGAGGGTAGTACTGGATTTTAATAATGTTGTATTTATGTTTTATTTTAATTGGATGCATGTGACTGATTATGGCATACTGTGAATAATCAACCTATTAATATTGGGAAGTACGTTTCCAAAGGTTCAGGATGGGAATAGTGTCTGAACCGAAAACCCTAATAATTCATATTGATTGGTACGTCTCTCAAAGTGCTAGTAGAGTGACGTGGAACATACTTTGCTAGTGCAAAAACCATGCTAATAAAACGTAATGTAGGAGGTACGTCTCCGAGATAGACTCTAATCGAGTTACGGCTCTAAACTAGTGGAGTGCAATGACTATATTGAACTGTTTAAAACTTTGCATAGAAAGCAGTCATCTCATGATCATGTTATCTCTATCCTTAAATAACGCATAAATCATGATATTGTTGAATGACAGTTAGCTCACTTATGGAACTATGGGGTTGTGGTTATTGAAAAATTAAAATGACTTCTAATATAAAGCAAGTGTGAGTGTGCACAAAGTGTTAACAAAATAATATCAATGCAGAATTTAAAAGACATAAGAATTTTGTTAACGAAGTGGAAACTCAATATGACAAAAACCACTCCGAGGCAGCCAAACCTAGGATATCCATTATTCAGAAGACAAGACTAGTTACAAAGTAGTAGCACTCACATACCCCTGATGCAGTGGTCGTACCTTGCACTCTAACGTGTAACCTAACACGAATGCCTCCCAACCAGGTCTCCTACCTGAAGGGGTCTTCAATGGAATCCTTTACCTTAGGGCCAACTCCTAAGATAGATCAGCGCAGCAACAACACACACAACAATGGCTTCAGAGAGACTAACTCAGCACAATACCCTTACAATATAACTCTCTCTAAGCACTAAGGAATTCAATACCGAATTCTTGCTGTTCTCAAGCCTAGGGACCTCTATTTATAGGCTGCAGGTTCAACTGAGCATCTGGCTTGCTAAAACCTAGGCGCCGTCCGGACGGACAACTGTGCGATTGGCTTTCCAAAATTTCGCTGAAATTCTTTCATGATTTAAGCCGCGTCCGGACGGTGTTGCCTTGTCATCCGAACGGTTGATTTGATGCACGCAATTTCCATATAAATAGTTCGCGCGTCCAGACCATGAAGACTGGCATCCAGACATCTGGATTTTGAATGCACGACTTGCCTTATGGATGAGCGCGTTCGGACGGGAATCCACATCGTCTTGACGGTTACAGCGATATTCCCATATCTGTGTTTTGGAAGGAAATCCCAAAACTAGTCAAACACTGAGTGTCGTCTGAACGTGCTGCTGAAACGTCTGGACGGATGCAAGCTGGAGCAGTTCGAAGCTTCTCGACACAAAGGAAGGTCCGGACAGAAAGTTCTCGTCGTTCGGACGGGTAATGCTTTGAACAGTTGGATGTCTGGTTGGTATATCATGTCATCCGGACAGCTGTAGGGGATCCGATTTTTCTGACTTGTAGACTGTGCAGAATCTTTTGGAAGCACTCTGAATAGCGGAACCCTATTTAAAAGCATCATTACAAAGAAGTGATTTTGTCCAACAGAATGTAGCCAATTACAAACTAACAAACTACCTCTTTGGCCATTTTGAGACAAAAATCACTTGACCAGTTAAAATACAATCCCGGTCCAAAAATAAAAATTACTCCCCCTTTTTGTCACAAAGGGACAAAGGGTAAAACAGAGTAATAGGAATCAAACACACCAAAAATTATTCCCCCTAAAGGTCTCAAAAGGACCAGGGTAAACAAAGTAATATAATCCAAGAGTTTTTAAACAAGTTTAACAAAATATCCAAAACAAGATACATCAAAAACAACAACAAAAAAAAAAAAATCAGAATGCATTTGCCATCGGTGCATCGTCCTCATCATCACTACTGGATGGATGATGGTACTTGAGGCACTCTTGGAGATCCAGCTGGTTTTGCTCTGCACGGAGGTTAATTGAGTGAACCTCTTGCTGCATGGCAGAGATGGACTGCTGCATAGATGACATGGAGAGCTGCATGGAAGTCATACCCCCCTGTATAGCTGCCAATGCCTCCAAAATCTGGGAATAACTGGCATCCTGCTGAGGTGGTGGAGCAGTCTATGAAGAGGATGCCACATTTGGTACTCCTACAGGAATATGAGGAGGTGGGGGTACATCATCATCCTGATCATCTCGCCGCAGCTGAGCATTGGACTTCATCAAGGTTTGCTTCCTGATAGGGTCCTGGATCTTCATCTTTGGCTTTCTAGCAATACTGATGCCTGTCTGTAGAATAATCTGTGAGAGCAGACAACCAAAAAGGAGACCGGTATTGCCCTCATCACGAGCCTTCAGAATAATGCCCAAAATATGCTTGCACAGACAAAAAGGCAAGCGAAGACTGATGGCATATACGAACTGGGCCCTCTTCAATATCAGGTCACTCAACCTAACAACGGGCCAAAGGTTGTGCTGGACAATCTTGGTTAGCATGCGGTATGGGGCAGATAAGGCACCGATCCTGATGGTGGTGGCGCGCTCCTCTCCTTGGGGAACTGCATGGAAAAATTCTATGAGATCATCTAGAGAATGAGGGATTACCACCTCATTATACGGGCTGCCAGAAATCTGGAGAATAGGCACCCCTATGAACTGACTGATTATCTGGGGATCAACAGTGATAGTATGCCCATCCATAGTGGACTGAAGCACCACCCCGAGGTCACCATCCTGAACCACCTCAAGGTTGGCATAAAATAATCTGACCAGCCTGGTGTACACAACATAGGCACAGTTGTGCAGATACCCCCAGTGGTAGGTCTGGATAGTGTCGTGGATACTGTCCAGAGGGGCCACCATGATGTCTGATAGGACCACATTTCTCTCGGCAATGACTGGTCTGTCCATAATTTTTGCTCGAAGGGCTGCCCTATCTCCCTCTGTCTTTTGTCGGACTCTGAGTTGTGGACTGCCGGCAGTCATGATTCTGCAAAAGTAACCAACAAGATTTGCCAATAATAATTTTAAAAAAAATCTTTGTTAGTTCACATAGAAAATTCTGAATTATATCAGCAGTAAAATGGACTTTTCCAAAAATTACACACAGTAAATTTCAAAATACAGTCCACGATAATACCGAAACAGATAATCCCAACACAGCAGATATCACAAATATGCATTTTATAATCTCAAAAACATTCCCAGAATAATCAATAGTCTAACAGTTATATAAAAAAAACTGAAAAGAATAAAGTTAACTAGAAAAAGTACCTGGAATGAGGAGAGTAATGCACAAAAAGACAAAAGAGAGCGAGATAATGCAAAAATCTCGGGAAACCACGCACTAGAAGCCAAAAGAAAGTGAGAAATTGAGTGGGGTAGCTGAAAAATGCGGCTAGGGTTTTTAAAACCAGTGGGGTCCCCGTCCGAACGGCTCATTAACCAGTCCGAACGCGTGTTGCCTCCTAAACATACGACAGGCCGCACGCATCCGTTCGTTTAACCTTACCGTCTGGCCATCGAAGTGGCCCTCGTCCGGACATGAAACATTACCGTCTGACCGTCTGAGCCACACCCATTCGAACGCTTCACACTAAAAAGACAGAAATTGAGGGAAAATTTGCAGAAATTATTTTTCCTAAAGTCAGCTTCAAAACACGCGTGTATAATCAACTGATAAAGTAATCTAATAGCATCTCAAAACTATGCAGAGATATAAAAGAGAGTTCAGAGTTCAATTAGAACAAAGATTTTCCTGTAAACAGAAAATTTAAATAGATTACTCAACTCATGCAATGCGTGTGTGTGTGTCTGTGAAGACTTTTCCAAAAAGGTATGACTTTCACTGTTATGACAAAAAGCAACCAGATTTTCTAAACAAGAGAGAAAATCAATGAAAGATTAGTCAAAAGTCAAAACTTACTAATTATTAGGGCCTAGCCACCCTCATCTGATATACTCCCCCTAAGATGCAGCACCCAATTGTTTTACTTGTACCATGAAGGACAAGGGAAAATTTTACTTGCACCATGAAGGACAAGGTATATAGCTAATTCAGCACATGAGCAGTGAATATACATACATAGCACAGAATTCATAAGAGTAACTACTTGATTATTTTGATGCTGCAACCTAGAGAGAGTGCCAGAATTTTTAGGTTCTAGGTTCAACTAGCATTTTGGTCAATTTGACCATCTTATCAAAAACCTCTTCTCTTATTCATAATTTCTAGAAACAAAAAGTCAGAGAATGACAGATGTACCTTTAAGGGAGTCTTGGATAGTGTACATCACATGAGGAAAGAAGCTATACAATTTTTGCATGTACAGGAAAAAAAAAAAAAAAAAAAAAAAGAACTTGGCAGATATAGTCATAAACTGTCAATCATATCTAAGCAAAGTAAATTAATGCAAAAAGAATTGAGATATTAGGTAAAAATACAAGCAATATCTGACATGCCAAAAAAAGAAAAAAATTTCTTGCAATTTCTCCCCCAATTTTTATTTATTTATTTATTTTATCAAACAAAATGCTATATGGAAATGACATCATATAACATGCAAGGCATAATCAAACCTGTGTAAGCTCGATGTTGCCAATACAGAAAAACGGTCGCTCGACCTGCTTTTTCTGTCTTCCCTAGATAATACCTGTAATATTCTCTCAAGAGAAATAGGGGGCAAAAACATTGTTCCCAGATTGCACAAAAAACACAGAATATCTCAAGTAAAAATCAAGTAATCAAACCTGATGCCTTAGGATTATGAACCAAATCCTAGGCATAAGTACCTTCATCACCTAGGTGAGTCTATTCCCCCTCATGGGGTGAACGTCTTCCTTCTTTCTGACCAAAGCCTGCCTTCCTGTGGGTGGTTGCTGGTAGGACTTCATCTGTTGACCCATCCACTCCATCATGCTTTGCATCCAAATAGGTGGCTCCCTGCAATATTGATCATCTTCCACCTTCTGCGGCCTTTTAAAGTGCTTGGATTTGGTCTTAGATTTGCCACTATGATTGGCAAGTACAAATCGCTGCTGAGGCCGCTAATACTGAGCTGCTTGGTGCCGTGGTGCATGAGACCAAGGGGCTTGATATTGAGGAGCCTGATGCCTTGGTGCTTGATTCCATGGAGCATGATACCATGGAGTCTGATGCTGGGCCAGAGGTCTTGTGCCATAATTTGCTTGTCTGGGCACTTCTTGCTTGACCTTTGCTTTTTGTGCTTTAAGAAGGGAACACTGGGGTCGGACATGCCCACTTAGACCGCAGTGATGGCATATAGGAGATTTTATGATGGAAGGAGGCTTCTGAGTGCCCGGAACATCTCCATTAATTTTGTCCTTCCCTTTATCTTCAACAGTGGGGGAGGCTCTGGGACTGTAGGCTTAACAAAGACAGTCTTGGAAGTAGAGGGCGTATCAGAAGGAGGAGCTACATACCCGAGACCAGTCTTGTCGGTTGGGCTCTTCTGGATAAATAGCATGTGCGTCAGCCTTTCATCAGTGACTTTCTCTAATTGAAGCTGTGTCTCTAGTAGCTTCTCCTTTAGCTCCTGTATTTTGCGCAGTAATGAACTCTTTCAGTTTGTGAACTGTTCAGATCATGAATGTACTGCTTGTGCCCTTCCCTCAGTTTTTCAAACTCCACATAGAGAGTTTTATAAGCCTCCTTAAGTTCTTCCTCATTATCACTATGCTCTGAGTATGAATCTTCTTCTTTGACATGTGGAGCCATAAAGGCTAGAAATTTCTCTTGCTCAGGAGCTTCTTCTTTTTTAGACTCATCATTGAGAGTCGCGTTATAAGCCTTCCCCTTACCTTGCTGGAGATTCCCACAATCGGCCCGAATATGCCCAAACCCTGAGCATTCATAACATCTTGGGCCCCTGGGATCTTTCTTCTCGGTTTCCTCAAGTTCAACTTCTCTGGGGACCTTCTTCATTTTTTCGGAAAATTTCTTTTTGAACCGCTCATTTCTCATTAATCATTCAAAGTTCTTGGCCAGCATGGCCACAACTTTTTCTTCATCCTCAGAGTCATCTCCAGATGAGACTTTGACCTTCTTCTTGGAAGCTTTTAGAGCAATGGTTTTTAGCTTCTTAACTGGGGGCAAGGACAGCTCATAAGTTTGAAGAGATCCCACCAACTCTTCAATCTTCATTTCTTCGAGATCTTTGCTCTCTTCAATTGTGGTTACCTTGATCCTGAAACGCTCAAGCAAAGATCTTAGAATTTTACGGATGAGTTTTACATTCGAGACGGTTTTCCCAAGACTCACCATTTGGTTTCTTATGTCGCTCATCTTGGAGTAAAACTCTCCAAATGTCTCATCCTCCAACAACTTAATTTCTTCAAATTTGGAAATCAACATTTGAAGTTTGCCAAATTTAACAAGTTTAGTGCCTTCATATGTTGTTTCCAGAATTTGCCATGCTTCTTTAGCGGACTCACTATTTGAAATTCTTACGAATTTAGATTGTGAGAGTCCCCCTTTTTGTCTCAAAAGGACAAAGGGTAAATAGAGTAGAAAAACCACAGTTATAAAATACTCCCCCTTAATGTCAACAGGACAAGGGTAAACAGAGTATATTGAAAAATTAAATAGACTTCTAATTTATACAAGTACACGTGAACAGTGTGCAACAAAATATTAAATGCGGAATTAAAGGAGACAAATATTTTGTTGACGAAGTCGAAACTCAATTAAGAGAAAAACCACTCCGGGGCAGCCAAACCCCTAATACAAAAGACAAGACTAAATACAAGATAGTAACACTCACATACCCCTAATACAGTGGTCGTACCTTGCTCTCTAACGTGTAACCCAACATGAACGCCTCCTAATCAGGTCTCCTACCTGAAGGGGTCTTTAATGGAATCCTTTACCTTAGAGCTAACCCCTAAGATAGACTTCATAGCTGATCAAATCACACACTGGCAAAGCTAGAGAGCTAGCAGATCTTCAAAATCTCCCTAAACACCCTCTCTAAGCTGTAGAGAATTCACCACCGAATTCTATGTTGAAAGCATACCTAGAGACTCTTATTTATACGCTTAGGAAGCTCTAAATTAGGCCAAAAATGGATTCTGTGGGACGCACGTCCGGATGGGAGCCAGGGCCGTCCGGACAGGACAAGTTTTTCTTGTCCGGAAAGTAATTCTGGAATTTTCTGCAGGGCCGTCCGGATTGGAAATATTTCCGTACGGACGTATGCCGTTCAGATGCTATTAATGGCCGTCCAGATACTCAAATTACAGAACTTTTTCTTAGCTTTCCAACGACGCCAATTTCATCCCAATCTGATATTTGAGTAAACATTTATGTCCAAAATACCGGAGGGTGTCCGGACGGCTTGACCGAGCGTCTGGACGATCAACTGCAACCGCCTTTCCAAAGTACCACTGAAAGCTTCCATAACAAGGCCATGTCCGGACGGTGTTTCCCTAGAGTCCGGACGGTTGCACTTCGGCTGTACGTAATTACCATAATAAGGCTTAGAGCGTCCGGACCCTGAAGACTGATGTCCGGACAGTTGAATTGGTGCACGTATTTCCATATTTGAAGCTTGATCGTCCGGACCATGAAGACTGATGTCCGGACGGTTGAACTTAGAGTGCATGAATTTCCTTATGGAGGACATCGTCCGGACGGGATCACACATCGTCCGGACAGTAGCGGCCGTCTTCCCATAACTGTGTCTTGAGGCAGAAACCCTAATACTTGTCAAACACTGAATGGCGTCTGGAAGGTATAACCACGTTGTCCGGAAGGATGCGCTGGAACCTTGGGATCTTCTCGAATTCTGAAGAGCGTCCAGACGATTTGCCATTACGTTCAGATGGATGCAACCTTGAACTGTTCGAAGCTTCTAGACACTGATGGGCGTCCGGACGGATGTTGCTGACTGATGAGCGTCCGGACGGAATTCCATGTCGTCCGGACGGCTGAAAGGGAACCGAAATAAATCATTGAAAACTTCACAGAATCTTCTCAAAGAACATAGGTGAAGAGTAGACTCTGGATAAAGCAGCATCCCTGTGAAAGCAGCAACATTACATAGAAGTGATTTTGTCGAACAGAATGTAGCCAACACAAAAACTAACAAACTCCCCCTTTGGCCATTCTAGGACAAAAATCACTTGACCAGTTAAAAATACAATCCCGGTCCAAATCAACAATTACTCCCCCTTTTTGTCACAAAGGGACAAAGGGTAAAACAGAGTAATGAGAAAAAAAAAAAAAAAAAAAAAAAAAAACCACACAATAATTACTCCCCCTCAATGTCTCAGAAGTATAAGGGTAAACAGAGTAATAATATCTACAGACAAAAACTTTCTAAAATCCAAAACGATAGGAAAATAGAGGAAAGTTTGCAAGTGGCCCAAAAAGAGGAATAAAAATCCTTCAAGTACCAAATCCTGTTGATCCACTGAAATCAAGTAACGGAGAGCAAACCGTATAAAAAGCTGGATTTGTACTACTTCGGCTTCAAGCTCAGAAAGCTGGGAACCATGGACTGAAAAACCCTCAATCTCTTGATTTTTCAAAGCTTGAAATTAATTATTCGCATATTGACATCCTCTAAGCAACTGGTCTGCAAGATAAATGAGGAGGTTCAACATTGAACCTCTAACGGATGCAGATCTGAGGGAATGCTATAGAAGGCTCTGCATGAGCTGGGGAAAAAAGCTCATCTTAAATCTTAAGACCCTTGGAAGTTTTGAACATATGACTTGAACAACGGTCTTGTTTTCCAAAGGATCCATCTGTCAGATATTGTGTTGGGAGTTGCTGGACAACATACTCCTGAAAGGATTTAACAGAAATCTATCCAAAAAGAACACCACAAGGAAATATTAGTTCCTGTTAGTTCCGAAAAAAATGTCATATTATAACAACTTGCAATTTGGAGGCGTATGAATTACAAAAGCAAATATAGCAATCCAAATAGCATGGATATAACAATATCCACCCAACACACAGACAAAGTAGGTTTTTATGCACAATATCTCAAGAAAATATCCCAATCAACAAATATTCCAATATTCTAAAAGCACAAAAACTTAAAAGAATAACGGAAGACCCAATGAAGATCATGGGATGAGAAGAGATGTGCAAAGAATGCCAAAATCTCGAGAGAAATCCACGAGAAAAACACACAACATGATATGATAAATCAATAAAAATGCAAAGATGTGTGTATGGCAGAGAATGAGAAGCAAGTCTTAAACCTATAGAGATCTTGTCCGGATGTGCAACTGCTAGGTCAACATATGGAAAGACTACTCTCGTCTGGATGAAGAATAGGTCCGTCCGAATGCTTAACACTTGAAAATCTGAAACTTGAGGAAAATATGCAGAAAAATATTTTTCCCAAAAGTTAGCTTCAGAACACGCATGTATAATCAACTGATAAAGCAGTCAAATAGCATTGCAAAAATATGCAAAAATATAAATGAGAGATAAGTATTCAATAAGCACAAATTTCCCTGCAGATAAAAATTTTAAATAGATTACTCAACTCATGCAATGCGTGTGTGTGTGTGAAGACTTTCTCAATAAGGTATGAAATTCACTGATATGACAAAAAGCAACCAGATTTTCCAAACAAGAGAGAAAATCAATGAAAGATCAGCCAAAAGTCAAACCTTATCTTACTAGGGCCTAGCCACCCTCGTCTGATACACTCCCCCTAAGATGCAGCACCTAATTGTTTTACTTGTACTATGAAGGACAAAGTAAAATTTTTACTTGCACGTAGACGGCAAGGCATATAGCAAATTCAGCACATAAGCAATGAATATACAATTTAAAAGCGCATAATGCATATAATTTACTGCTTGATTCTTATGGTGCTGCAACCTAGAGAGTGCCATAATTTTTAGGCTCTAGGTTCAACTAGAAAATGTGGTCAATTTGACCATCTTAATCAAAGACCTCTTCTCTTATCTAGAATTTCTAGAAGCAAAAAGTCAGAGAAGGAAAAGATGTACCTTAGGGGAGTCTTAGATAGTGCACATTTTTATCGCATGAGGAAAGTAACTATCTATCATTAAGATGCAACAGGAAAACTTATCAAATATCATGCATAAACTCTCAATCATATATAAGCATATTTAATCAATGCACAATGAACTGAGATATCAGGCAAAAACACATGCAATATCTGAAAAGCTATCAAAAGACAGAAAAGCAGCCGCCCGACGTGCTTTAACTATCATCCTCAAAAAAAATATCTGCAGATGTTTCTCAAGAAAACTAGAGAAAATATGGGGATAGAATAAAAGGTTTCTCAAATAGAATGCAAGGCATGAATAAGATATGACATGATAAACGATGCAATGCAAACATACCTGACATGCACTAGGATTTAGGAACCAAAATCCTAGGCATGGGAAGACTTCACCTTTACTAGGTGAGTCCACTCCCCCTCAAGGGGTGAATGGTCTCATCCTTCTTGACCCATACGTGCTTGACTCGTAGTGGTAGCTTGTAGGTCTTGCCCATGTTGTCCATTCTCCTTAGCATACCTTGTATCAGGCTCAGAAACAATTGATAGTCATGGTAGCTAATGGGCTTCTGCGACTTTCTCTTGTAGTGCCTTGATTTGTTCTTCTTTGATTTGCCACTTTGATAGTCAGGAACAAACTGCTGCTGATGCCGTGGAGCCTGAAGCGCCGTAGGAGGTAGAGTGCCTAATGTAGCTCTAGTTGGCAACTTCCTTTGAACCTTCAACTTCTTGAGTTATGGGCATTTGGATCGGATGTGACCGGTGATGCCACAGTGATGACAGGTAGGCAAGCTTCTTTTGTTTGAATGCTTCTTTGTATTCTCTGCAAAATTATGATTAGCATTCTTACAAATAACATTGCCTTCACCTTTTATATGTCTCCTATGCGGAGGGACATATTTTGCTGAGGAAGAATCATCAACTTCACTTTTCCTCATAGCATCCTGCTTAATCCAAGGCCTGTGGGATTTCAACAAATAACAATTTGGCCTATATGACCAATTTTCCCACAATTATGACAAGTAGGAACAAACTTACCTCATGTTCCTGATTCTTTGGGCTTGGGCATCATACAATTATTCAAGCAAGAATTATCCAAACAAGCAGTGTCTACTATCACAGGCTTAATAATAATGGAATCTAATTCAAAATTAGAAGCATGTGAAGTAGAAGCACTCAAATCATTAACAATTAAACTAGGCTTGTTAGGAATATCTGAATGAATACAAAACATGCTCTTTAAATTATCACTAGAGAATTTTTTCAAGAGATCTTCAGATTCTTTTAATTTATTCTCAAGTTTATCAATAATGTCAAATAGCATGGTATTCTCAAATTTCAAAGAGTCAATCAAAGCATGTAATTCAGACAATTGAACAATCAAAGACTATTTTTCTTGCTTCACCTTTTTGAGCTCTTTTGGAGAAATAAGTTTATCAAATTTTGCAAAAACTTTAGAGAGCTCAATATCATGATTTTCTTCATATAACTAAGAGAAATCCATGATAAAAGGTGTAATCAAAAAAATAGAAGTCACAAGAGATGAGGATCACACTCAGGAAATAAATCCTAAACAGAGTATACCTGCTCTAATACCAATTGAAAAATTAAATGGACTTCTAATTTATAAAAGTGTGTGTGAACAGTGTGCAAGAAAATATTAAATGTAGAATTAAAGGAGACAAATATTTTGTTGATGAAGTGAAAACTCAATTAAGAGAAAAACCACTCCAGGGCAGCCAAACACTCACATACCCCTGATGCAGTGGTCGTACCTTGCTCTCTAACGTGTGACCCAACACGAACGCCTCCCAACCAGGTCTCTTACCTGAAGGGGTCTTCAATGGAATCATTTACCTTAGGGCCAACCCCTAAGATAGACTTCACAGCTGATCAAATCACACACTGGCAAAGCTAGAGAGCTAGCAGATCTTCAATATCTCTCTAAACACCGTCTCTAAGCTGTAGAGAATTCACCACCGAATTCTATGTTGAAAGCATACCTAGAGCCTCTTATTTATAGGCTTAGGAAGCTCTAAATTAGGTCAAAAACAGATTCTGTGTGGCGCACGTCCGGACGGGAGCCAAGGCCGTCCGGACGGGCCAAGTTTTTCTTGTCCGGAAAGTAATTCTGGAATTTTCTGCAGGGCTGTCCGGATGGGCAAATATTTCCGTCCGGACGTAGGCCTTTAGGATACTATTAATGGACGTCTGGACACTCAAATTACATAATTTTTTCTTAGCTTTCTAACGACACTGATTTCGTCCCAATCCAATATTTGAGTAAAAAGTTATGTCCAAAATACCGGAGGGTGTCCGGACGGCTTGACTGAGCGTCCGGACAGTCAACTGCAACTGCCTTTCCAAAGTAGCACTGAAAGCTTCCATAACAAGGCCACATCCAGACGGTGTTGCCCTAGAGTCCGGACGGTTGCACTTTGGCTGTACGTAATTACCATAATAAGGCTTGGAGCGTCCGGACCCTAAAGACTGATGTCCGAACGGTTGAACTGGTGCATGTAATTTCCATATATGAAGCTTGATCATCCGGACCATGAAGACTAACGTCCGGACGGTTGAACTTAGAGTGCACGACTTGCCTTATGGAGGACATCGTCTGGACGGGATCACACATCGTCCGGACGGTAGCGGTCATCTTCTTATAACTGTGTCTTGAGGCAAAAACTCTAATACTTGTCAAACACTGAATGGCGTCCGGACGGTATAACCACGTCGTCCAGACGGATGCGCTGGAACATTGGGATCTTCTCGAACTCTGAAGAGCATCTGGATGATTTGCCATTACGTCCGGACGGATGGAACCTTGAACTGTTCGAAGCTTCTAGAAACTGATGGGCGTCCGGACGGAAGATCTCGTCGTCCGGACGGATGTTGCTGACTAATGAGCGTCTGGACGGAATAACATGTCGTCCGGACCACTGACAGGGAACCGAAATAAATCATTGAAAATTTCATAGAATCTTCTCAAAGAACATAGCGGAAGAGTAGACTCAGGATAAAGCAGCGTCCCTGTGAAAGCAAGAACATTACATAGAAGTGATTTTGTCCAAAAGAATGTAGCCAACACAAAACTAACATATATAAAATTCATAGTAGCAAAATTACTAATGTTCAACAAACCAAGAATAAAAGTAAATTGTCTCAAAATAAGAACCAACAAAACAACAAATAAAATAAGTGATCCAATGGTTAAACTGATGCACACAATTTCCATATATGAAACTTGAGCATCTGGACCATAAAGAATGACGTCCGGACGGTTGAACTTTGTATGCACGACTTGCTTATCAAGGATAATCTCCAGACGAGAACACACACCGTTCGGATGGTTGCAGCTGTCTTCCCATTACTATGTTTGAGACAAAAACTCTATTACTTGTCAAATACTAAATGGCATTCGAACGGTATTGCCACGTCGTCCGAACGGATGCACTTGAACACTAGATTCTTTTCGAACTCTGAGGAGCGGCTAGATGATTTGTCATTACGTCTGGACGGATGCAACCTTGAATAGTTCAAAGTTTCTAGACACTGATAGGCGTCCGGACTGTATTGCCACATCGTTCGGACAAATGTTGCTGACTGATGTGCATCCGGACGTTTTACAAGTTCGTCCAGACTAATGCTTGGGATCCGACTTCTCTGAGTTGGAATCTGCATAGAATCTTCTTGGACCTTCTAAAATAGCCTTTTTCATACTTGTGACACTGAACTTATCATAATAAGGTTCCTTCCATCTTAGAGAAATAAACTCTAGATAACTTGAAGATTTTAGAATATACGACATCCCTGTGAAAACAGCAACATTACATGATAGTGATTTTGTCAATAGAATGCAGCCAATCAAAAACTAACAGTTAAAATAAACTGAAAAGAATACAAAAGATAGAGCAAAATACCTGGAATGGAGACAAAATGCAGAAAAGGACATAATAGGTAGAGAACTTGTGAGAAAGCACGAGAAAATGCAAGCAAATTCGTAAAAACTCAAGAGAAAACAGTGAAAAATAAAAAGCTTTGTGCGGCGTAGAGGATAAAAGATGCAATCTTAAACCTATAGGGTACTTGTCCAGACGCATAACTTACCCATCCAGACGGCCACTGCCATGTTAGCACTCGGCAGGACCACGCGCATTTGGATGTGTCACTTAACAATCTAGACGTTTGAGCCGCACGCATCTAGACACAAAAGTAGGTCAGTTCGGGCGCTTCACACTAAAATTCTGAAATTGTAGGAAAATTTGTAGAAAAATATTTTCCCTATAGTTAGCTTCAAAACATGCATGTATAAACAACTGATAAAGCAGTCAAATAGCATTTCAAAAATATGCAAAGATATAATTGAGAGTTAAGTATTCAATAAGCACAAATTTCCCTACAGATAGAAAATCTAAATAGATTACTCAACTCATGTAATGCGTGTGTGTGTATGTGTGTGAAAGCATTCTTAATAAAATATGAAGTTCGCTGATATAATTTTCTAAATAAAAGAGAAAATCAAAGAAAGATCAGTCAAAACTCAAACCTTATTTTGCTAAGGCCTAGCCACCCTCATCTGATACACTCCCCCTAAACTGCAGTACTTTTCTTTTACTTAGTCCTTTAGTGACCGTCTATTTCTACAATGATTTGGTCACTGACTGTTTCTTTAGGAACAAGTTTAAGAACGGATTTATAGCACAAAAGCAATGGACCTTTTCAAATATCCATATAACTGAAATTTAAATTCTTTTTATCACTTGGTGCTGCAACCTTGAAAGAATGCATGAATTTATGGGTTCTAAGTTCAACTAGCGAATTGGTCAATTTAAACATCTTAGCAAAAAAAAAAATCTCACTCATTAGAATTTCCAGAAGTTAAAAATCAGAGAGAAAAAAAAATGTACCTTAGGGAATCTTTGGATAGTGCACAATGTTTCATCACATGAGAAAAGTAACTATCTAGCATTAAGATGCACAGGAAAACTTAGCATATATAAGTCATAAACTCTCAATGAAGAAATGCATGAAGCGCGTTATGGAAGTCAGTTGGTGCTTCTTGTCAGGATGCCCTCTGTCTAAGTCCGAACACCGCCAAGAGAACTCCGAATCAGTATTGTATTAGGTCTTCTAAAGCCTATAAATAGAGGTCGCTAGGCTTATATTATTTACAGAATGCAATATTGAATTCCTTTGTACAAAGAGAGAGTGTTTAGGTAGAGATTGAGATATGTGCTAGCTCTCTTAGGGTGTTTATTGTATGATTTGATCAACTCATGAAGTCAAACTTAGGGAGGAGCCCTAAGATAAAGGAGTCCATTGAAGACCCTTTCAGGTAAGAGACCTTGTTGGAAGGCGTTCACATATAGGTACGTGTCAGAGTTAAATGTATGATTACTGCATCAGGGGTATGTGAGTATGAGTGCTTTGTAACGAGCTTTGTCTTTTGAATAATGGATTTTCTGGGTTTGGCTACCTTTGAGTGGTTTTTCTCTTAATTGAGTTTCCACTTCATCAACAAGATATTTGTCTCTTTTAAATTTAGCATTTAATATTTTGTTGCACAATTGATCACACACACATTAAATTAGGAGTCTATTTTTTCAAAGACGAATTGGGAAAGAATCCCAATACGGGCCTAATAAATAATCTAAGCCCAAAATGGGCTTTGGCGATGCTTTTTGTGCTGGCTGGGGACGAAACCTTAATTTGTCTTTTCCCCCACCTATTAGCTTATAAATAGGCCCTTACAACAGGCATGAAACAGAGACTGAATTATTGTGCTTTAGCGAACTTTTTCCTTAGAAGCTTACTTAAGCATCGGAGTAAGACCCTCCGGCCCCAGTCCGACGAGTTCTCCTGACCCTATCTGTTTTTGCAGTGATCATGGGATAGCGAAGAGTATCAAAGATCGTGTTGTATACAGCATACCAAAAACTGGTCTAGCAGGAATCAAACTACGTATATATGAATTGGAATGGAAAGAAAATAGACAACGTGCTCCGACGGTAGATGTCTAATGACCACCCAAAAAAAGTAAAAAGAAATAAAAGGAGAGAAATGGTTGTTTGGATTTGCGATTTTAAAACTTATGTTTTAAAAATAATAATTTTTAAAACGTGCAATTTAAAAATATGATTTTCAAAAATGCAATTAAGTGTTTGGTAAAATCAAAGTTTGACCTTTAAAATCACAATTTAATTTGTAAAATGGTCCTTTTTTTTTTTAAAGAAGTGATAGACCATTCGTTCCTTATACATCTCCTAACAACAAAGTTTCAAATCCACTATTAGATTTATGAGACCTATTGGGGATAAAATTAACCCTAAAGACATGTGGATTCTGAAAACATCTCGGAGTTACGTCTCGGACATTTGTTACGACCCATCTAGAAGTTACTTCTCGGACATTCATTTCAACCTATCTCGGAGTTACGTCTCGGACATTCGTTCCGACCCAGCAAAGATGTCTAGGTATAAAGACGTCTCGGTCTTAACATTCCAGATGACGGTATAAAATATCCCGAGATCTCCTAGTCTGATCGGAGCGAACATATCTCGGATATTTATACCTCGGAGGTTGGGCAGAAACTACAAGACTATACAGGAATTTTGCGTTGCAATTCGGTATATAAGAGTATCTCAGTATGATAACCTCTCGGTGTGATAACACCTCGGTGTGATAACATATCAAAGCGATAACACCTCAATGTGATAACACTTCAAACACAGTCACCTCGGTATGATAACATCTCGGCCTTACACAACCCTGTTATGGTGCGGCGATATCCCGAGATCTCCAAGTCGGAGCGAATACATCTTGGATATCATCACCTCGGAGGTTGGCTGAAAGTATGCCGCAATTGTCTTAGAATGCGATAAGGATAGAATCCCAGAAGATCAGGGGATAAGCCATAATTCCATAATTAATGGGATAAGGTAGTTATTGATACGGAATAAGATTAAAGAGGTACAAACGCAATCAACTTCGAACTCTACAATCTCATTCGAATTCCCTGAAGATAAGGTTAAAGTTCAACCAAGCTAGGACTCAAACTCCTAATCCAACTAGGCGTCAAGAATTCTGGTGAGACCGCAAGTCTGGTAAGACTGCAAGTCCGGCCTAAAATAAGACTGTCTCACCAAGTATGAAAGACGAATTCTCTAAGCTCTTGAGATTGAAAACACTTTTCAGAAAATTGATTTGAACTGACTTAGGCATCGGAGTGGGCGTAGTCGGCACCCCCGACGAGTTGTTTTTTCTTTTTGCAGGATTGTAGTGGTAGATCAAAACCCAGCAGCGAATCACCTGGCGACACGTCACCTTACCTGAAACTGTGCCAACACTTTGGCGCCGACTGTGGGAACTGATAAGTTGTTCTTACGAAAAACAAATCCGTGATGGTGACTATGAGACGTTCCAACCCGGTTCAAAACGAAACACGAGAAGAGGTGCCACCTACCAGCCGAGACGATGTTCGTGGAGAAGCAGAATCTGCTGGACTAGAGGCCAGAATAACCCAACTGAGTCAACAATTGGCCCAGGCACAGAAGAATGTGGAGGATTTGCTGGCTCAGAATGCTCTGCTCCTAGCTGCTCATACTCCGCCGCCATTCAATCATGATGCAGTCGAAGGGACAAACCCTGATGGAAACCCCGAAGGGTCAGGAGAGAAAGTCGAGCCGCGGAACGAGGACCATGAGGTGCCCTTCAATCCGGTTCCACCTACGGACTCCGAAAAAAGGTTGCAGAAGATGGTCCAGGACCTGAGCGCAAAATACGACGCACTGTCGAAAACAATTGATCAAAAACGTGATGGGAAGGAGTCTCTCGTTGACAACCTCTTTCAGCACAGGGAGTCAATATTCACCGAAGAAGTATCCAACTTCGATCTACCCGGAAGATTTAAGGTACCTGACATCCCTGTTTTTTTAGGCAGTGAAGATCTGGTGGAGCACTTGGACAATTTCCGATCCCATGTCTCCTTGCACAAGACACCATATGCTGTGGCATGCCGAGCTTTTACTCTCACCTTGTCAGGAAAGGCCCGAGACTGGCTCAGGAATCTTCCCCCGAGGTCGATTGATTGTTTCGACGCCCTTGGAAGGAAATTCCTGGCCCAGTTCGTATCCGGAAGAGCCAGAAGAAAACCCCGAGGGTACCTACTCTCTGTACGGCAAGGGCCAAACGAGTCTTTAAAAGACTATCTATGGAGATTCAACCAAGAAAAGCTAGAGACAGAAAGTGCACCAGATGATTTCATTTACGGTGCAATTTTTCGAGGGTTGAAGAAAGATGGACCTTTGATGGCGGACCTGGCGCTGAAACCACCAAAAGATCTTCATACCTTTATGGTAAAGATGGACAGGTACATCAATCAGGAAGAAACGCTCCGAGCCCTTCTCGATAATTCTCAGCAACAGCAACAGCCTTCCACCGAGAAGCCCAAGAAAAAGAAGAATCCTGAGCCCATACAGGACGCCGGTCCTGGAGAATACAAGAAGGCGAGGAAGAATTTCGGAGACTACAAGTGGACACCATTGAACGCCTCTCTCACCAAGGTGCTTATGGAACTCAAAAAAGATCCGAATTACCAGAGACCGAGACCTATTCCAGGAGATCCACCACCGCGCCTGGCTCACAAATACTGTGCCTTCCACAATTCATATGGTCATTTGACCGAGCAGTGTGTATCATTGAGGCAATTGATCGAGAAATTCATCGAGAATGGGAAACTAGTCCGATTTCTCGTCAATGAGAGGAATCACCAGGAGCGAGACCGATATCCGCGGCCAAGGAGGGAGGAAGATCAGAATGAAAGGAGGAATTATCAACCGAGACAAGAAGAAAGAAGAGGAAGAAGCCAAGAGCCAGCACCTCGACCTCGGAGAGACGAAAGAAGGGAGAGAAGCAGGAGCAGACCTTGGGTGGCAGAGCAAGGCAATCTCCCTATCATCCACACTATCTCGGGAGGATTTGGAGGAGGAGGCGAGTCCAACTCGGCTCGGAAGGCGTATGCCAAGCAGCTGGATGATTTCGAGGTATATTCGGTCCAAAAGCCTCCAAAGTCTCAGAAATATAACCCTCTGGTTATAGGGTTCTCTGATGATGATTATGCTGGGGTCTCACTTCCGCACACAGACGCCCTTGTGATCACCTTGACCATAGCAAATTATCAGACTCGGCGGATCCTCATTGACACAGGTAGCTCGGCTGATATTCTTTTTAAACCAGCTTTTGATTACATGGGAGTTCCACGAGAAAAGGTGGTCCCGGTCTCATGCCAGTTACAGGGTTTTGTTAGAGAAAAGGTGCTGCCTCTCGGTTCTATTGATCTACCTGTAACGGCAGGGACTTATCTGAGGCCAAAGGTCATTATGGTGAAGTTCCTGATAGTTGACAGAGTCTCGGCTTATAATGCCATCATAGGGCAGACAGCTCTCAATGACTTCAAAGCTATGACTTCAACACCGCATCTCAGCATGAAGTTTCCAACAGAAGGAGTTGGAGTGGTTAAAGGAGACCAGAGGGAGGCTAGGCGTTGCTACAATCTATCCTTAAAAGACACTCCAAGGCAGCACAATCTGGGTGAGAAAACTAAGGAAGATGGAAAATAGCAATCACCGTTGGGGGAGCCTGTGGAAGCCTTGGAGGAGTTCGAGATAGGTGACTCAGGAAAGAAAGTTTATATAGGCTCACAACTCCCTCAACCCATGAAAGAAGATCTGGTGGAGTTCTTGAGGCACAATAATGATGTATTTGCCTGGAGCCATGAAGATATGCCTGGGATTGATCCTTCGGTTATTGTCCATAAGCTAAATGTGGACCCAAATTATCGCCTTGTGAAACAGAGAAGAAGGGCTTTTGCCGCCGAACGAAACATGGCTGTTGCGGAAGAGGTAAAGAAGTTGCTGAAAGCTGGATTTATTCGAGAAGTGGATTATCCCGAGTGGTTGGCTAATGTGGTGCTGGTAAAGAAGTCTAATGGCAAGTGGAGGATGTGCGTAGATTTCACCGATTTGAATAAAGCATGTCCGAAGGATAGCTTTCCTCTGCCTCGGATAGATTTATTGGTTGATTCGACAGCCGAACACGAGCTCTTAAGCTTTATCCACCTTCTCGGGATACAATCAGATCCACATGGAAGAAGTAGACCAAGAAAAAACTGCTTTCATCACAGACCGAGGCCTTTACTGCTATAAGATGATGCCTTTCGGTTTGAAGAATGCGGGAGCCACATATCAGCGACTTGTGAACCGAATGTTTCAAAATCAAATTGGCCGAAACATTGAAGTATATGTAGATGACCTGCTGGTTAAAAGTATTCGGGCAACCAGACATATAAAAGACCTCCGAGAAACTTTTCGGACTTTAAGGGAATACAACATGAAGCTCAACCCCATGAAGTGTGCCTTCGAAGTTTCTTCAGGCAAGTTCCTGGGGTTCATGGTGTCACAGAGGGGAATTGAAGCCAATCCAAAGAAGGTCAGGGCTGTCTTTGAAATGGAAGCCTCGAAAACAACAAAGCAAATCCAACGGCTGACAGGAAGGATTGCGGCTCTGAATCGGTTCATATCAAGATCAACAGATAAGTTCCTTTCTTTAAGATTTTAAGGAAAGCATTTTTGTGGAGTGAGGAGTGTGAGGAAGCTTTCGGGAAGTTGAAGGAATACCTAGCCAATCCACCATTGTTGAGTCGCCCAACCGAAAGGGAGATACTCTATCTCTATTTGGCAGTATCTACCTCAGCGGTAAGCTCGGCGCTTGTCCGAGAAGAGTCAGGAGTTCAGAAACCTGTTTACTTTACAAGCAAAGCATTACATGGCGCGGAAGAAAGGTACCCTCGGATCGAGAAGTTGGCATTTGGTTTGATTATTTCAGCCAGAAGATTGAGGCCGTACTTTCAGGCTCATGCTATCAGAGTCTTAACCGAGTATCCGATGAAGAAGGTTTTGCAAAAACCTGACCTCTTGGGAAGATTAGTCAACTGGACGATAGAACTCGGACAATTTGATATTGAGTTTCATCCTCGGACGGCTATCAAAGGACAGGTTCTGGCAGATTTCCTGGTAGAATTCTGCAACATTCCTGAAGCAGAAGAACTTCCTAAGGAGTCAACCTGGGTTGTTTTTGTAGATGGCTCTTCAACACTGGGCAGGAGCGGAGTAGGTGTCCTCCTCAGGAATCCTGAAGGACAAGAGTTCGGTTTTGCTGTGAAACTGGATTTCGTCACAACGAACAATGAAGCTGAATACGAAGTGGTGATAGCGGGTTTGGCATTATCCCGAGAGATGGGAGCAACTAATGTCGAAATCCGGAGTGACTCTCAGGTGGTCGTAGGCCAAGTCCAGGGACAGTTCGAAGCACAAGAAGACCGAATAGCCAGGTATTTGGAAGAAGTGCGCCAATTCCAATCCTATTTCGAAAGGTTCGTCATCACAAAGATACCTCGGGAGGAAAACATCCGAGCCGATGAGTTCTCGAAGATTGCCTCGGGAACAGATGAGGAGATTGAAGCATCTAGAAGGCAAATTATTGTTCTGACCGAGCCGTCGATAGCCCCGAGGGACAACGTTATGGAAGCAGATTCAACACCCGAAGAACCAGAGTGGGCAAGGGAGATAATTTAGTTCCTCAGACAAGGGTTGCTGCCCAAAGACAAGGTCGCGGCTCGGAGGGTGAAGATGCAAGCAGCACGGTTTTGCCTTCTCAGAGAAATATTGTACAAAAGAGGATATTCCAAACCCTTGTTCAAATGCCTCTCCAAGGCCGAGTCGAATTATGTTCTTAGGGAAATCCATGAAGGTGTGTGCAGAGACCACTCAGGAGGAAGGATGCTGGCGCAAAAAACCATCCGAGCAAGCTACTATTGGCCTACAATCAAAAAAGATTCGGCTCTTCTCGTCAAAACCTGTGACAAGTGCCAGAGGTTCTCAAGAATTATGAAAGCAAGTCCCGAGAAGCTTACCCCCCTCACTTCTCCAAGGCCATTTGCAAAATGGGGGTTGGATATAGTTGGCCCAATGCCGGTAGGGAAAGGTGGGCGGAAGTTCTTGGTTGTAGCTGTAGACTATTTTACTAAATGGGCGGAAGCAGAAGCATTAGCAGCTATAACCACAGCGAATATTATAACTTTCCTCTGGAAGTCGGTGGTGTGCCGGTTTGGGATTCCTCATGCTTTCGTCATGGATAATGGGAAGCAGTTTGACTGTGAACCATTTCGGAAGTGGTGTTCGGAGCTCCATATCCGAAACCATTATGCTTCGGTACTATACCCAAAGGCAAACGGTCAGGTAGAGGTGACGAATAAGACCCTGGTAAAGACTCTAAAGAAAAAGCTTGATAAGAAGAAAGGAGCATGGGTTGAATATGTTCCAGAGGTGCTGTGGTCGTACCGAACCACAAGAAGAACTCCAACAGGCGAGACACCATTCTCACTTACGTATGGAACTGAGGCGGTGATACCAGTCGAAGTAGGATCTCCAAGCTTCCGTGTAGCTCACTACAATCCAGGACTCAACGACGAAAAAGCTAAGGTACATCTGGATCTTTTGCAGGAGAAAAGAGATGACGCTCAAGTCACATGGGCAGCATATTAGAATCGAACGGCTCAGTACTTTAACAAACAAGTGGTACCCAGAAAGTTCCAGCTCGGAGATTGGGTACTCAGGAAGGTGAGCTTAATGACGAAAGATCCAGCAGAAGGCAAAATGGGACCCGAATGGGAAGGCCCCTATATGGTAGTAGGATGCCATCAGAAGGGGGCTTACCGCCTAATGACCGAGACAGGGAAGATACTCCCGAGATCATGGAATGCCGAGCACCTGAAGAAATATTTTATGTAATTTTTTGCTTTTTCCAAACAATTTCATATTCAATAAAGAATGTTTATTTCCAGAACATATCAACAATTGCAGAAATCCGAGAATCAATCTGAGTTATACTTAGAAAAGAATCCACTTGCACTCTTTCCTCGAACAACCCGAGAGGGTCATGGAAAGGATGCAGAAATCCCTAGGCTAGGGATTATGGGAAGACTGAGAATGTTTGAAGCTTCTCGGTTAAGTCCAACACCGAGAGCAAGAAAGGACAGATAGTCTCCTAGATTTTGACCAATCTATGAGCACCAGTTCGAGATAGCATGGAAACATTTCTCCTCCCCAAAGATGATCAAGCTACATCAGCGTCCATCTGACTCCCCACCTCGAACGACTTAAAAGAGTTATGGTGGGGATGTTCAGGAAAGAAATCCGCCCGAATCCTTTCCTCGAACAGCCCGAAAGGATCATGGAAAGGATATAAAGGGTTGAAACCCCTCGGTTGGGGGTTTCCAAAGGATGAGGACTAGAATCCGCCCGAATCCTTTCCTCGAACAACCCGCAAGGGTCATGGATAAGGCTAAGGATATCCAAAGGAAACCCCCTCGGTTGGGGGTTTCCGAAGGATAAGGCTAAGGATATCCAAAGAAGAATCCACCCGGTTCCTTTCCTCGAACAGCCCAAAAGGGTCATGGAAAGGACACAGAGGGTTGAAAACTCTCGGTTGGAGGTTTCCGAAGGATAAGATGATGGATATCCCGATTAGAATCCGCCCGAATCCTTTCCTCGAACAACCCGAAAGGGTCATTTAAAGGATTCAATGGGAAGAAACCCCTCGGTTGGGGGTTTCTGAAGGGATAAGATTAAGAATTGGTTCATCACATGAGAAAAGTAACTATCTAGCATTAAGATGCACAGGAAAACTTAGCAGATATCAGTCATAAACTCTCAATTATATATAAGCATATTCAATCAATGCACAATGAACTGAGATATCAGGAAAAAATACATACAATATTTGTAAAGCTATCAAAAGAAAAAAAAAAATTATGCATCTTCTCCCTTAATTTTTACAGAAAAGCAGCTGCCCGACGTGCTTTTTCTGTCATCCCCAAATAGTACCTACAGAAGTTTCTCAAGACAACCCGAGAAAACAATGGGGATAAAACAATAATGGTTCCTAGATTGCAAGGCAAACATAAATATGTCAGGGAGAAAACAAAATGCAATGCAATAAAACCTGAAATGCTCTAGGATTAGGAATGAAATACTAGGCATGTGTACCCTCACCATCTTGGTGAGTCCACTCCCCCTCGAGGGGTGAATAGCTTCATCCTTTCTGATCCATGTCTGCCTTCCCGGTGGCTGTTGTTGACAAGCCTTCATCTGGAGATCCATCCTCCTTATCATGCTCCGCATCAACATAGGCAACTCCTTATAGAATTGGTCACTCTCATGCTTCTGCGGCTTCTTCATGCAGTGCTTTGATTTGTTTGTCTTCGGTTTGCAATTCTAATTGGCAGGAACAAATCACTGTTGTTGCCGCTGATACTATGGAGTCTGATGCCATGGAGCCTGATGCCATGGAGCCTGATGCTGGAATAGAGGTCTAGTGCCGGATGTAGCTTGTCTTGGCAACTCCTTCTTGACCTTCGATCTCTGAACTTTGAGAAGTGAGCACTAAGGTCGGATGTGACCACTTAAACAACAGTGGTGGCATATAGGAGGCCTTCTAATGGTAGGAGGCTTTTGAGTAGCTTTTGCAGCAGCCGAAACATCTCCACCAATTACTTCCTTTCCATTATCCACACAGATGGCCAAGGCCTCGGGGATAGTGGGCTTTACAAACACTGTCTTGGAAGTAGAGTGGATATCAGAGGTATAAGCTACATACCCGAGTTCGGTCTTGTCAATTGGGCTCTTCTGGATTGATAGCATGTGGGTAAGCTTTTCATCATTGACCCTCTCCAACTGTAGCTGTGTCTCCAACAACTTCTCCTCTAGGTCTTGAATTTTGAGCTACAAGGAACTCTTCTCAGTCTGTAGACTGTTCCGCTCATGTACGTGCTGTTGGCGTGTCTCCCTAAACTTTAAGTACTCTACATAGAGGACTTTATAGGCCTCTTTGAGTTCTTCCCCGTCTTCATCACTATGCTCAGAGTAGTAGGATTGAGAATCCTCCTGGTCTTCATGTGGAGCCACAAAGGGTAGAAATTTCTAATCTTTAGCAGGAGTTTCTTCTTCTTCTTCTTACTCATCACTGAGAGTCACATTGTAGGTCTTCCCTTTTCCCTGCTTGAGATTGCCACAATCAGCCTGAATATGCCCAAAGCCTAAGCATTCCAATCATATGGGACCTCTTGGATCCTTCTTCTCAGCTTCTTCTGGCTCAAATTATCTAGGGGCCTTCTTCAGTCTTTCGACAAACTTCTTCTTGAATTTGTTATTCTTCCTTAGTTTCCCGAGGTTCTTGGCCAGCATTTCCACTACATCTTCTTCATTATCAAAGTCTTCCTTAGATGAGTCGTTGGCCTTCTTCTTAGATGACTTGAGAGCAATTGTCTTTGCCTTCTTGACTAGAGGCAAGGAATACTCATAGGTTTGAAGAGATCCCACCAACTCTTCAATCTTCATCTCATCTAGATCCTTACTTTCTTCGATGGTAGTCACTTTTATTCTGAAACGCTCAGGCAAAGATCTTAGAATTTTTCAAATGAGTTTTACATCCGAGACTGACTTCCTAAGACTCACCATCGAGCTTCTCAGATCGCTGATCTTAGTGTAAAACTCCTCGAATGTCTCTTCTTCAAGCATCTTAAGTTCTTCAAATCTAGAAATCAACATCTGGAGCTTGGCAGATTTAACAAGTTTTGTTCCCTCATATGTTGTTTCTAAGATTTGCCATGCTTCTACAGCGGATTCACAGTTTGAAATTCTTGTGAATTCAAAAGGTGAAAGAGCTTGACATAGAGCATAGAGGGCTTTGTCGTTAGCAAGTCGTGCATTTTTTTGAGGAATTAGTTCGAGAGTTGTATCCTCTTGCGTAGTCCAACCAGATTATACAATCTACCAAACATCAATTGATTTTAAAAAGAAACGCATACGAGCTTTCCAATAGCCATAGTTTGTGCCATCAAAGGCAAGAACAAAATCAACATTTTGAGACATAGCCATCATAAAATAGAAGTCAAAAAGATCACACTCAAAAAATTAATCTAAACAGAGAGTACCATGTTCTGATACCAATTGAAAAATAAATTGACTTCTAATTTAAACCATGTGTGTGTGCAATATGTAACAAAATATCAAAAGTGCGGAATTTAAATGAGACAAATATTTTGGCAACGAAGTGGATACTCAATTAAGAGAAAAACCACTCTAGGGCAGCCAAACCCAAGAAACCAACTATTCAGAAGACAAAGCTAGTAACAAGATAGTAACACTCACATACCCTTATGCAGCGATCGTATCTTGCACTCTGACACGTAACCCAACATGAATGCCTCCCAACTAAGTCATCTACTTGAAGGGGTCTTCAATGATTCCTTTACCTTAGGGCTCCTCCCTAAGATAGACTTCAACAGGAGCACAGCAACAGCGCATCGACAATAGCTTGAGAGCTAGCAGATCTTCACAATATCTCCCTAAACACCCTCTCTAAGCTATAGAGAATTTAACACCAAATTCTGCAAAGAATACATGCCTAGAGGCCTCTGTTTATAGGCTAAGAAGACTTAAATCGAGTCTGTCTCTGATTTCTCTAGGCGGCGTCCTGATAGAAGCATTGAGCGTCTAAACGGTCTTTTGTGCAACCGGCTTTCCATAACATGCTTCACGCGTTTCCATATTAAGGCCAATTGCACTTTCTCTACACGTAATTGCCATAACAGGACCGCATCCATACGATGTTGCCCTATCGTCGGGACGGATGCAATGTAACGTCCGAGATATATGTAGTAATTAAAATACAAAATTTGGGTAAATAATTTATAGAAGTTAATTTAATGTTATTAAAAATTCAAAGAAAATATAAAATAGAAAATAATAGAAAATAAAGAAAAAGAAAAGAAATAAATAAAATAGAAAAAATAAAATAAGAAGAATGAAGGGACATACGACCCTTCATTTGAAGTAGGTGGGGCGCACACTTGCGCCCCACATGCGATGCACCCCATTTTAGGGTGCATCAAAAGAAAAGGAGAAGGACCATGCGGCCCTTCTCAAAAGAAAAAAGAAAAAAAAAAGAACAAGAAGAAAAAAAAAAAAAAAAAAAAAAAAAAAAAAAAAAAAGAAAAAAGAAAAAAGAAAAAAGGAACCTCACTTAAAAAGAAGAGAAGAAGGGTCGTGCGCCCTTCTCTGTGAAAAAAAAAAAAAAAAAAAAAAAAAAAGGAGCGAAGGAAATTTTTTAGGGTTTTCCAAATCTATGAAGATTTAAGCCCCCAATCTCAAATCTAACTTCGGAAACGTGATCTACATGTGTGGATCTACGTTTTGACCGATTTTTTGGATGTAAATTGCTAAATTCATATTTTTGAGTTTTTGGGTAAAAATCTCATAAAATGTGTGTTTAATCCTATTGTTCTTTAGGTATTTGGCTACTAGGAGGTTGCTTGAGGCTACCCAAACTTCGGATTTTGGTTTGGTAAACTTTGGGTAAGATTTCTCTAACCCTAACTTTTGGGTATAATTATTTAAGTAATGTTTTATGTGATTAACCCTAAGTGAATACCCATGAGTTAATATTTTTGCGGTTAGATTAGCATTTTTAAATTATGGGTATGTGTTTAGAAACCCTAGAATTTTATGGGTAATTTATGACATAGCCTTTGACTGATTCAAAGTGCTACTTAGTGCAATTAATAAAAATGAAGCTAAATTAGTGCATTGTATTGTGTTTTAGTGGCGCTTTGCGAGTTGAACTTTGAGCCATTGGAATTGGTGTGCAAACGGCCTAAGGTAAGTATCCTACTCACTGAGGAACCCTAGGAACTTAAATTTACGTCTTGTTGTGTTTGGTTACATTTATGATTATAGAATTTGTTGGTGAAGATATATGTAATTGAATTGTGAGTTGTTGAATTGGGAATTGTGATGATAAGTTGATATTGATAGTGTTTGGTTGTAGTTATGATTATGGAATTTGTTGATAAAATTGTTTGTGATTGAGTTGGGATATATTGGATTGTAAATTGTATGGATAAATGGTTGTTGGCATTTGAATATGAGTCTTGTGATAATGAATGTTATGAGTACTTTGTATACAAGGTAAGTCTAGGGTATGTAGCTCTATCACTTGTGTATTTGTTTGCCTTACGGGTATGTGGCTTTACGGGCGGTGTTGTAGAAGGTAAGTCTAGGGTATGTGGCTCTAGCACTCGTGTATTTGTTTGCCTTGTGGGTATGTGGCTTTACGGGCGATGTTGTAAAAGGTAAGTCTAGAGTATGTGGCTCTAGCACTCGTGTATTTGTTTGCCCTGCTAGTATGTGGCTTTACGAGCAGTGTTGTAAAAGGTAAGTCTAGGGTATGTGGCTCTAGCACTCGTGTATTTGTTTGCCCTACGGGTATGTGGCTTTACGGTCGGTGTTGTAAAAGGTAAGTCTAGGGTATGTGGCTCTAACACTCGTATATTTGTTTGCCCTGAGGGTATGTGGCTTTACGGGCGGTGTTGTAGAAGACAAGTCTAGGGTATGTGGCTCTAACACTCGTATATTTGTTTGCCCTGAGGGTATGTGGCTTTACGGGCGGTGTTGTAGAAGACAAGTCTAGGGTATGTGGCTCTAGCACTTGTGTGTTGTGTGCCTTGTGGGTAGTAGCTTTACGGGCGGTGTTATGGTAAGCCTAGAGTCGTAGCTCTAGCATAGGTGAGTTGGTATTCTTGGGTTCTATGCATAAGCCTAGGGTTGTAGCCCCTAGCTGTGGAGTAGGTAAAAATTCAAAGTATTGCTTATGGTATGCGTGGAATATTGTTAGAAGAAACCGTGATAATATGTAAGTGTGTGATGAACAGCATGACTTGTACTTGATAATGTGTTGTAGTGTGAACTTAATGATTTGTGGATAATGTTGTTGAACTCTGCATGCATTTATGTTTGTGTATACTATATACTTAGTGAGTTTTATACTACTGAGGCCTCAGCACTTCTTTTTGAGGCGGTGAACTCACACCTTCACCTATACGAATGTGACTACCACCACAACCGCATAGATGGAGCTTCTTTAGATGCAGGTACTGATGATGCAGAGGATGACTCCGTTGCACACTATGTGGAGTACTACGACTAAGCACGTCGCTTGAGTCGTAGGGGTGTCGGACCCCGAATGGTCCATTTTTGTATATTTTATATATGGCTAGTGTGACTTGTAACACGTAGATGTAGCCATTCTTTTGTATGCATAATTTATGCTTAAGCCTTAAGCGGATAGACATTAATTGGCTATTTTGTGTAATGGACAGTTTTATGATTTCGATGTTGACTTCCGCAGTTAGATTTTGTATTCCGCTGCATATATTATGTAACTTTGATATATCAGGTACATGTTAAGGAATGTATACTATGAGTTGGTTTAGTGACACGTAGTCGTGCCACTGTGATGACTTATTTGTATGTTTTCAAAAAAAAAAAAAAAGGGTCGACACACGCAGAATGTATGCATGCAATTTCCGTATCAAGGATCTCGGCATCCGGACGGTGTTACGCTGTCGTCCAAAGGGGTGCAAACTGTCTTCCCACTCCTTGTCTGCGAAGGAAAGCTAGAATCTTCTCGAACTCTAAAGAGCGTCTGGATAGATGCGACCTTGAACTGTTCGAAGCTTCTCGACACTGATGGGCATCCAGACGCAAGACTGGGCCGTCTGGACAGAAACATGGGATTCGACTTTTCTGAGTTGGAATCTGCACATAATCTTTCTTAAACACTTGAAAATAGCTTTTCTGAAACACTTTGAAGATTCTGAAATATACGGCATCCTTGTTTATGACAGCAACATTACATAATAGTGATTTTGTCAACAAAATGCAGCCAACAAAAACTAAAACGCAGGATTTGGTGCTTTGAGGATTTTTATTCCTCTCTCTATCAGTTGTTTTACAAACTTCTGATTATTTGGGCTTTTGAGACACTTCTCTATTATCTTTGTTGTTTTGGATTTTAGAACTTTATTCCTATGGTTTTTAGATACTCTGTTTACCATTTATCCTTTTGAGACAAAAAAGGGGACTACTTTTAATTTTTGGACCAAGATTATATTTTTAACTGGTCAAATGAATTATGTCCTAGAATGGCCAAAAGAGGAGTTTGTTAGTTTTATTGGCTACATTCTGTTGACAAAATCTCTGCCATATTTGTGTACTGCTAAAACAGGGATGCGGTAATTATCCAGAGTCTTCCAGAATATTCAGAGTTTAATTCTCAATTATGGAAAGGCCTTAATATTACAAGTATCTGTGTCATAACCATCAAAAAGACAATTTTTGGATTCCAGACAGATTCTGCGCAGTTTACAACTTAGCAAAAGTCAGTTCCCTAGTTGATGTCTGGACTGCCCAAAGACATGTTCGAATGCCAATCACTGTTCGAGAAGATTCTAAACAGTTTAGCAGACACGGTTGGTGAAGACAATATGCAACCGTCCGAACGCTAGGTATAGAAGAGTATCTCGGTATAATAACCTCTCGGTGTGATAACATCTCGGAGCGATAACACCTCGATGTGATAACACTTCAAATACAGTCACCTCGGTATGATAACATCTCGGCCTTACACAACCCTGTTATGGTGCGGCGATATCCCGAGATCTCCAAGTCGGAGCGAATACATCTCGGATATCATCACTTCGGAGGTTGGTTGAAGTATGCCGCAGTTGTCTTAGAATGCGATAAGGATAGAATCCCATAAGATCAGGGATAAGCCACAATTCCATAATTAATGGGATAAGGTAGTTATTGATACGGAATAAGATTAAAGAGGTACAAACGCAATCAACTTCGGACTCTACAATCTCATTCGAATTCCCTGAAGATAAGGTTAAAGTTCAACCAAGCTAGGACTCAAACTCCTAATCCAACTAGGCGTCAAGAATTCTGGTGAGACCGCAAGTCTGGTAAGACCGCAAGTCCGGCCTATAAATAAGACCGTCGCACCAGGTATGAAAGACGAATTCTTTGAGCTCTTGAGATTGAAAACACTCTTCAGAAAATTGATTTGAACTGACTTAGGCATCGGAGTGGGTGTAGTCGGCACCCCCGACGAGTTGTTTGTTCTTTTTGCAGGATTGAAGTGGTAGATCAGAACCCAGCAGCGAATCACCAAGCGACACGTCACCATACCGGAAACTGTACCAACAAGACCTAAATGTGGGTCTCATAAATTCAATGATAAATTTAAAAATGAGATGTGTAGGAAATATACTTATGACATTTCTCTTTTTAAAATGCACTATAGAGTTTGAAAATGTAGATTTTCCTGCATATTCAAACTGTAAATTTTTTTCAAAAACGTATTTTCAAGCAAAGCATTTTTCTGCGATTAGGAAGAGAATTCTGTACCTAAAAAAATAAAAAATAAAAAACAAGAGAATGATATAAATGGCGTTTACATAACATCATCATCTCCATATCCAGTCGTATCAAACATATGTGGTTTGTCGCTGTGGAGTCCGGATTGGATTGCGCCAATTAAGATTGTCCATAGAAAAAACAATGGTGGAAAACGAAATCTAGTGGCTAACTTGGAAGATAGTGATACACAAGGAAAACTCCCAAAGGTACACAGTACAATTAAGAATAAAATCAATCAACTTAGGATATCTTATGCTAAATTTCAACTATGAATGATTTTTATAATATATATTATATTATATTTTTAAGGAAAATTTTCAAAATTGGGAGGCGATGACCCCCTGGTTCCATACCTGTGTATCACTTTATTTCGTTTATTTTTCATTGTGATTTTTTTTTTTTTTTTTTTTTTCTCTTGCTAAATCTGTAAAAGTATCTGCTGGATTGGACGGAAAAAAAATAAATAAATAAGAAAAACTTGCATGTCAATGGCACTACATTTTGGTCAATGGCCCAACCCATAGCAAGTGGGCTAGGGGAACGTTTCTTGTAAAGGCCCGCTATAGAACAAATGATGGGGAGAAATTAGCTTGCCACGTAATATGCACGTGGGGTGGCACATCCAACGATGCCACATCAATCCCTATCCTATTGGATCCCACATCAATCTCTATCCTATTGGACAATTGTCATCATGAATGAATGTCCTTGTTGTTCCACATATATATATATATATATATATATATATATTCACATACGCCTTCAAAGTGCAAAATCCTCCGAATCAATCGACGCCAAAGGCATTTCTTTTGGGCCCCAAAAAGAACCAAAAATCTAATCTTAAGAGAATCCCACCCACCCTCTGGAAGATAAGGTTCTAAGGTGTCCATAATCTTACATTCTTAGCTACCCATTATCCAAAATCTCTTGCCTTCTATTTTGTTTTTAATTCAAAAATTAAACAAATTAAGTTATCTAACCACCACAAAAATAGAAGCTAAATATGATAAGAAAACAACTTGAAATACTCTTTAGAACTTAAAAGCTTTCCTTTTATATGAGTAATGCTTCTCACACAACTCTAATAATTTTTTTTTGAAATGAATCATTGAATATTTAAGGCCGACATATAAGAAAACAAATCTAATAATAAATAATAAAAATAAAATTAGTTAAAATTATGCAAAAATTATGTAAGAGTTGTAGAAGAAATATTATTTATTTTATATTGTAATTCCTTGATCGATGTTTAGTGTTTAAGCGAATTGAAGTTGCAAAGTTGGAAACAAGTGGACGAAAGTATAAATGTGGGCCTATCCAGGATACTACTTTTCCTCCGTGAAGGATTGACAATTATGCAAATTCGTCAACAGTATTTTCCATGTTCCATCCCTTCAATATTTGGATCTAGAGCAAAGAACCAATACAAATACAAAGAATTTTTCTATTAAATTGTTAGTTTCTATGCAAGTTTATATGAATCGAAAATTAATTCTTGTTTGAGTTTCGGTTTTAACAAAATTGTTGCAGGCATAAGGAGAGATACTACCTTAATAAATTTTTTAACCGCGCGAGGAGGAAAAAAAGTAAAAAAATTAAAAAAAAATGTAGAAAGTTAAATGAGAAATGTTTGTTTTTATTATCTTGTATCAAGAGATGTGCAAATTCACTATTGAATCTGTGGGACCACGTGTAGGTTCTACAAATTTAATAGTAGATTTTTAAAAAATTAAAATTAAAAAAAAAAATATTTAAGAGAATAACACTAAATACATCTCGAATAAAATAGAATGAGTTGAAGAGGCTATAGAAACCACCGGATACATCTTAATTTTCAGGAAAATGAATAATATAATTTTTAAGTAGTGACAGAATATACTCTAATATATTCTGAATATAAATTATTCACTTATAAATCTTAGTCTAGGTCGATTTGTTTTCTATTGTATAAGTTGATTTAGGTTTACTTGTATATGTCGACTTATTTAACAATAAATGAGCACAATATAGTCATTTAGACTTTACTCGATGGACATAGATCATAGACCGAACCACGTTAATTCTTTATCTCTCTTTCCTCTCTTGCTTCCCCTATTATTTTGTTTTTATTCTATTTTAGATTTATACATAAATCTAAACATGGTATCATAGCGATCTTTTCTTGGCTTAAACAGTTCAGTCACGCATCCATCTGCCGCTAAGAGTTTCTACCTTTGAAACTCTACACCTCTAAAGTCGTCCAATCACATTAGTAGCCATGCCAATCGATAGATCTAAAGCAGACTAATTCATCGCTGCCGAGATCACCGCCATAGTCATTATCACACACTTCCATGCACCACTCAAAAATTTTGCACATTTAGCCACACGCCACCATAGTCCTCCAACCACCTTGACAGTCACACCATCAAACACATCTGACATTGATCATCCCATGTCCCAGAACACATCCATCCGACCTTCAACGCGCTCTCACACGTAGCAAGTAGTTTTTAATAGTTGCTCCACGTGACTTCACCCGGCCTCCACCAGCCGTCTGAGGAAGAAAACCATGGATCAAGGATCGGAAACTGCCGATCTACCGAACCACCGCCACCATGCGCCCTATGGAGCTGCCACGCGCTATCTCTATTGACTACACGTGTCTTCCACACGCCAAGGCTCACCTATCTAGCTTTTATGCGTGACACAGATCCCAGCCCCGTGATTCCACCTACACCAACATTACACTGGACCACAACCCGCGAGTTCACCTGTATGTGCCACATTGGATCACAGCCCTGACATCCTACTCTGTTTTTGACGTACTTGCCCACACCAAATCATATCCTTCGGCCAAGCTCACAAGCTTAGAGTGCTTCTACATGAACCAGATCCAAACCCATCCAGTGGGTTCCGAAGAAAAAATAAATAAATAAATTTGAGCCCAATTGGGTTCATATTTTTCTTCTTCTTGGCCCGCAGTTGGCCCCTAGTTGGCTCTAAACCCACAGCACCTACCGACAATTGCCCAATTGGATTCATCCTTTTTTTTTTCTTGGCCTGCAGTTGGTCCCTAGTCGGTTTTTGACCAACAGTGCCTACCAATAACCACCCAATTTGGCTAATATTTTTGATTTATATTCCTAGTCTAGGCCGATTTATATTTCCATGTATTTACTTATATAGATCAACTTATTCAACTATAAATAGGATAAATTTTGTTTCTTTTCTCTCTCTTACTTTTGTTATTATCTTACTTTTATTTAATTTTAGATTTATATACAAATCTTATCAAGTTGGACCACCTTTTGGCCACTGTGGACCCCCTTTTCCTCCTTTTTGTTTTTGTCACTTTAATTCGAGCATTCAAAAAAAGTAATCCTAATCATGTTTATTTCAAACTTCATATATGTAAGGAAGATGCGTGCGTGATCCATTATTCTTCTAAATACTTTATTTTTTACAACTATACTGCTGTTTTCATATTCTACAAAGTCTTGTTTTATTTGACTACTTCATCCTTGCTAGAATGGCATAAAGTAACGTGGCATGCATAGCAAACTATTCTTCAGACATGTCATGATTAATATAGAGATAACAACACATTATTTTTTTTACAGTTTTTTTTTTTTAAAAAAAAAAAAAATCATCATTAAATATACGAGATTCACATATTAAATAGTACGTAGATTTGTAAATTTTTTGGACAAAAATATATAAGAGAATAAGACCAAGCATTTCTCAAAATGAAAACCGAAAACGTTCACAAGACTATTTAAAGTCTGATCTTAAAAAGTACTTTTAGTAGAAAAAAAACTGTACCAAACAAAAATGAGTCCGTTAGGTAAAAAAAAGATATAAAAGCACATTTTGATCTTTTTTCGCTCTAAACAAACTCAAAACTGTGTTTTAAGAGAAACTTGAGAATGAGACTTTTTCTAAAGATAAAAGCTGTATTTTCCAACACAATTCTAAATAAGCTTATAATAATAATAATAATAATAATAAAATATCACTGCATATTAAAAATAAAATAGAAGATCTAAAGAAAATTATTATTATTATTATTTTTTTTTTTTTTTTTTTTGTCTAGTTAAAAGAACTTACTTAAATCTTACAAACGTGATCACTCGAGTCCATGAGACTCTCCCTGCAATATCCTTCAATTCCCTGTTTCCACAATCCACAACTCTTGCTCCTGCTATCCATGCATTGAGTTTGTGATACGCTTTCCACCAATGACTCTTCAACATTCTTTTGGAATCCCACCATATATGCTATACATTCTTGCTGAACATCAATCTACCTTTCGGAAATTCACTAGGCGTCACAAGTTCTTCAAAGAGAAATGATACCAACAAAAGATATGTGGTTTCTATATCACCATCTTGAAGAATTTCTCTTCAGTTTCATGATGGTGGCGGCTAGAAATTATCAAAGACCGAAGAGCCTCACATCGGATGCTTTAAACAACCATTTTCTTTAAATTTTAAAGAACCACATCTTAAATTCACTTTCAATTTTTTTATTTTTATTTTTTTCCGCCCTTCATTTTAAAGGAGATGCTATAGTCAAAGAGACGGAGGGAGGGGATCACCTGTATTGGCCATGGGCCTTCCCCTCTTTTATTTTATTTTATTTTTACTCTAGTATATAAATATCTTGGCCCTGCCAAAGAAAAAAACAAAAAAAGAAAATGGCTTGCCCTTGCTTCTATTATAACAAAAATTATTTTATACCCAAACCATAAACAATCCAAATTTAACCCAAATCTGTCATGAGCAATAACGCAAATCTATCATTAAAATAATTAGGCATGAGTTAGAGCTTTCAAGAGCAACGCAAAAGAGTTTTTAACGCATTAAGAGCAGTAACATAGAAGTTGAAGCGGCGTTGCTACGAGAGAATTTCGGGTTCTATTTTGATAGGTGTCTGAGTTGAAAATTAAAATATATTAAGAAACAATTATTTTATTTATTTTTTGTTAATATTGAAATGATACTATTTTATTTTTTCCATATGGATTTAATCTTCAATCTTACTATATTTTTATTCATGTTTTGGCTCATTTTTTTAAAAATATTTTTCCTTCATGCTTTGTCCCTTTTCAAAAAAAAAAAAATTATGACTCCATCTGGGGCTACAATAATCCTTCCAAGGATTGCTGTACATAGGTTTATTTCCTATCTTATTCAGTTCTCTTTCTTTCACTTGATAAAAATCTATTTTTCCTCTCATTCTGTTGGTTTATTTTAATTGGCTCATCCTGTCTTGGCAAAAACGCTTCTATATCAGGGAATTTCCTTTACAGGAATTTCCATAACAGGGACACCGTATTTCTAGAGGTTTCTAGAAGAATATTTGCAGAAGATTTATTTCAATATGGAAAGAGGTGAACAAGGAATAAATCTACACAGAATATCACTAAGAAGGAAACATCCTGGAAAAGGAAATACTATGGAGACTTTACAGCTCAGAAAAGTTGGTTTCCCTACAGACCGTCCGGACGCCTAGTTGCCAATGTCTCAACGCCCAAGTCAGAAACTTAGTGTCCAATTTCCAAACGCTACAGTAGATAATGGAGTCAGTAACTCAATGTTCAGAACTAGTCTGGATGGCCCAATAGATGCTGAAGTCAGTAGCTCAAAGTCCAAACGGCCCAGCAGACACTGAAGTCAGTAAGTTTCCGTTTGCATAGGGTCCAGACGAATATGCGATGACTGCGGATGGAGGAACTACTTTATGCAATCATCCAGACGCTCAGAAGCAAGGTCTGGGCGCCGCCTATGTAAATTCGAGTTTGAGTAGAATTATGATTTATGTAGCCTATTTGAAGAGGCTTATAGGATGTATTTTTGTAACAATTCAATATTGAGTTCCAATGTGATAAGAGAGGGTACTTATGCAGAAATTGTAATATTTTACTAGCTCTCTTAGAGTTATTGTGTATGATTTGATCAATCATTGAAGTCTAATTTAGAGAGGAGCTTTAAGTTAAAGGAGTCTATTGAAGAACCCTTTAGATAGGTGACCTGGTTCAGAGACGTTCACGTATAGGTACGTGTTAGAGTTAAAGATACGGCTACTGCATTATGTTATGTAAGTACGACTGCTTTGTAACTAGCTATTTCTTCTGAATAGTGAATTTCATGGGTTTGGCTATCTCGGAGTGATTTTTCTCTTTAATACAAAGAATTTATACTTTGTCACCAAAATATCTGTATTCTTTATATTCTGTATTTAATATTTTGATTATTGGTTGTTTACGCACACTAGTTGGAGTCACATTTTTTTCAATATCTTTTGTTTTTTTACCAAATAAAGATTGATTAAAGAAAAGATAAAAATGAGTCATTTTCCAAGATAAAGAATAGGATGAAGAGGATTTTTAAGAAATGATTCTTGAAAATAGAAAAAAGTATGAATTTGTTTCTTAACTAGTCAACCTTATTAAACTCGTTACTATGTTTATGACAAGGTGGAAGTTACGGAACAACAATCAAGCTTGGAGCTTTGAAAAGAAAGAAAGGGTGCCAACATAATCCATCCCCCAAAAAAGATACGCGTGCCCCACAAATCTTTCTCTTATGAGCATAAAACCACATTATTAGTCACTTCCCTCCCCAACGCATTTGCGTGATTCCTCAAGTTAAAAATAAAAAAATATTACGGCATTTTCATGCACTAGATGAAAATTTAGGGTCCTATATCTAAAGTTAAGAATTTCGACTAGTAAAATTTGAAACGAATTAAGTTAACTAAAAGCAACTAACAATTCTTTAGAAAGAAAAAAAATTACAGGTAAATGAGAAATTAAAGTCAAATTTTTTTATTTTCCTCTAATGCTCCGTTTGTTTCGGCGTAAAATGATTTCCAGAAAATGATTTCGGTATTTTACGGTGTTTGGTAGGGGCGAAAATAACGGTCAACGAAAATCATTTTCGATTTGACCGTAAAACCTTCTTTAATTTTTGGAAAACGATTTACGGTTTTTAAAACCGTAAATCGTTTTTCAAAATTATATTCTTTGTCCTTACACGTACGTTTGATATCTGACTGTCCGAATCCGACAATAGTCGGTCGTTCGAAAATGGCAGCACCGGAATCCGGCATCATCAAGTCACTGGAATAATGCCGGCGTCGGAATCCGACCACCAGAATACCGCCGGCTGCCGGAATCCAACTGCCGGAATACCGCCGGCCGCCGGAATCCGGCGACATCCGGCAACTGCGCCGAATGCCGGCGGAATCAGGCCGGAATCCGGCCATGGATAGAAACCGGCCGAGATCCGGCCTGATCTGACCGGATCTGGCCACTGACCCTGTCGGATCTGGCCAAAATGGCCGGGATCCGGCCGGATCTGACCGGATCTGGACACTGACCCGGCCGGATCTGGCCAAAATTGCCGGAATCCGGCCTGATATGACCGGATCCGGACACTGACCCGGCCGAATCTGGCCAAAACGGCCGGAATCCGACCGGATATGACCGGATTCGGACACTGATCCGGCTGGATCTGGCCTGATCTGACCGGATCCGGCCACTAATCCTGCCGAGATCCGGCCAAAATGACCGGATCCGGCCGGATCTGACCGGGCCCGGAGGTTTCCTGCCGGAATCCGCCAATTTTGGCCGAATCCGGCCAAACATGTTCGCCGGATTCCTGCAACAGTTGCATTTTCATTTTTCGTAATTTTTTCGTGCGAACCAAACGCCGAAAAATATTTTCGAGAAAATAATTTCTTTTGAAATTGATTTCGTCGAAAATATTTTACGACGGAAACCATTTTACGTCGAAACAAACGGAGCATAAGTAACAACAGATGTGCCAGGTAATTAAATTCTTCACCCGAGAGAGCTTGATGCTACATTCTTTCAAAAGTTTTCAAGATTCTTATTCTATAAATTGAATAAAATTTGACATAGTATGCAAGTGTCGCTATAAAAAAACAGATGTTTTGAGTCACTTTTTTAGAACCATTTGAGGCCCTAAAAAGGGCTCTAAACAATTTGAGCCGTATTTTTTTTAGCCGTTTTGAAAACGGGTCCGCACATCAAGTATTAAAGACTCGGATTGATCCGTTTTTCCATAAAACAGTTCTAAATTGAGCCGCTTTTATAAAAACGACTTAAACCGGTTAGAGCCGCTTTAGAAAAGCGGCTCAAACTTTTTAAGTTGCTTTTATAAAGCGTTTCAAACCTTTTTGAGACGCTTTTCTAAAGCGTCTCAAAACAGTTTGAGCCAGTTCAATAAAAGCTCCTCCAACTGGCTTGAGACGATTGGTAAAATAGTTCAAACCTAATTGAGCCGTTTTATAAAGCGGCTCTAAACTTTTTGAGCCGCTTTTACAAAATTGGCTCAAAAGTTTTTAGAGTCTTTTTAAGTGTTAAAACGACTCTAAAATTTAAAAATAAAAAAATAAAAAATAAAAAATAAAAAAATAAAAGTATTTTTAATTTTTGTAATTTTTTTTAAATACCTAATAGCAAGAATGTTGTTCACATATATGAACTCATAAACATTCACATAAACTCATATATAACCCAAACTTCATATCAAGACATTAAAAAAAAAACAATGCCTTAATGTACACACCAAGATATTAAAACAAAACAAATACAAGAACATATCACCATAAATAATCACTCAACCCCAAACCGACCAAGTTACCTACGATCATAAACGACATATCACCATAAGTAATTTCAAAACATAATATATAAGTTACCTGTAACGCCCCGCCTTTTACAAAAAGATGTAAGTGAAATTTTTTTAATTTTTACGTGACATTACTACAATATCATCAGAGTTAAGATTTGGCAGCGGAATATAATATATATCCAACAAACTTGGAATTAAATAACACAACAGTGCTTCTAAGGAAAATACTTCAAAATATATAGAAAGAGTGTAATTGAATAATTACACATTAAAAATATTATTTGTGCCATGTATGGCACAAAAAATTTACAATCAAATCCCTCAGAGTATCCTTATTACAAATCAACAAATATATAAATATCGTTTTCCAAATATAATAATAATAATGGACTAGACATAGTAGTCCACAAAAGTGGGAGGCATCCTAGCCTCAGACACTGCTATCAAGATCTCCTAAAGATCTGGACAATCCTGATACTCTCCTCTTCCTCATACCCTGTAATAATATGTAATATAAAGAGGAAAACAACAATACAAAATACCTAAGTGAGTCAACTGTTTCCAATGATATAATGAATGCTGATTTATTTAATAAATGTAACATAATGCAAATATGGCTTTATAGTTACGTGTATATGCAATATATGATTTACGGTCGCGAATCATAGACATAGATTGAATATAAACATACCATAAAAACAGTAATATGACAGTTTTATATGCAAGGTTTAATTATCATCTTTTTGCACTCCTCTCGTGATGGAACCTACGGTCCGTCTTAGCATGTTGTGAGAACCTACGGTCCCAGCTGGCAATACCATCACCCCCCCCCCTCCCCCGCGGCTGTATTAGCCAACTCTCACTTAAAGCTTATTTTATCTTGGGCTAGGAACCTAAGGTCCCAGCTGGCCTGAAAACTTACGGTTATAGCATTCCATTATTATCTTTACGGGAACCTAAGGTCCCACTGGTAGCCATCACCCCCCCGCTACATACCAGCTTTGTTATTAACCATTTTAATTAAAATAGAAAATATGTAAAATCACATGCGCAAACAAATAAATAAAGAAGTAGACACAATATTATGAAAAATCCACCAGCTTCGTCCTCAGTAAGTATAGAGATACTTACAGCCTTTTGTGCAGCCTCTTAATTCATCTTCTGCAATAAACACATTTATACACACCGAGTGTTAACATTATCACTCGATTACATAGATCCGTTTATTGATTTATATATCCTATTGTATACACAGGAACAATCATCTATATTATTTATTACTCAACATAATATGATTAAGTCCCAATATTATCACTTAGTACATCTAATCATTTTTATGGAATATCAATCAGCATATAACCTCAATTAATCAATCTCAATTCAATAATAATATCACCACATAATCCACTAAAAATGATACATCACAAGCACAGCTTATCAAGACTGCATCTACAAAATCACAATACCCATCAAATAATCCCATGTAAATATATACCTTCCAAATTGGCTGAACCCACAAAACACACTCACTGCCAGTACAGAAACAGGGAACACGTAACCAAATACTCATCCGGTCAAAACAGTAAAAATACTCCATAATTACAAACCATTCCCAAGCTATCTACTACAAACATATACACACACTGCCGATACATCTCACACACAATGATCATAAATTCAAAGTACCCATAATCATAATTTAAATTAACACCAAAATACCTAGTTAATCAGTCCAAACAGAACCCATTCAAAATCAACAAGGTTAAACCAATTTAATCACAAGAAATTACCTAGGGATTTTCGACAGAAAATCTACTGAAATTGCCGGAAGAACACTGCCCGAGTCGTCACTGTGCCGTCGAAAACGCATCATCGGGCCGCTGGAAGGATACTACCGGAAACACACTGGGACTTGCCGGATTCGCACCGGAACTCGCCGGAAAACCATCCCTGGCAGAACCGGGTTCTCCGCAGTTTGCCGGCAGTCCTCTACCGTCAAAAACCATCGGAGAACAGCCCCCAATCGCCGGAGATCGCGCAGGACTTCACTGGGTCAGAGCACGGATCCGCGGGAAAGGTAGCTTCTGGCCGCCGGATCATCTTTGCCTTGCCGGAAGTCGGGCTCCAGGGCCGCCGTTTGTCGGGTTCTGCTCCTCCGACCTCTGTTCCTACCGGCGCTGGCCCACCGCCGAACGGATCCTCACACTCAGCCTCTCCCCTTCTCTCTCTTTCAATCCCTCTCGGTCTCCTTAGACTTAGTCGAAGTAAAGAGAAGAATAAGAAAAGAGAAGAAGGAAGAAAATAAAGAAAGGAGAAGAAAAGAGACCGTCAGTGAAACACTGAAGAGATGCGATTTTCAGAGGGGTGAGGGTGCGTTTTATAAATGTAAGAGTAATGAGTGTAGGAGGTGGAGAGCAGGCTAGTGAGTACTGTTAAATCAGAGCGGAGGACGAGCTGAATGAATTTTAAAAATGCGAGGGTGATGAGTGGAGGGAGCTGGAGAACGTGAGTTGATTTTAAAAAGGCCTTAAGTGGAATAAAACGTAAGGGATGCGCACAGAGAGATCATAATCAGCTATTTGAGTTTTATACACCGGGTCTTTTAATACCATTTTATACAAACCGAAAATAATAATGAAGTTAATTAATCTAGTGATTAACTATCTTGTCTATTTTATTAACTCAGTAATTTTTGGGTATAAAATAAATATCTGTTTCGTTAAAACAATGTTCATAAATCAATTGGATATTTTTATAAAACAGTTTACAAAATGAATGATTATTTATTCACATAAATATTTATTCTTTAACATTATTATTAGATCTGAAATTCAATTTAAGACATTAAATTATATGTCTTAAAATCTGGGTCGCTACATTACCTATGATTACAAACCGATCAAGTCCAACCGATAACACAAAAGTTACCAACATCATTTACAAAATTCAATAGTACTCCACCTACATTCACAACAACTCAAGATGTCTTTTTCACGATAGTTCCTTATGCATATCATCATCATCAGACGTCAAGAGCACGTGTGTATATATATATATATATATATATATATATATATATATATATATATATATATATATGATACACGTAATATTTTCAACTTTATATACTCAAAAAAATTATAGTTAATCATGTTTGGAGTTAACCTGGTGGACTGGCTATTGTGAATGTCACCCTCACGATGAGGGTGACTAATGTGAATTTTAAATATACTCGCAAGTGCACGAATCGTTTGTAGTTAATAAATTGCAAGTGCGAGGTTGATCTCACAGGGAATTGTGTTTTTGAAGAACAATTTTGTTTCTAAACTAATTAAATCTTTATCTAGTTCCAAAAAAGGGTTTGATTATGGTGAACAAAAAGAAAACATAAATAAAATGAAACAAAACAAAACAAAAGATACTAAGGTTTTGGAATCTACACCCACCAAATCATAGCAACATATTCTTATGTTCATCAATACATATCCGAAGTTCTCATCATACAAATCTTATGTATGTTCTACTATGCTTAAAAAAAACATTAAATCATTCAATGAATCCGTTCTTTGCACAAATCACAAAAGATATCCGGTTTAAGTCAAATCATCAAATGTATCCGTAGAATGAAACACAATGAATATCCAACGTTTTGATAAATAAAAACCCAAGCAATCAATTTAAATGAAACTATCTCAAATCATCACATGTATCCGTAAATCATAATAGATATCAAAGAATCATTTCAATAACTGAATTGAAGAAGAACAATTAGAAATAAAAAACACATAAAATCAGATAGTATAAACTTACATGATAATATTGTTGCTCTTCAATGATGAGGCTTCATCCTCAACCTTAATCTAGATACACATGATTATTGAAAATAAAACCTAACCTAAAGAAAAGCTAAACTAAAAATAAGAAAATATATTTGGTCTCTAGCTCCCCTCTTCTTCTTGAGGCTTAGAGGTCTATTTATAGGGAGAAAACAAACCCTAGAAGCTCTAGAAATTCTAGAAAAATTGGACTTCAATCTCTTAGTCAAATTTAGAAGCAATCATAGTACAAATCAGAATAGGATTCGTCCAAATTTGCGTTCTTATATTGCGGAACACTTTTGGCATAGCAGACATCCGAATTAGGAAAATTCTATTTCATAATGATTTGTATAATTTTGAGTTAGCTTTCTAACGCCACTAATTTCACCTTAATCTGATACTTGAATGGAAAGTTATGGCCAAACTACTTTGACATGTGCAGAATCTGAATTCTAATTCGATTTTGACACCAATTAGAGAAAATTCAATTTAGTCCTCTCCTTGATTTGGTTAAACATAACCACATCATCTAGGTCTTCTCAAAGTATGCTTTCTTTCAAACTTTGCATTTTTCACCTTAAAGCTATTGTTTTCTCTCAATGACCAGCAAAATACTAAAATACCAAAACTAACCAAAAACATTATGAAATAATAAAGCTAAAGGTTTAGTAAATGCAAATTAAGGGGTCCAAATATACAATATTTTGCACTCATCAAATAATCCAAACTTACATTTTGATAGTCCCTTAGCAAAACAAAACAAAAAAAATAAAATGAAAGCATGTAATATAAATCCTCTTTCGTGGGAGAGGCGATTGCATTTAGCGTATGCAACAAGCTTTTTAAACTCTTAGGACTCCCTAGTGGACGAGTGAAGTCTCGTGAGGATTTGCCAGGAATGATACTCACAAACATTTTAAAACACTATGTTGTTGACAAACAATGATTTCCTTACAAACACATGGTTCACACATCATAAGCAAATTTAACAAGATGAACATCACACTCACACCATTAGGACATCAAAAATCAATCAACTTATAGGTGAAAAATTGAGACAACTCAGGTTTAAATGAGTGCAAAGTTAGATTAACATAGACTCATGAGGTTTCAATTTTTCTCAAAGTTTGTGTACCTCAAAATAAATAAGAATCTCATCAAATGTAAATAACCAAGGCTTAAATCAAAATGTTCTTTTTTTTTTTTTCCTTTTTTTTTTTCAACTAAAAAAAAAAATGCAAGTGGGGTAGATAGAATTCTCCAAAGACCCAGGTTCGTTCCCAAGAAAGTGAGGGGGGTCACATGGACCTCTTAAGTCCCAAGACCTTCTTAGCCAGAACTTCCCTAGACACTTGGATAGGGGCCGTAAGACCAAACTAGCAATTTTTTTTTATTTTTTGGTTTTTTATTTTTATTTTTATTTTTTCCATCTTAGCAAATCAAGTGGGAGAAAGAGAAAGAGGGAAGTTCCCGAGTCAACCAGTGCCCAACTCAAAAGGACAATTCGTTATTTGGAGTACATCCGCCCCTTCTTATGGGCAGGAGCATGTGCAAGCCATCACAACTTTGAGGTCAGGAAGGCAAGTGGATAATCAAGTGGCCATGCCTAAAGAAACCACTGAGGCGGCAAAAGATGAGGAAAACTATGACAAGACTTAAAGAGATCTTGGACCACACACTGTCGTTCCAACGGCTAAGGAGAGTCCTCAAAAGTTTGTTCCCAAAGCTCCATTTCCAGAAAGACTTACGGCTCCCAAAAAAGGATCAAAGTTTGATGATATTTTGGAAGTGTTTAAACACGTTCAGATCAACATTCCATTCCTCAATGCCATCCAACAAGTGCCTTCGTATGCCAAATTTCTGAAGGATTTGGTGGCCATCAAGAGAAGGACAAATGTTCCCAAGAAAGCTTTCCTAACTGAGCAGGTCAGCTCTATTCTGCAATGCAAGATTCCTACCAAGAATAAGGACCCTGGTTGTCCTACAATTGCGTGCATGATAGGTGATATCAAGGTTGAAAGAGCTCTCTTGGATTTGGGGGCCAGTGTGAATCTCTTGCCATATTCAATATATGTCCAGTTGGGATTAGGAGAGCTAAAACCCACTTCAGTGACACTTTAGCTGGCCGACAGATCTGTGAAAGTCCCAAGGGGAATCATTGAAGATGTTCTGATCAAAGTTGATAAGTTCTACTACCCTATGGACTTCATCGTCTTAGACACAAAACCGGTTATGAATGCGGAGATTCAGATTCCAGTAATACTAGGGCGTCCCTTTTTAGCTATGGTTAATGCCTTAATCAACTGTAGGATTGGAGTCATGAAGTTATCTTTCGAGAATATGACAGTGGAGCTGAATTTTTTGATATGACAAGTATTGAAGACCAATTGGGAAAGAGCCTTACTGCATTTGGAGGCGACATGGACCTAGACACATTACTGCATTTTTCTAGGACGATCCGTATTTGTTCAAGTATTGTCCCGATTAGATCATTAGGAGATGTGTCCCTGAGCCCGACCAATCTAGTGTCATCTCCTTTTGTCACGATCATGCTTGTGGAGGCCACTTCAGCGCGAAGAAGACTGCTACAAAGATTTTGCAGTGCGGATTTTATTGGCCGACCATCTTTCAAGACGCTCACACTTATTGTGTCTCATGCGAGCGTTGTCAGAAGCTAGGGAGTATTTCACGCCGAAATATGATGCCCCTCACCCTATTCTTATTGTTGAGATCTTTGATGTGTGGGGCATCGATTTCATGGGACCTTTCCCACTCTCCTTCGGCTATCTGTACATTTTGGTTGCAGTGGACTACGTGTCCAAATGGGTGGAGGCGGTTGCCTGCAAGACCAATGACCACAGAGTTGTGGTTCAGTTTTTAAAAGACACTATATTTGCTCGTTTTGGTACTCCTCGAGCAATTATTAGTGATGGTGGAAAGCATTTCTGCAACCGGGTCTTCGAGCAGCTGATGAAGAAGTATTGCATCACGCACAAAGTTGCCACTCCCTATCACCCTTAGACGAGCGGTCAAGTGGAGGTTTCAAACATAGAGATCAAGAGAATTTTGGAGAAGACGGTGAACCCGTCAAGGAAAGATTGGTCTCTTCGTTTGAACGATGCATTATGGGCATACCGAACAGCCTTCAAGACCCCGATTGGCATGTCACCCTACAGTATTGTATACGGAAAAGCATGTCATCTGCCAGTGGAATTGGAGCACAGAGCCTACTGGGCCATTAAGCAACTGAATTTCGATCTCATAAAGGTTGGCTCACTGAGGAAGCTTCAACTCAACGAATTGGAAGAGCTGAGGAACGATGCTTGTGACTGTGCTAGGTTGTACAAAGCACGGATGAAGAAGGTTCATGACCAGAACATATTGAGACGATCTTTTGAACCTGGTCAAAAAGTCATTCTTTACAATTCACGTCTGCATATGTTTCCAGGGAAGCTCTGATCTCGATGGACAGGCCCATTCATTGTTCGTTCAGTATTTTCTTATGGGACCATTGAGATTGAGGATCCAAAGAATGGCAGTACTTTCAAGGTGAATGGGCAAAGACTGAAGCCATTTTTGGAGTTACCGAGCCCAGAGATTGAGACAACCCTTTTGGAGGATCCGAGTTACTCGGAATGATTGTTGTCAGGATGGAAAGTCTGGCTGAAGACTGAAAACTTAGCGCTTGTGGGAGGCAACCCTTATTATTTTTCCTTATCATTTGATCTTAATTCTTGTTATTTTAGTTGTGATTTTCAGGACAATGTTTCCCGTTCAAGTTTGGGGGGCAATGTCCTTTTGTAGTGTGCCCAGCTTGCATCACCCACTTCGGTATTGTATCTCTCGCCACATTGGGGACAATGTGTCATTTTAGTTTGGGGGTGGGATAGACATGTCTGTTTGTTATCATTTATTGTTTTTGTTGATATTTTGTGTTTATTCAAAAAAAAATAAATAAATAAAAAATAAATAAATAAAACTTTTATTGTTAGTTGAGCATGGTTACATTTTACTATGGTTTGCATATCATTGGTTTGTCTAACATGTTGAATTTTGCATGTCATTAAAATTTGAAATCTTTTGACTCATCTATTGGATTATAGAGACTTGACATGTTTAAATCATTTATCACAAACACGGTAGCATAGGATCTGTGAGGCATGAAATTTGATTTGAAAATGTGTGTCTTGAGACTTGTAGGATGACTTGTTGATGAAACCTTGGCTTATTAAAAAAAAAAAAAAAAAAAAAAAAAAAAAAAAAGCCTTAGAATAATATCACCAATTTGAGTTCTCATTGAGTAACCGGGCCCCTTGCCTCACTAAGCATTGGGTGTTCGCGTAAAAAGATGAGAATTTCAGGATTGGTTGTTTGTTTGGCTAGTTTGACTTCGTAGCCTTTTTGACTTGAGTAAGTAAGCCCCTAGGGATGTTTTACATCTAGTGCCCTAAAACCACCTGGTTTGGGAGTCACTGGCCCAACACTCGTTACATAGGTCAATTAGAAAGCTTAAGGGAGTCAAGCATTGCACAGCCGACACAAAAATAATGAATAAAAGAAATTGCACATTTAAGCCTTGGTTAGATTCATCTGATGGAACTCTTGTGAGTTTTTGGATACACATGCTTTGAGAAAAATTGAAACCTCATGATTCTATGTTATTAACACCTTACACTTTTGAACTTGTGCTGTCTCAATTTTTCAACTATGAGTCGATCGATTTTTGATAACATTATGATGTGATATTCATTTTGTTAAACATGCTCATGATGTGTGAACCAGCTGTTTTAATGCGGATTTTTGCTCAATTGATAATGCAGCATTTCAATGTTTGTGGGTATCATTTCTGGCAAACCCTCACGAGACTTCACTCGTCCACTAGGGAGTCCTAGGGGTTTAAAATGCTTGTTGCATATGCTAAATGCAATCGTTTCTCCCACGAAAGAGGATTTATGTTTCATGCTTTGATTTTGTTTTTCATTTTGTTTTGCTAAGGGACTAGCAAAATGTAAGTTTGGGGGTATTTGATGAGTACCAAATATTGTATATTTGGACCCCTTGATTTACATTAGTTAGACCTTTAGCCTTACTATTTTCTGATTTTTTGTTTGTTTTTGTGTTTTTGTGTTTTATAGGTCAATAAGAGAGGAATGGCAAAATTTCATGTGGAAATACTTGGAAATTCGGAAGTCCTGAAAAGTCGATCGATCGAAATTTTGCCCGAAGTCGATCGATCGAATAAAAGTCGATCGATCGAAATTTCCTAGAACTTACTTTTGCAGAAGTGTGCCAGAACACCCAATCAGGAGCTTCTCCATAACAAAAAGCAGTTCTCCCTCTGATTTTCACAGTAGAACACGCTGGTTTTGTGACCTTGGTTGTCTCTAGCAAGAGAGGAACCCTAGAGGGGGTTAGAGGAGTCATTTTACATGGGTTTCTAACCATAATTTTCTTCTATAAAGCCATAGCCATGCCTCCTTGTTGGGAGAGTTCAAAGAGCTGTAGCTAGGTTTAATTTCGTGCATTTTGTAGTTTATTTCAGTAGCTCTTTTCTTTAGACATTTGTCTTTGTAAAGCTTTTCTTATATTTTCATGTTTGTTCTTCAAGTTTTTGTGGTGTTCTTAGTCATGGGAGGCTAGAACTCTCAACTAAGGTTGAGGATGAAACCTCTCCATTGATGACACTCACACTCTTGTAGTCCTACTTGCACATTTAATGCTATATCATTATATTATTCAAGTTCCATTCATTTAAATGTTTTATCTTTTGCAATGAATGTGGTTTGTGGTAGAAATAGGACATTTAATGTGTTTCAACCGATGGATACATTGTTTTATCGGTTTGAAAGATGATATCCATTGTGATTTATTCTTTGAATGGATATAATGGATGATTTGATTTCAAATGGGTACTCTTTGTGATTTATCTTTGAGTTGGATTCATTTAATGGTTCTAAGTTGATGGTTAAGAGACTTGAATGACACCCTAAGCTTAATGTTCTTTGGATGTTCAAGTGGAAACCAAGAGTGTGAGTTGTTGGAGATGGTTTGGTGAATTCCTTAGCCTTAGTCCCTTTTTACATATTTCATTTCTTCCTCTTTACTTAGCATTTTTGGTGCATGTTTAACCTTCAAACTCTTGGAACTAGGTTAGAATGAGGTTGATTAAGCAAGACACTGATTTTTGACCATTTCCCTGTGGATTCGACTTCGCACTTTGCACACACTATATTGCAAACGATTCGTGCGCTTGCAAGTACTCTTTAAAACTCACAACAGGCGTCGTAGATCACGTTTCTGAAATCGGATTTGAGTTTGGACGGTTGGATCTTCGTGGATCATTATTTTTGTATGAAAAATCTTAAGAGAAAATCCTCTCTTTTTGTTTCTTTTTCTCTCGGGTTAGATGACCCTTTTCCATTTTGTTTTCTTCTAATAGCAGAGGCCGTGCGCCTTTGCTTTGGAAAGGCCATTTGGCCTTTTCATTTATTTGAGAAGGGAGGTGCACGTGCGCCTCTCTTCTATTTTTTTTTTCTTTTTCTTTTTTGACTTTTTGACTTTTCTTTTTCTTTTATTTCTTTTCTTTTTATTATTATTTTAATGGCCGTATGGCCTTTTGATTCAAAGGCCATCAGGCCTCTTTCCTATATATATTATTTTATTTTCTAATTTCTTTTCTTTTCAATTTTATTCTATTTTCTTTTATAATTTCTTTTTCTTTTCTATTTCTTTGGACCTAAAAATATTCCTTTATATTTTTAATGGCACTAAATTAATTTTAATCAATTATTTACTCAAATTTCGTATTTTAATTACTACGAAATTAGAAAATAGAATACGAAATTTCGTATTTCTTTGGACATTACAGAGAGCATCTGGAGGGTTAATAGTGCAACCGGCTTTCCAAATTCGCTGAAATTCTTTCCCAAATAGAGCCGCGTCCGGATGGTGTTGCCCTAGTGTTTGGACGGTTGCACTTCTGCTGCACGCAATTTTCATAATAAGGATTGAACGTCCGGATAGTGTGGACTGACGTCTGGATGGTTGTAAATCTTCTGCACGTCTTGCCTTATCAAGGATAGCGTCCGGACGGAATAAGCACGTCATCCGAACGTTTGTTGCTACCTTCCCATATCTATGTTTGGAAAAGAAATCCTTTTACTTGTCAAACACTAAAAGGTGTCTAGATGTGTTGCTGAGACGTCCTTGGAACAGTTTGAAGCTTCTGGACACAAATGGGATTCCGAACGAAAAGTTCTCGTTGTTCGGATGGATGTTGCTTGACAGAAGAGCGTCCGGACGGAATATCACGTCGTCCGGATGGATACAAGGGACTTGAACTTCACTTCTTGAAATCTGCACAGAATCTTCTTGAAGTTAACTAAAATGTAGACTCTGAATAGAAACAACATCCCAAATAAAATAAGTAACATTACATAGAAGTGATTTTGACCAATAGAATGTAGCCAATTACAAACTAACAAACTCCCCCTTTGGCCATTTTAGGACAAAAATCACTTGACCAGTTTAAAAATACAATCCTGGTCCGAATAAAAAATACTCCCCCTTTTTGTCTCAAAAGGATAAAATAGAGTATAAGAAAAACTACAATAAAATTACTCTCCCTCAATGTCTCAATAGGACAAGGGTAAACAGAGTAAATAAATCTAAGAGTTATAAAGTTTTACAAAAATCCAAAAACAATTAAAACAAATTGTCTCAAAATAAATAACCAACGCACTAAAAAGAAATCAATCCTCAGCCAAGGTAGGATGGTTCTCTTTATAATGAGCCGGATGATGGTGCTCGAGACACTCATGAAGATCCAGTTGACACGGCTCCACAGGAAGGTCAATAGAATGAACTACCCGCTGCATCGAGCTCATACCTTCGTGCAATGACTCTAGAGAGGCTAGAATCTGGGTCAACACTGCATCAAACTATGGAGGTGGAGGAATAGTCTGTGAAGACGGTGCTACAGTAGGCATCTTAACATGTATAGGAGGAGGCTGAGATGCTTCATCTTGGACTTCATGCCTCAGCTGGGCATTAGACTTCATTAGTGTCTGCTTGCTAAGGGGTTACTGTATCTTCATTTTGGGCTCTCCAAATATACTTATACCAGACAGCATAATAATTTTTGTAATCAAGCAGCCAAAAGGATGACCTAGTATTCTCATCTCGGGCTTCCAACATGATATTAAGAATATGTTTGCACAAGCATAATGGCAATCTCATAATGATGGGATACAGGAACTGAGCTCTCTTCTGGATTAGATTACTCCTCGTAACAGTAGGCCAGAGGTTGTGCTGGATAATATTCGTGACCAGGCGGTGCGGGGGAGACAAAGCATCAATTTTGATAGTAGTAGCTCGCTCCTCGCCCTATGGAACAACATGAAAGAACTCCCTAAGATCATCCAATGAAGGAGCCACCAAGACCTCATTAAAAAGGCTTTCTAAAATCTGAAGCATTGGTACTCCTATGATCTGGCTGATGACTTGAGGATCAACTATAATTACATGCCCCTCAACTGTAGATTGAAGGAAAATGCCATTGTCCTCATCCTGCACAACCTCTAGATGAGTACAGAACTCTCTGACCAGTCTGGTGAGTACGATGCAGGCGCAATTGTGGAGGTAGCCCCAGTTATATGTTTGAATAATCTCACTGATAACATCCAAGGGAGCTACCATAACATCAGCCTTGACTACATTCCACTCTGGAATGACCGGTCTGTTGGCAATTTTGGCTTTGGAAGCAGCATCGCCTTCCTCTGTCGGACTCTGCACTGCGAGCTGCTAGCAGACATGATTCTGCAAAGAATAACCAAAAAAAAAAAATTTGCCAAAAAATAACAACAAGGATATTAGGTTCTGTTAGTCCCAAAAAAAAAAAATTGGCATTATAACGGCAGTAAACTAAACTTCCCAAAATTTACAAACAAGTAATATATCCAACACAATCTAGATAAATGCCATAACAAATAATCCAAACTCAGCTGCAGATATCATAGATATAAATATGCAGTTTTTATCTCAAGAATATACCACAAAAATACATAAATAGTTAAAATAACTGAAAAGCAGTTTAAGGATGGAGCAACATACCTGGAAACGAGATAAAGGACAAAAAAGGACAAAATAAGCCAAGAATATGCAGGAAACTACGAGAAAATTGCAACAAAACGACAAAAAAAAGGAAAAAATGAAATGGGATGCAGCGGCTAGGGCTGAGACACGATTTTTATCCCTGTAGGGTGCCTGTCCGGACGCACCACTAACCCACCTGGATGCGGGATGCCACACAAGCATTCAACAAAGCCGTGTGTGTCTGGATGTGTCATCTGACCATCTAGCCGTTTGAGCTGCACTCGTTTGGATGCAAGAAGAGACCGTTCAGGCGCTTCACACTAAAAAACAGAAACTGAAGGAAAATTTGCAGAAAAATAATTTTCCCTAATGTCAGCTTCAGAATACGCATATATAATCAACTGATATAGTAGTCAGATAGCACTTCAAAAATATGTAGAGATATAATTGAGAGTTAAGAGTTCAATTTGCACAAAATTTCCTGTATATAGAAATTTTAAATAAATTACTCAACTCATGCAATACGCGCGTGTGTGTGAAAACTTTCTTAATAAGATATGAAGTTCACTAATATGACTTAAAGCAACTGAATTTTCTAAACACGAGAGAAAATTAATGAAGATCAGTCAAAAGTCAAACCTTATTTTTCTAGGGCCTAGCAACCCTCATTTGATACACTCCCCCTAAGATGCAGCACTTTTCTTTTACTTAGTCCTTTAGTGATCATTTATTTCTGCAATGATTTGGTCACTGATTATTTCTTTAGGGACAAGTTCAATAACAGATTTGAAAAATGTAGGACTTCTAATTTATCAAGTGTGTACAATAGTGTTAAACAAAATATCACAATGCGGAAAATAAATAGACAGATATTTTGTTGACGAAATGGAAACTCAATTAAGAGAAAAACTACTTTGGGGCAGCCAAACCTAGGATATCCACTATTCAGAAGACAAAGCTAGTACATAAACAGTAACACTCACATACACGATGTAGTGATCGTATCTAGCACTCTGACGTGTAACCCAACATGAATGCCTTCTAACCAAGTCACCTACTTGAAGGGGTCTTCAATGGAATCCTTTACCTTAGGGCCAGCCCCTAAGATAGACTTTAGTTCAGCACAGCAACAACACTTGGCAACGGCTTGAGAGTAGGTGGATCAGCACAATAAGTCTAAAAATAAACTCTCTAAGTACTACGGAATTCACTGCCGAATTCTTACAAATAACATGCCTAAGGGCCTCTGCGTCTAACTTGAATTAACTAGGAGGTGTCCGGAAGGACAACTGTGCGATCAGCTTTCCAAATTCACTTGAAATTCTTTCCTGAATAGAGCCTCATCCGGACGGTGTTGCCCTAGCGTCTAGACGGTTTCACTTTAGCTTCATGCAATTTCCATATCAAGGCTTTGAGTGTCCGGACCATGAGGTATGACATCTGGAAGGTTGAACTTCTTCTACACGACTTGCCTTATAAAGGATAGCATCCGGACAGGAACACACATCATTCGGACAAATGCAGCTGCCTTCTCATATCTGTGTTTTGGAAAGAAATCTTTCAACTTGTCGAACGCTGAAAGGCATCCGGACATGTTGCTGAGAAGTCCGGACAGATGCAAGCTGGAAAAGTTTGAGTTATCAACACAGAGGAAGGTCCGGACGTGTTTGTTTTTGTGTTGGCTGCATTCTGTTGGACAAAATCACTTCTATGTAATGTTGCTGATCTTAAGGGAAGCCGTATCAGTTCAGAGTCTTCAAATATTCAGAGTTTATTTCTCTGATATGGAAAGGGCCTCATTATGGCAAGATTAGTGTCACAAGCATCAAGAAGGAATGCTTGGACTCCAAGAAGACTCTGCAAAGTCTACAGCTCAGCAAAAGTCAGATCCCGAGTTTATTGTCCGAACTGCCTAGTGAAATGCCTGGACACTCATCAGTCAATAACATAAACAATGATGATTTTAAACAGGGATTCCGCTATTTAGAGTTCTTCCAGAAGATTCTGCACAATCTACAAGTCAGAAAAATTGGATCCATTGCAGTCGTCCGGATGACATGATATACCTTCTGGATGCCCATTTGTCCAAAGCATCATCCGTCCGGGCGACGAAAACTTTCGATCCGGACCTTCCTCTGTGTCGAGAAGCTTCGAATTGCTCCAGCTTGCATCCGTCTGAATGTTTCAGCAGCACATCCGGACGACACTCAGTGTTTGACAAGCTATGGGATTTCTTTCCAAAACATGGATATGGAAAGATCACAGTAATCGTCCGGACAATGTGGATTCTTGACCGGACGTGCTCATCCATAAGGCAGTTATCGTATTCAAAATCCAGACGTCCGAACGCCAGTCTTCATGGTCCGGACGCATGAGCATCAAAAATGGAAATTGCGTGCATCTGATCAACCATTTGGACGACCATTCCCTTGGTTCGAATGCGTGAAGCCTTGATATGAAAATTGCGTGCAGTTGAAGTGAGACCGTCTGGACAACAGGGCAACACCGTTCAGACATGGCTCAAATCAGGAAAGAATTTCAGTGAAATTTTGGAAAGCCGATCGCACAGTTGTCTGTCCGGACGCCCTATGACTACCGTCGGGACGGTGCCTAAGTTTTTCAAGCCAGACGCTCATTTGAATCTGCAGCCTATAAATAGAGGTCCCTAGGCTTGAGAACAGCAAGAATTTGGTATTGAATTCCTTAGTGCTTAGAGACTTAAATTTTAAGGTTATTGTGCTGAGTTAGTCTCTCTGAAGCAGTTGTTGTGTGTGAGATGTTGCTGCTCTGATCTGAAGTCTATCTTAGGGGTTAGCCCTAAGGTAAAGGATTCCGTTGAAGACCCCTTTAGGTAGGAGACCTGGTTGGGAGGCATTCGTGTTGGGCTACACGTTATAGTGCAAGGTACGACCACTACATCAGGGGTATGTGAGTGCATATGGTTGTTCAGAAATAAAAATAAATTCAAACATGCAATTAATCAAAACAAAATAAATAATAAAAGCAATAAACTTTCAAGTTAAAAAGAACTAAGGTTGTGGAATCCACCTCATTAATTCATGACAACATATATTCTTGATCATTGATTTTACCCATATTCTACATGATAATCAAGAAATCAATCTTGTTACCATGGAAAATATCATCGTTAAAATCCTTAACAAAAATATAAAGCATGTTCTTCTTCACTTTTAAAAGAAATTAAAATCAAATTATCTATTGTATTCGTCAAAAACAAATCACAATATAAACCAAGCAGTCAATTAATAAAAATAATCCTAGATCATGAGAAAAACCTGATTAAACTCATATCCAGAATTTGTCATCTATTAATTGATATGAAGCAAGAATAATTTTAATCATTCAATTAAACATCCTCCTGGGTAAAATCAAATTTCAAAAATAACTGCTGAAATTCATTCATGGGGTTTCATTCTTAACCTTAGTTGAGAATTTAGCCTCTCATAATATTAAAATACATGGCAGAATATAAATAAAAATACATAGACAAGAGAGAACTTGAAATTAAGGACAAAACCCAAGCATAAAAGCTCCTTCCTCTGCTGCTCGTCGTGAGATTCTTGAGAAATTGAAAACTGAAAGTCCCTCCTTCGTGCGTCCAGTCGAGAGAGAAAAGAAAGTGTCTAAAAACTAAAAAAAATCTGAAGCTAAAACAAAATGTGTCTCCTGAAATGCGTTCGAAGAGAGGCTTTTATAGCTAGAAAAATTTCAACCTTTCTTCCACCGCCTTTTTTCTTTTTTCTTTTCTACTCCTGCACTGCGTTTCTTTCTTTTCTTCTTTTCTTCTTTTATTCGCTTCCAGTGCGGCGCTGTGCCCATTTTTCTTCTTCCCTTTCTTATCTTCTGCAGATTGTTAACAAAAGTCTACATATATCATTTAATGCGTTAGACTTCTCTTGTTTCTTTTTTTTCTTTTCTTTTCTGGTCCAGCAGGTGTTGCAATTCGGCGCCTCTTCTTTCTTTTTTTTTTTTTTTTTATTCTTTTTCGTCTTTCCTGAAAAATTGTAACAAAAGTCTCCATGTATATAATAAAAGTCTTCATCTTAATTTTCTTCCTTCAATGCAATATCTTTTCAGACTTCTCTTATTCCTTTTGTTCTTTTATTTTCTACTTTCTTTCCCGTGTCTATCCCACAGTAGCAAGAGTCACATTAAAGTCTTTTGTCTTTTCTTCATTTTTGATTTGCCTTTTCTCTTCTTTGGTCCACGTTCTAGCATATTTGTTCTCCTTTTCTTCATTTTCATTTCTTCTTCTTTTAAGCACATGAAAATATTAAAACATTAAAAACAAGGCAAAATGTTAAATTACAATGAGATTAAGGATTTAACAATAGCAAATTAAAGGGTTTGAATGTGTAATATTCAAGACCTATCACACACTGTTGACACACACAGTTAATTAGAAGTCCAATAATTTTCAATTGGTATAAAAGCAGGTACACTCTGTTAAGGATTTATTTCCAGAGTGTGATCCTCATCTCTTGTGACTTCTATTTTTTATTACACCTTTTATCAAGGATTTCTCTCAGTTACGTGAAGAAAATTATGATATTGAGCTCTCTAAAGTTTTTGCTAAATTGGATAAAATTGTTTCTCCAAAAGAGCTCAAAAAGGTGAAGCAAGAAAAAAAGTCTTTGATGTTTAGTTATCTGAATCACTTGCTTTGATTGACTCTTTGAAATCTGAGAATATTATTCTATTTGACATTATTGATACACTTGAGAATAAATTAAAAGAATCTGAAGATCTCTTAAAAAAATTCTCTAGTGATAATTTGAATAGCATGCTTTGTATTCACTCAGATGTTTCTAACAAGCCTGATTTAACTGTTGATGATTTAAGTACTTCTACTTCACATGCTTCTGATTCTGAATTAGATATTAAGCCTGTTGAAAAATTGAAATTGACATCTAAATAAAAGACAAGTGTGTGCGTAAAGTGTAAACAAAAATAAGCACAGCAGAAAGAAAATGACACAGAGATTTTTGTTGACGAAGTGGAAATTCAATCAAGAGAAAAACCACTTTGGGGCAGCCAAACCCAGGAATTCTACTATTTAGAAGACAAAGCTAGATACAAGATAGTAACACTCACATATACTGGATGCAGTGGTCGTACCTTGCTCTCTGACGTGTAACCGAACACGAACGCTTACCAACCAAGTCTCCTACCTAAAGGGGTCTTCAATGGAATCCTTTACCTTAGGGTCAATCCCTAAGATAGACTTCAGAGGAAAAATCCCGTCTTTGAGCAGTTGTGGAATTCAATACCGAATTCTTGTAGTTCTCAATGCCTAGTAGCCTCTATTTATAGGCTGGGGGCTCAAATGGGCGTCAGGCAAAATATAGCTGGGCACCGTCCGGACGGTGGACATGGGCTGTCTAGACGGACAACTGTGCGATAGGATTTTCCAAAAATTTCACTGAGAAATCTTTCCTGTTTAAGAGCCGTGTCCGGACGGGATGGCACATCGTCCGGACGATCGTACGTCCGCTGCAAGTAATTTGCTTATAAGGCTTTGCGCGTCCGGACCATGGGGGATGAGGGTCCGGACGGCTGAACTTCAACACGCAATTTCCATATCTGCTATGCGCGCGTCCGGACCATGAGAGGCAGTCGTCCGCACGGTTGAAGTTGAATCGGCAATTTCCATATTAGTTGCACGCGTGTCCGGACCGAGGCTGACTGACGTCCGGACGGTGATATTTGAATTGCAATTCTTGCCTTAAGGAGACGCGTGTCTGGACGGGATACCACATCGTCTGGACAGTTGATTGATCTTTCCTTTATCGAAACTTGGAAAGAATCTGAGACTGGTCGAGTATCGAGAGGCGTTCAGACGTTTTGCTGAGTTGTCCGGACGGATGCAAGCTGGATAGAACCTTCTCGACATAGTGGAGGGTCCGGACGGAAATGCACGTCGTCCGGACGGAAGATGCTTGGTCTGACTGGCATCCGAACGGTATGTCATATCGTCTGGACGAATGGAACAGTGGTCAGATGGGCGTCCGGACGGGATGGCTCGATCGTCCGGACGGCTGACAGGGAACCGAAATCTTTGATCTTTCACGCAGTGCAAAGTCTTCTGAGAGTGCTCTGAATAGTGGAATCCCTGTTTACAGCATCTTTACACACACAAATGATTTTGTCCAGAATGAGGCCAAAATACTAACACCTGTGATAGAAGATACAGCTTGTTTAGATAATTCTTGGTTAACTAATCATGTGATGCCTAACTCCAAGGATTCTGGAACACAAGGTAAGTTTGTTCCTATTTGTCATAATTGTGGGAAGATTGGTCATATTAGACTAAATTGTTATTTGTTGAAATCCAACAGGCCTTAGATTAAGCAGGATGCTCTTAGGAAAGGTAAAGTTGAAGATTCTTCCTCATCCAATATGTCCCTCCCAATAGGAGACATATAAAAGGTAAGGGCAATGCTGTTTGTAAGAATGCTAATCATAATTCTGTAGAGAATGTCAAGAAGCATTCAAACAAGAGAAGCTTGCCCACCTGTCATCACTGTGGCATCACCGGTTACGTCCGACCCAAATGTCCACAGCTCCAGGCTCAGAAGTCGAAGGTTCAGAAGAAGCTGCCAACAAGAGCTATATCAGGCACTCTACCTCCTATGGCTCTTCAAGCTCCATGGCATCATCAGAAGTTTGTTCTTGCTAATCAGAGTGTCAAACCAAAGAAGAACAAATCAAGGCACTATAAGAGAAAGCCGCAGAAGCCAAATGGCAGCCATGGCTATGAAGGATGATGAGCCTAATACAAGGTATGCTAAGGAGTATGGCCAACATGGACTTGACCTGCAAACCATCTCCACGGGTCAAGCAGGTATGAGTCAAGAATGATGAGACCATTTACCCTTTGAGGGGGAGTGGACTCACCTTGTAAATGTGAAGTCTCACCATGCCTAGGATTTTGGTTCCTAAATCTTAGTGCATGTCAGGTATGTTTGGATTGCATCTTTTATCATGTCATATCTTATTCATGCCTTGCATTTTGTTTGAGGAACTGGTTATTTTATCCCCCATATTTTCTCTTGTTGTCTTGAGAAACAGCTGCAGATATTTTTTGGGGATGACAGTTAAAGCACGTCGGGCGGCTGCTTTTCTGTCTTGGTATTTCTAAACCTCTATCCATGAGGACAGGTTTGGCTTTACCTTACATGCTGGGAATATATGTCATTTCCTTTTCCATAAAATAAAATAAAATTGGGGGAGAAGATGTAGAATTGTTTTGTTTTTTTTTTTTTTTCTTCTTTTGATAGCTTTTTAGATATTGCATGTGTTTTTGCCTGATATCTCAGTTCATTGTGCATTGATTAAATATGCTTATATATGATTGAGAGATTATGCATGATATCTGCTAAGTTTTCCTGTTCCATCTTTATGATAGATAGTTTCTTTCCTCATGCGATGAAAATGTGCACTATCCAAGGCTCCCCTAAGGTACATCATTTTCCTCTCTGACTTCTTACTTAGTGAAATTCTAATGAGAGAGATGTTTTTGATTAGATGGTCAAATTGACCAACATGCTAGTTGAACGAACCTAGAGCCTAAAAATTCTAGTATTCTCTCTAGGTTGCATAGGTTGCAGCACCAACTAGAATCAAGCAGTAACTCTTCAGTTTTCTGTGCTATATGCTTATATTCACTCCTTCTGTGTTGAAATAAGCCTTGTCCTTCATGGTGCAAGTAAAATTTTACCGTGTCCTTCATGGTACAAGTAAAACAATTAGGTACTGCATCTTAGGGGGAGTGTATCAGATGAGGGTGGTTAGGCCGTAGTAATTAATAAGGTTTGACTTTGGACTGATCTTTCATTGATTTTCTCTCTTGTCTACAAAATCTAGTTGCTTTTTCTCATATCAGTCAAATTCATACATGAAAAATGGAATTGACTTCTAAAATAAACAGCAAGTGTGTGCACAAATTGTTAGCAAAAATAAACAATGCGGAAAGGAAACAACACAAGAATTTTTGTTAACGAAGTAGAAACTCATGATGAGAAAAACCACTCCGGGGTAGCCAAATCCAGGATATCCACTATTCAGAAGACAAGACTAGATACAAGATAATAACACTCACATACCCCTGATGCAGTGGTCGTACCTTGCTCTCTAACGTGTAACCCAACACGAATGCCTCCCAACCAGGTCTCCTACCTGAAGGGGTGTTCAATGGAATCATTTACCTTAAGGCCGACCCCTAAGATAGACTTCAGTTATAGCACAGCAACAGCACACTTGCAATGGCTTGAGAGAGAACAAATTAGCTCCAATAACCTCACAAAATAAGTCTTTAAGCTCTGATGGAATTCAATACCGAATTCTTGCAGTTCTCAATGCCCAGAGGCCTCTATTTATAGGATGAGGCTTAAAATGGGTGACTACTGTGATAAGTACGGACGCCGTCTGGATGGTGAACCTGAGCCGTCCGGACGGACAATTGTGCAACAGAAAATACTGAGATTTTTGCTGAAAATCTTTCTTATTTGAAAGACGCGTCCGGACGGTCACACGTCCACTGCAAGTAATTTCCATATAAGGTTTTGCGCGTCCAGACCAAGGGGGATGGCCGTCCAGACGATTGATCTTCAACATGCAATTTCCATATCTGTTTAGCGCGCGTCCGGTCTATGTATCGGCAGGCGTCCGGACGATTGAAGTTGAATACGCAATTTCCATATCTGTTGAACGTGCGTCCGGGCCAAGCTGACTGACATTCGGACGGTTGTATTTGAATTGCGATTCTTGCCTTATGTATGAGCGCGTCTGGACGGGAATCCACGTCATCCGGATGGTTGCATCAATCTTCCCTTATTTGAACTTGGAAAGATAATCTGAAGCTGATCGATCACTGGACGTCGTTAGGACGGATGCAAGTTGGAATTGAAGCTTCACAATTCAGTGGAGGGTCCGGACGGAAATCCACGTCGTTTGGACGAATGATGCTTGGTCTGTCGGGCGTCCGGATGGAATGGCACGTCATCCGGATGGATGGAACTGTGGACCGATGAGCGTCCGGACGGGATGACACGTTGCCTGGATGATTGACAGGGAACCAAAAATCTTCTGATTTGCAGGCAGTGCAGAATCTTCTGAAGCATAGAATAGTGGAATCCCTGTGAAAAGCATCTTTACATACAAGTGATTTTGTCCAATCAGAATGAGGCGAATCACAAACTAACAAACTCCCCCTTTGGCCATTCTGGGACAAAAATCACTTGACTGGTTTGGAAATACATTCCCGGTCCAAAAATAAAAATTACTCCCCCTTTTTGTCACAAAGGGACAAAGGGTAAAACAGAGTAATAAAAAAAACAAACTGCAATAAAAATTACTCCTCCTAACGGTCTCAGAAGGACCAGGGTAAACAGAGTAATATTAGTTCACAAGTCAACAAAACATAGCAAAATATAAACCAAATGTCTTAAACAACAAAAAGACAACAAAACAAAGGAAAACTCAAGTTGGGTGCAGTCCTAGGCACAACATCCTCATCATCACTACTGTCAGGATGATGATAGTTGAGGCACTCTTTGAAATCTAGCTGATTCTGCTCCACACGCTTGTTGATGGAGTGCACCTCTTGCTGCATAGAAGTGATGGACTGCTGCGTGGAGGTCATAGAGAGCTGCATGGTGCTCATGCCTCCCTGAATGGCAGTTAAGGCCTCCATTATCTGAGAATAATTGACTTCCGACTCAGAAGGCAGGACGGTCTGAGAGGATGAAGCTATGTCTGGAAAGCTGACTGGCATAGCAGCAGGTATAGGCACCTCATCATCAGAGTCATCTCTCCGCAGCTGTACATTAGACTTCATTAAAGTCTGCTTGCTGATAGGCTGCTGAATCTTCATCTTAGGTTCTCCAATAATGTTGATTCCCGACTGAAGAATGATCTGAGTGAGTAGGCAGCCAAAGGGGAGACCGCTATTACCCTCATCATGGGTCTCTAACATAACGCCCAAAATATGCTTGCACAGGCAGAAAGGCAAGCGGAGATGGATGGCATAAACGAACTTGGCCTTCTTCAGAATCAGGTCACTGCGCCTGACAATTGGCCATAGGTTGTGCTGAACTATTTTGGCCAGCAAGCGATGAGAAGGAGACGATGCGCTGATCCGGATAGTGGTACCACGCTCTTCACCCTGTGGAACTGCATGGAAGAACTCTCGAAGATCGTCCATAAAGGGAGGAAGCACCGCCTCATTATAAGGATTTCCGAGCAACTCAAGGACTGGTACTCCGATGAAGTGACTGATGATATGGGGATCACCAATGATGATATGCCCGTCAACAGTGGACTGAAGTACCAACCCACTGTCATCGTCCTGCGCCACCTCTAGGTTGGCATAGAAGAGTCTGACAAGCCTGGTGAGGACAACACAGGCACAGGTGTAAAGATATCCCCAATGATAAGTCTAGATAATGTCATAAATACTATCCAGAGGAGGCACCATGATGTCAGAGTGAACCACATTGCACTCGGCAATGACTGTACAGTCCATGATTTTGGCTTGTAGTGCGCTTCTATCTTCCTCTGTCCTCAGGCGGACCCTGCGCTGAGAACTGACTGCAGACATGATGCTGTAAAAGAAACCAAGATTTGCCAAAAATAATCCAAAAATATTCATGTTAGGTCACACAAAAATTATAACAGCAGTAAACAGGACTTTTCCAAAAATATAGACATACAACCAGTTCCAACACAACAGATATATGCATTTCAAAATTTTCAACAACATTCCTAAAAGATGTAAATATTCCAACAGTTTCAAAATAAACTGAAAAGGAAAAGATTAGAAAAATACCTGGAATGTGAGAGGAATGCACAAAAAGACAAGAAACAGGGAGATAAAGCCAAAAGCTCGCAAGAAATAACTCATAAGATGCCAAAAGGAAACTTTTTGGTGGGATAGAGAGAATATGCGGCGACCAGCTATTTATAGGGCCTGTGGGGTCCCCGTCTGGACGGTGTATTATTGCCATCCGGATGCACGCTGCCTCAGAACCATGCAGACAGGTCGCGTGCGTCCGAACGAGTATCCTTACCATACGGCCGTTGGTTGCTGCGGGCGTTCGGACGTAACTTGATCCCTTCCGGACGACTAAGCTCCACCCGTCCGGACGCCAAGAGTGACCGTCTGGACACTCCACACTGAAACATCAAAAAACTGAGGAAAGTTTATAGAAATCAATTTTTCTCAAGTCAGTTTCAGAACACGCATGTATAATCCACTGATAACACAATCAGAGAGCATCTCAAAACTAAGCAGAGATATAAAAGAGAGTTGAGAATTCAATCAGCACAAATATTTTCCTGGACACAGAAAATATAAATAGACGACTCAACTCATGCAATGTGTGTGTGTGTGAAGACTTATCCCACAAGGTATGACTTTCAATGACATGACAGATAGCAACCAGATTTTCTAGACAAGAGAGAAAACCAATGCAAGATTAGTCAAAAGTCAAACCTTATAACTTACTAAGGCCTAGCCACCTTCATCTGATACACTCCCCCTGAGATGCAGCACCTAATTATTTTACTTGTACCATGAAGGACAAAGTAAATGTTTTACTTGCACGTAGAGGGCAAGGCATAAAGCAAATTCAGCACATAAGCAGTGAATATATAATTAAAGCACAGAATTAATTTGATTTATTCTTACGGTACTGCAATCTAGAGGGAATGCCAGAGTTTTTAGGTTCTAGGTTCAACTAGCATGTGATCAATTTGACCATCTTATCAAAGACCTCTTCTCTTATCCAAAAATTCTAGAAACACAAAGTCAGAGAAGGAAAGATGTACCTTTAGGGGAGTCGTGGATAGTGCATATTTTTCATCGCATGAGAAAAGAAGCTATCCTACTTTTGCATATACAGGAAAACACTTGGCAGATTATAGTCATAGATTAATGCATAAAGAATTGAGATATCAGGTGAAACATGCAATATCTGATATTCTAAGAGAAAAAAATATCCTGCAAATTCTCCAAATTTTTTTTTTTTTAAGAAAAATAATGCAATATGGAAATGACATCATATGCAAGGCAAGATCAAACCTGATGATGCCAATACAGAAAAAAATAGTCACTCGACCTACTTTTTCTGTTCCCCCTCATGGGGTGACCATCCTTCTTGACCCAAGCCTACCTTCCAGAGGGTGGTTACTGGCAAGACATCATCCAGTCCATCATGCTCTGCATCCAGATAGGTGGCTCACTGTGATATTGATCTTCTTTCACCTTCTGAGGCCTTCTAAATTGCTTGGATTTGTTCTTGGAGTTGCCACTGTGATTGACTGGTACAAATCGCTGCTGAGGCCACTGATGCTGAGATGCCTGGTATCGTGGTGCATGAGACCAAGGAGCTTGATATCTTGGTCCTTGATAATAGGGAGCCTAATACCATGGAGTCTGAAACTGGGCCGCAGGTCTAGTGCCATGATTAGCCTGTCGGGGTACTTCTTGCTTGGCCTTGGCTTTCTGAGCCTTCAGGAGGGAACACTGAGGACGAACATGCCCATTTAGACCGCAATGATGGTATATGGGAGATCTTCTGATGGAATGAGTCTTCTGAGTGATTGTCTTTCCCTTTATCTTCAGCAGTGGGAGGAGGCTCTGGGACTGCAGGTTTTACAAATATAGTCTTTGAAGTAGAGGGAGCATCAGAAGAGGGAGCTACATACCCGAGACCGGTCTTGTCAGTTGGGCTCTTCTGGATAGACAGCATATGAGTTAGCTTCTCATCATTGACTCTTTCTAGCTGGAGCTGCGTCTCTAGTAGATTTTCCTCGAGCTCTTGTATTCTGAGCAGCAATGAACTCTTCTCAGTTGTAAACTGTTCAGATCATAAAGGTGCTACTTACAACCTTCCCTCAGCTTCTCATACTCTATGTAGAGTGTCTTGTAAGCCTCCTTGAGGTCTTCCCCATTATCACTATGCTCCGAATAATAAGAGTCTTCCTCCTCAACATGTGGGGCTACAAAGGCCAGAAATTTCTCAGACTCTGGAGCTTCTTCTTCTAACTCATCACTAAGAGTCACATTGTACGCCTTCCCCTTGCCCTTCTTAAGGTTCCCGCAATTGGCTCGGATATGCTCAAAACCTGAGCATTCAAAACATCTAGGCCCTCTAGGATCCTTCTTTTCTTCTTCCTCAGGGTCAGCTTCTCTGGGAGCTTTCTTCACTTTTTCAGAAAACTTCTTTTTGAATCGGTCGTCTCTCATAAGTCTTCTGAAATTCTTGGCTAACATAGCCACAGCTTTTTCTTCCTTCTCAGAGTCATCTTCAGATGAGGCTTCTACCTTCTTTTTGGAAGCCTTGAGGGCAATGGTCTTCAGCTTCTTGACCGGGGGCAGAGACAACTCATATGTTTAAAGAGATCCCACCAACTCTTCAATCTTCATCTCTTTTAGATCTTTGCTTTCTTCAATGGTGGTTACCTTGATCCTGAAACGCTCAGGCAAAGATCTTAGAATTTTTCGGATGAGTTTGACATCTGAGATAGGCTTCCCAAGACTCACCATGGAGTTTCTCAGGTCACTCATCTTGGAGTAAAACTCTCCAAATGTCTCATCTTCTAACATCTTAATCTCTTCAAATTTTGAAATCAACATTTGAAGTTTGGCAGATTTTACAAGTTTGGTGCCTTCATATGTTGTTTCCAAAATTTGTCATGTTTCTTTGGCTGATTCGCAATTTGAAATTTTTGCAAATTCAGATGGTGAAAGTGCTTGGCACAAAGCATGGAGGGCTTTATCATTGGAAAGACGTGCGTTTTTCTGATGGGCTAGTTCGAGTGTTGCATCCTCTGGTTTAGTCCAACTAGTTTCAACAATACTCCAACAGTCAATAGATTTCAGAAAGAAATGCATATGTGCCTTCCAATAGCAATAGTTCGTACCATCAAAGCCAGGAACAGAATTAAGAGTTTGAGACATTATATAATAAATAGAAGTAAAAAATAAATAACACTCAAGAAATTAATCTTCTCAGAGTGTACCAAGCTCTAATACTAATTGAAAAATAGAATTGACTTCTAAAATAAATAGCAAGTGTGTGCACAAAGTGTTAACAAAAATAAACAATGCGGAAAATAAACAACATAAGAATTTTTGTTAACGAAGTGGAAACTCATGATGATAAAAACCACTCCGGGGCAGCCGAACCCAGGATATCCACTATTCAGAAGACAAGACTAGATACAAGATAGTAACAATCACATACCCCTGATGCAGTGGTCGTACCTTGCTCTCTAACGTGTAACCCAACATGAACGCATCCCAACCAGGTCTCCTACTTGAAGGGGTCTTCAATGGAATCCTTTACCTTAGGGCTAACCCCTAAGATAGACTTTAGTTATAGCACAGCAACAGCACACTTGCAACAACACACTGCTGTGATAAGTACGGACGCCGTCCGGACGGTGAACCTGAGCCGTCCGAACGGACAATTGTGCGACATAAAATTCTGAGATTTTCGTTGAAAATCTTTCCTGTTTGAAAGCCGCGTCCGAACGGTTAGGCACTCTCGTCCGGACGGTCGCACGTCCTCTACAAGTAATTTCCATATAATGCTCCGCGCATCCGGACCAAGGGGGATGGTTGTCCAGACGGTTGATCTTCAACATGCAATTTCCATATCTGTTTAGCGCGCGTCATGACTAGATAGGCAGGCGTCCGAACGGTTGTTGAATACGCAATTTCCATATCTGTTGAACGCGCATCCTGACCAAGCTGACTGACGTCTGGACGGTTGTATTTGAATTGCGATTCTTGCCTTATATATGAGTGCGTCCGGACGGGAATCCACGTTGTCCGGACGGTTGCATCAATCTTCCCTTATTTGAACTTGGATAGAAAATCTGAAGCTGATCGATCACTAGACGTCGTCCGGACGGGCTGCTGAGATGTCCGGATGGATGCAAGCTGGAACCGAAGCTTCACGATTCAGTGGAAGGTCTGAACGGAAATCCACGTCGTCCAGACGAATGATACTTGGTCTGTCGGGCGTCCGGACGGTATGGCACGTCATCCTGACGGATGGAACTGTGGACCGATGAGCGTTCGGACGAGATGACACATCATCCGGATGATTGACAGGGAACCGAAAATCTTCTGATTTGCAGGCAGTTCAGAATCTTCTGAAGCACTTCTGAATAGTGGAATCCCTGTGAAAAGCATCTTTACATACAAGTGATTTTGTCCAATCAGAATGAGGTCAATCACAAACTAACAATACCTTTTGGGAAAAGTCTTCACACACACACACACATGCATTGCATGAGTTGAGTAATCTATTTAAAATTTCTATCTGCAGGGAAATTTGTGCTTATTTCATACTTAACTCTCATTTATATCTTTGAATATTTTTCCAAGGCTATTTGACTGTTTTATCAGTTGATTATACATACGTGTTCTGAAGCTAACTTTAGGAAAAAAATATTTTTCTGCAAATTTTCCTCAAGTTTCAGATTTTTAGTGTGAAGAGTTCGGACAGGCCTATTCTTACGACCGGACTAGCACAGGCTTGCCATACGCTGACCTAGCAGTAGCCGTCTGAATGGTTAAGTGACACGTCCAGACAGGATCTCTATAGGTTTAAGACTTGTGTCTCTTTCTCTACCATACACACATCTTTGCATTTTTATTGATTTATCATGTCCTGTTGTGTGTTTTTCTCGTGGATTTCTCATTCCATGGTATTTGCAATATCTTCCTTTGTTCTTTTAAGTTTTTGTGCTTTTAGAATATTGGAAAATATGGGCTGATCTTGATATATTTAGGCCATATGAATGGCTACATTTCTTATATTTTTCTTTGGCATCCATTGGACAGCCGTCTTAAATACCACGTTATTTTTGGAACTAACAGGATCTAATGGTATTTTTGGAGATATTTCTGGTTGGTTTTGGTTTAGGAATATGACATCCAGCAGCTCCCAGCACAATGTTTGACAAATGGATCCTTTGGAAAACTGACTATTTTTGCAGTCATATGTTTAAAATTCCAAAGGTCTCAGGATTAAGATGAGCTTTTCCCCTAGCTCTTGCAAAGCTTTCCGTAGCATTCCCTCAGATTTATATCAATATAGGTTTAGTGGTGAATCTCCTCATTTATCTTGCAGACTAGTTGCTTAGAGGATGTCAATATGCGGATAACCAGTTTCAGGCTTTGCAAAATCAAGAGATTGAAGGTTCTTTAGTCCATGGTTCCCAGCTTCCTGAGTTAAAAGCAGAAGTAGTACAAATCTAGCTTTTTATACGGATTTCTCTTCGTTACTTGATTCCAGTGGATCAGCAGGATTTGGTACTTAGAGGATTTTTGTTCCTCTCTTTTAGGCCACTTGCAGACTCTTCTCTATTTTCCTTTTGTTTTAGATTATAGAACATTTTTGTCTATGGATTTTATATACTCTGTTTACCCTTGTCTTGTTGAGACATCAAGGGGGAGTATTTTATTACTGTGGTCTTTCTATTCTATATTTACCCTTTGTCCATTTGAGACAAAAATGGGGAGTATACGTTTGATTTGGACCGCAATTGTATTTTTAATCAGTGAAGTGATTTTTGTCACAGAATGGTCCAAGGGGGAGTTTGTTAGTTTTTGTGTTGGCTGCAATCTGTTGGACAAAATCACTTCTATGTAATGTTGCTGATCTCAAGGGATGTTGTATCAATTCAGAGTCTTCAAATATTCAGAGTTTATTTCTCTGATATGGAAAGGGTCTCATTATGACAAGATCAATGTCACAAGTATCAAGAAGGAATGCCTGGACTCCATAAAGACTCTGCAAAGTCTACAGCTTAGCAAAAGTTGGATCCCAAGTTTATTTTCCGAACGGCCTAGTGAAACGCTTGGACACTCATCAGTCAGTAACATAAACAATGATGCTTTTAAATAGGGATTCCGCTATTCAGAGTTCTTCCAGATGATTCTGCACAGTCTACAAGTCCGAAAAATCGGATCCATTGCAACCGTTCGGATGATGTGATATACCGTCCGGACGCCCATCTGTCCAATGCATCATCTGTCCGGACGACAAGAACTTTTCATCCAGACCTTCCTCTGTGTCGAGAAGCTTCAAACTGCTCCAGCTTTCATCCGTCTGGACGCTTCAGCAGTACGTCTGGATGACACTCAGTGTTCGACAAGCTATGGGATTTCTTTCCAAAACACAGATATGGGAAGATCGCTGCAATCGTCCGGACGATGTGGATTCTCCGGACGCGCTCATCCATAAGGCAAGTATCGCATTCAAAATCCAAACGTTCGGACGCCAGTTTTCATGGTTTGGATGCGCGAGCATCAGATATGGAAATTACGTGCATCTAATCAACCGTCTGGACGACCATTCCCTTGGTTCGGACATGTGAAGCCTTGATATGGAAATTGTATGCAGCTAAAGTACGACCGTCCGGACGACAGGGCAACACTGTCCAGACGCGGCTCAAACTTGGAAAGAATTTCAGCGAAATTTTGAAAAGCCGATCGCACAGTTGTCCGTCCGAACGCCCTACGACTACCATCCGAAAGGCGCCTAAGTTTTTCAAGCCAGACGCTCATTTGAACCTGCAGCCTATAAATAAAGGTCCCTAGGCTTGAGAACAGCAAGAATTCGGTATTGAATTCCTTAGTGCTTAGACACTTAAATTGTAAGGTTATTGTGCTGAGTTAGTCTCTCTAAAGCTGTTGTTGTGTTTGCTATTGCTGCACTGATCTGAAGTCTATCTTAGGGGTTGGCCCTAAGGTAAAGGAATCCATTGAAGACCCCTTCTGGTAGGAGACCTAGTTGGGAGGCGTTCGTGTTAGGCTACACATTATAGTACAAGGTACGACCACTGCATCAGGGGTATGTGAGTGCTACTGCTTTGTAACTAGCTTTGTCTTCTGAATAGTGGATATCCTGGGTTTGGCTGCCCCAAATTAGTTTTTCTCTTAATTGAGTTCCCACTTCGTCAACAAAATATTTGTCTCCTTTTAATTACGCATTTAATATTTTGTTGCACACTGTTCACACACACAGTTAATTAGAAGTCCAATAATTTTCAAGACGGAAAATTCTCGTCGTCTGGATAGATAATGCTTGGACAATCGAGCGTCCGAATGGAATATCACATCATCCAGACAAATGCAAGGGATCCGATTTCTCTGACTTAAAATCTGTGCAGAATCTTCTGGAAATATATCTCTAAAACAGAAGACTTCTGAAAATGACTGAACCCTTAATAAAAAGCATCATTACATGAAAGTGATTTTGTCCAACAGAATACAGCCAATTACAAACCAACAAGATTTATAGCACAATAAGCTGTGGATCTTTTTATTTATTCATATTTACTGATTTTTTAAATGCTTTTTATCACTTAGTGCTGCAACCTAGAGAGAATGCTAGAATTTTTAGGTTCTAGGTTCAACTAGCGAATTAGTCAATCTGACCATCTTACAAAAAAATCTCTCTCATAAGAATCTTCAAAAGCAAAACATCAAAGAGAGAAAAAAAAAATGTACCTTAGGGGAGCCTTGGATAGTGCACGAAATCATCGCATGAGAAAAGTAATTATCTAGCATTTAGATGCACAGAAAAATTTGGCAGATATTAGGCATAAACTCTCAATCATATATAAGCATAGTCAATTAACGAACAATGAACTACATAGGTAAAAATAAAATACATGTAATATCTGACATGCCAAGAAAAGAAAAAAATAAAATACCTACATCTTCTCCCCCAATATTTTTTTTTTAATAAAAAAACAATAAAAACATGCTACATAGGTAAAAAGACAATCATAACCCGAGTATGTGGTAAGATCAAACCTGTCTTCAAAGAGAAGGGATCAAAATTACCAATACAGAAAAACAGTTGCTCGACAAGATTTTTTTATCTTCCCCAAATAGTACCTGCAAAATTTTCTCAAGAGCAACAAGAGAAATAGGGGGCAAATAATAGTGGTTCCTAAATTGCAAAGCAAACAAAGATATAACAAGTAGAAAATCATGCAATGCAATCAAACCTGATGCTCTATAATTAGGAACCAAATCCTAGGCATGTATACCCTCACCAACTAGGTGAGCCATTCCCCCTCAAGGGGTGAATGTCTGCCTCCTTCCTGACCCATGCCTGCCTTCTTTTTGGTGGTTGTTGACAGGACTTCATCTGATGATCCATCCACTGTATCATGCTCTACATCTAAATAGGCAGCTCCCTATAGAATTGACCATCCTCCATCTTCTGCGGTTTCTTCATGAAGTGCCTTGATTTGTTAGTCTTGGGTTTGCCATTCTAATTGGCAGGAACAAATGTCTGCTGAGGCCGCTGACGTTAAAGAGCTTGGCGCTGTGGGGCCTGATGCCTTGGAACTTGATCTTTTGACTTAATTGTTCCTCAATTCTTTTAACCTTAATCTCCTCCTGTAAGAACCCTATCTGTTGGGTCTTAGACTTGATTAGGTTAACAGACTTAGAAATTGAATTGCTTTTGAAAGCATTCAATTGACTCGATTCTGGTTTGGCCAGAAACTTAAACTTAACCTTTTCATCCATAGGATAGGTAATTAAACCATCCTGGTCTGTCGTAAAAGGATACAACAGAGTAATGAAAGGTAAACCTAGTATGACTTTATCAGTCATATTCTTAACCAAGACAAATGATGTTTTGAAGCAAACATTGTCTTGACACACATGGGCTTTGCTTATCTCAAAAGTAATTTGCATCTTGCTGCCATTAGCAGAACGCAAATTCTCTTTCGACTTACTGTAATACTTCGTAGGAACAAGTCCTTCTTGTATACAGTTCAGATCTGCACCTGTATCAATTAATACAACTACAGATAGCTCAAAATCATGAATCTTAATTCTAACCTTGGAATACCATTTCCTAATATGGATTCTGTTGATTAGACTTATACAATTTTCTTCAAATTGTGGAGGCGTATTTTCAAGCTTAGGTTCGGACTCGGCTTCGCTGTTATCAGGACTGCTAGCGGCTGTCTTAAGCTTGTGCTCAATTTTCAAGAGATTAACATCCTGTTTTAACTCTTGATTTTCTTCCTTAAGTATTTTAATCTCAGACTTAATTTGATTAACTTCAAGTTGCAAATCTTTTATTGTGATTTGTTCCTTTGGTTTATCAAATCTTTTAAGCGTGTTGCTTAAACTTATATCAAGGCTTTTAGACTTATTAACTTCTCTTTTTGTTAGAAGTTTTCTTAACTTTTCTAAATATTGCCTTTTTAACTCAGGATTCTCAATTTTACTTATAAGATCAAGAAGCAACTCTTCTTGTTCTTCTTCCTTGGTCATAACACCAATTGTTTTGCAACAAGTGTCGTTACAACCGAAACTTATGTTAGGACCTGACTCATTGCTACTGCAGGAGCGGTAGCTGTTCTCACTAGAACTAGTACTAGTACTTAGTTCAGACTCATAGTCACTGGGCTCAGTGTCTTTTATCTCTAACATTCTTATTAAGTTTTCCTTATCTTCGTTAGAGACTTTTAGAGACTTAATGGTTTCCTTAGCTTTGCAATCCTTTGCAAAGTGACCGGACTTACCACACTTATAACAACCATCTTTGTTGTTCTTAGGCTTAAATCTTTTCTTAGGTTTTCTCTTTTCTTTTTTATAGAAATCATTCAGCTCAAAGCTTCTTTTCTTGAATCTTTTAAACCGTTTCTTATGCTTTCTATCTTCCTCATGCTTACGAGACTTCTTATGTTTCTTAGATGGTGCTACAGAAGGTAGACCATATTGCTCACAGAAATTACCCATCTCGTACTTAGCCTTCTTCTTATCCTTATTGGCTTGGTTCGATATTTTCATATCGATACACATCTTAAGACCTTCTTTCTGGATAGCACTTATGATATTCCCGTAGGTGAGATTATCATACTCTATCACATTGTTCTCATTGACTAAGACTTCTTTGATCTTATGGGCGAAGAGGTGAGGCAGACCGTTTATGAACTTTTCTTTCCAAAACGGTTGGTTGCTATCTTCTCTTAGCATGACTCTAGAAAGGAAAACATCCTTATACCATCTAAAGTCGCTTAGGGTTGGACATCTCAGGTTACTCAGTTGGTCATGGACCCTAGACGCAAGGTGACTTGGCGTGCCAATAAAATGTTCTACAATGGTATAGAACAAAGTGTTGACAGCATCAGAATCTCCTAATCCAATTTTCTCATTGAATATGGGGATTCCTTCCTCATCGGTTTTGACAGCACTTCTAATGCTATCTCTAGACTCATCGGTGAGATGCTTTTCCCACCAGGCTTGAAGGGTTCCTGTGAAACCCTTAACCAAAAGGTCAACAACCTCTGGTTGGCTTAAATCATGGTTCATAACATAACTGCTAGAGACCATGGTCATATGGGTTAACTTATCAAGAATTTGCTGCTCTGCTAAACCATCGATGTTCCACTCGTATAGTTTATCAGCAGAAACTGCAAATTGACTTTGGAAGTTTCTTTCCTCAAACTGGATATCCGGAGGGGTAGGTCTGGGATACCAATTCTTAGTGATACTTGTAGGAGAGAACTTCGGCTTATGGATCCTATTCAGTTCTAAGGCTGAAAAGGCTTTCTCAACTTTTCTGACGTTTTCATCAGATTCAGACTCCGAAGAGGATTCTGTTTCGGATGAATTCTCAGAAGACTCAGGGATCTTAGTAACAGACAGAGTTTTGGAACTGCTGGGCTATTCTTGTTTGGGTTTAACCAAATCCTTAAGCATATCCTCTATTTTATCAATAAAGGGCTTTTCCTTATTAACCTTTAGACTAGTTCCTGATTTGAGATCTGGAAACTTGACTATTGGTTTCTCTTGCTTAAAAGGCTTATGTTTCTCTTTTGGGAGAGGCTTATTATCGAGCTTGTCTTCAATCTTATCCAACTGGTTTCCTATGGAGTTTAGGTACTGGTTGGTGTAATTGGCTTGCTCAATGACTTTCTTAACATCTGAATTCTCAGATGCAACCTTAAAGGGTGAGGCCTTAACCGTAGTGGTTCTATGTTGGAACACTATGGTTTCTTGTGGAGGGTGACTTGAAGAAACAACTGTGTTATCTTCTTTTACCCACTTTTCCTTAGAGACAGTTTGGACCTGGTTTTCTACCGGGTAAAACTCATCTACAAAATCGAAATAAGAGATATGCATCTCTATTTCACTTATGTGTTTCTTGAAGTGACTTAAGATTCCTTTCTTCTACTCAAGATTGAATCTTTCCTTATAGGCTAATCTTCTTTCGAGATTTGCCTCGGACATAAAATCCTTGTTGAGCAGATTTGAATCCATCTCAAAAGGTTTCCTTATGGTGCATAGTTGGGGGTCAACAGCCGTTTCAACTATGAAATCAGATTCCGTAGGAGAGGTATTGCCTTCCTGGGATTCTTCATCTTCTAGCTGTGTGTCAGCTGTATAACATGGATGACTCACTTGGGAGGTCGTCTGGACTCCCTTCAACTTAAGCTTTCTTAGTTCTTTTTCCAATTCTAGATCTCGTCACTTTAGCTCTTCCGTGGAGGTAGAACCAGCAAACGAATGCCTAGCTGGAGTCTTATCCTTAGGTTGTCTAGAAGATCTAGACCTTGGCACTTCAGATCTAGATGCACTAGATCTTGCAACTTCTTCTATGAGAAGATTTGGCTTAGGGGTCGACTGGGAACCTCGGTCGAAACTTATCTTAACAGTACCATCCAGGTACTGCTGGATATAATCTAGGTCTCCTAGATTATGACTTATGAGATCTGGCTTAAAACTCTCATTGGTCAAACTCCATTCTTTGGGTAACTCAACGTCAGTCCAATGGATAGTTCGAGGAACGTGAATATTCGCGTTACTCTGGCTACTTTGGATTAACATGGTTTGACCATTTGGGCTTCTCTTAATTGCTCCGAAATTTATGTTGGTTCCGGTGCACTTATAGTAGATCCTGTAAATCAAGGCTAGAGGCTGAACACCTTCTAGAATCTTATATCCTTGGGTTCTAATACTCAGGGTTAAAACCTTAAGGATGTGAGGATCACTCAGACTTACGGTGAAATCAGGGAAACAGTCAAAATAGACTGGTCCATCATGCATGGTTGCTTCAATGACTCCGAGGAGACTATCCTGCCAGTCAGTGAAACGGGCATCTCTTAATCCTAACATAACAGAGGCTTTAAGACCTCTCCGTGTTAGGGGCTTAATGGCGACCTGAACTAATCCTATGTGGATAAAGTTGTGGCCTTCTCTTCTATGTCGCTTAATGGCTTCTAGGCTAAAAAGCTGGCATAACTCATGTTCCTTATTGAGAGCATAAACTTGCTCTACAGTCTTAACATGCTGTTCAGTCTTGAACGCAAGTGGAGACCACTTCTTCCTGTAGATTTCTCTACTGGGAACCTTAGGTATATTCCAATCATTGACATCAATGAAGGAATCCTCATCGTGGTATTCAACGTGTTCTTCGTTGACTACCTCTGGAATCTCAGGGATCCGAGTGGATCTAGAGCTTACTGATGAGTTAGATCTGAACAATCTATTCATCGCTACAAGTTTAGGGTTACCTGGCTTAGACTTCTACTGTTCCGGTCTCTCTACCGCGAGACATCTCTCTACCACACTTCATCTCTGTTCTTCCAACTAGGTCTCCTAGGTCATACGTCTGTGTCCTATCCGTGTGTCCTCCCGACTTACCTGGCCCTTCTCTCGGCTCTCAACTGCGCTGACGGCACGTTGACGGCAGTGTCCTTTTCCTATTTATCCTAGAATCTTAACAGAGAGTGGTGTAACAGACAAACTTGGAGATACGCCTCCACAATTTGAAGAAAATTGTATAAGTCTAATCAACAGAATCCATATTAGGAAATGGTATTCCAAGGTTAGAATTAAGATTCGTGATTTTGAGTTATCTGTAGTTGTATTAATTGATACAGGTGCAGATCTAAACTGTATACAAGAAGGACTCGTTCCTACGAAGTATTACAGTAAGTCAAAAGAGAATTTGCGTTCTGCTAATGGCAGCAAGATGCAAATTACTTTTGAGATAAGCAAAGCCCATGTGTGTCAAGACAATGTTTGTTTCAAAACATCATTTGTCTTGGTTAAGAATATGACTGACAAAGTCATATTAGGATTACCTTTCATTACTCTGTTGTATCCTTTTACGACAGACCAGGATGGTTTAATAACCTACCCTATGGATGAAAAGGTTAAGTTTAAGTTTCTGGCCAAACCAGAATTGAGTCAATTGAATGCCTTCAAAAGCAATTCAATCTCTAAGTCGGTTAGCCTGATCAAATCCAAGACCCAACAGATAGGGTTCTTACAGGAGGAGATTAAGGTTAAAAGAATTGAAGAACAACTGAGTCAAAAGACCCTTCAGCAAAGGATCCAACTCTTTGAGGATAGGATCAAAAGTGAAGTCTGTTCTGATGTCCCTACTGCCTTTTGGCATAGAAAGAAGCACACTGTAAGCCTTCCTTATGTCAAAGATTTTGATAAAGGAAGAATCACCACTAAGGCAAGACCCATCCAGATGAGTCAAGAAGTTACTGAATTCTGCCGGAGAGAAATAGAAGATCTACTTCACAAAGGCATAATTCGTAAGAGTAAGTCACCTTGGTCGTGTTCAGCTTTTTATGTCCAGAAGAATGCTGAACGTGAGAGAGGAGCCCCCAGGTTAGTAGTCATTAACTACAAGCCCCTCAACAAAGTCCTGGAAAGGATAAGATATCCAATTCCAAATAAGAGAGACCTAATCAATAGGTTAAGTGATTCTATGATTTTCTCTAAGTTTAAATATGAAAAGTGATTCTTGGCAAGTTCGAATTATTTTTGTCATGCACTTTGATCTAAGAGATAACTTTTCCAGTTATATAAGTAAACACTCCATTTATTGGATATGTTTAAGTTTATTTAACCTTCTGAAAGATATATTCATATATTTTTCAAAAATGAGTTTTAAGTATAATGTCATTTCTGAATTATGGATTGTTTCTAACATCTTAATCTTTCAGGATAAAATGACCCCTCTTAAGCCTCTTTCTTCCACGAAAGAAAGAAAAGATAAGTCATGGAATTTCCCACCGGAAATTCAAAATCCTAAGCACCTAACCCTAACAGGGAAAGGGAATGCTAAGGTAGACTATGCAGATGAACCAGCGGAACGTCTGCAGAAAGTCTCCCAACGGATTGAGTTTTTCAATCTGGAAAATCCTAAGTGCCTAACTCCAGCGGAGGAAGGAACAACTAAGGTGGTTGAGTATGCAGAAAGATCAGCGGGACGTCTGCAAGAAAAACCTCAACAGATTGATCCTTTCAATCTGGTAAATCCTAAGCGCCTAACTCCAGCGGAGAAGGGGAAAGCTAAGGTGAATGAGTACGGAGAATCTCCAATAAAGATTCGACAGAAAATTCCTCAACAGATTGAGTTCTTCAATCTGGATAAGACTAATAGTATTATCCTGGAAGAAGTCCTTCAGACTTCAACCAAATATGCAAAGGGTGATCACTTTGATTTCCCTCCTCATATTCGAATACTATTAGATAATTTAACTCAAGCTTTCCTAAAAAGTCATAAGAATCTTCATGACAAATCCATGAAAGCCACTGAGTATCTTTTAACCTTCAACGAGATTTTGCAACAATCCGTTGAATCCATAAGCCATAAAAGGATTCGGTCTCCCACTGAGATCTTCCAGCTCCAAAGGATCAGTCCTAAGGAAATGGGAAAAATCCGACAAAGGGTTCTCGACCTTCCTGGCGAGATCCAAAACTTAATTTTTCTAAGTCCAGCATATACTGAATACTTTGACAGGTGGATTCAGAGAATGATGCTGATTACTAACGGGAAGAATTTTGAGTACAAGAAAGTCTTTGGTATAAAGACTCTTCGAGTTTTTGAGCCTCATTGTGAGTTTCCAGGGTTAATTTATGTCCCTGACAAAGAATATGGTCTTTCAAGACAACTATGGAATGGTGACTGGGATCACTTCGAGATTGGATGTCCTGAATTAGGAGCCCAGCTCTTTGAAGAAGGATTTCTGTCTTATTATGCAGTTAAGTACCTGGAAGAATTACGTGACTTTCCCAGCATAGTCCGTGATACTGTCAAAACCATCCAGGATGAACATCTGAGAACAAGGACGAAGATCAACATTCCTATTATCCTAAGAATCTGGAGCACAGTTCCAGAATTTGATCCCAATAATTTCATGGAAGTTAAGTCTGCTAAACATTGCATTCTCATTAATCCTTCAGTTAGTGATTATGCTGCAGAACTAAGAATGGGAAGAATCCCCCTTAAGTTTGAAGATCCCCTAAGCATTATGAATCTCTGGAGAGTTGTCAAAAAGGGATTTATGATGAACGCGGTCCAAGAAATAAGAAATAGACCAGTCTTAGCAAAGAATAATCGAATAATTATTTTTGGCGAAGACATGGCTGTTCTGGGTATTTGGGGCAAACGTCTCAAAATAAGCAACTACCGCTACAGCAATGGGCAATGGTGGAGCAAAACAGATAAGGATCCAAAAGACCTAATTGATCACAATCAGTTTTCAGGTTCTGATGGAACATGGCATCTGGACTACTGCACCACCTGTGAGGAATGGGGTCACAATGACTGTGACTTTGTTGAAGATAATGAATGGGGTTCCCTCACCCATTATGATCCTTTTGATGATGAGTACGCCAATGATGATTAAGATGCAGAGCATTTTTACCATCGATATAATAAGCAAACAGTGTCGCCGACACAAGAAGACAAAAGTAAACAGTACTCGGTCGACCACCCGACATAGTACTATTCATGAATAGTGACTTTTTCATTGTTCATCATAAGTTTTACCCTGCTTTCGGTGCGAGTTACCTAAGGTAAAAGCAGAACGAATCTGCCTTTGGTGCACGCCTGACAAGCCTGCACGCTGGCATCCCGTGATTCCAGCCCTTGAGTCCTCCTGAGTCCTCCTGAAGCCTACTTAAGGAGCAGAAGTCTGAAGTTCAAGGTAGAGCTCATTCCAGAGATACTTCTCTTGTAATCTCACTTGAACCTCTCATAAGCCAAACACTTGTAATGTTTCATTCTTGTGTTTCTAAGTCTAAGCTTGTAATCGCCAGCTGCGTTCTGGCCTGAGTTTATTTGTAAGTTTTTACATTTAAGTTATTTTGAATCTAAGCATTACTTTGAGTTCAATTTCATGATCATCACTGAATACTCTTTCATTTTGTATTCTGATTTTGATATTGAAATTATTATGCATGTTTTTATGTTTTCATATGCTTACCACTACTCCATCCACACCACTGTCACCACTTCTTACTACTAAGCCCCCACTCCGTGCTTCCGCCCCCCTTTTGGTATCAGAGCCATAAGTGTTGTTGAGTTTGTTCCTGTTATAATCTGAGCATCCACCCAAGTGGCTGGTTATTAAGCTTGCTCTACCTTAGCATTCCCTTTCCCTATGTTAGGGGCTCATAAGATCTACCAGGGTCTCTAAGGAAATACTCCAAAAGTCTGTTGATATGCTTAGAACGTGTCTTTTATGCTGACGAGGCAACTTAGAAATCCAAACCCAAATCAGTGACATCATTCGGGTCTTGGGCATCTTGAAAGAGATCAAAATTATAATGATGCTGGAAAGAAGATTCTGCAGTGGAGGCTTCTTCGTCTTCATCATTATCTTCAGCTTCTAGGATCTGTTTCATAAGGAGAGCCATTTGCTTAATCTTAGAGGGCTTCTTCTCTTTTGAAAGATCAGAAGACTCAGACTTAGGGATATCAGGGGCAGGCTCAACTTGAGTCTCTGAAAAGTGAGTTACAGAGTCTTGAATAGCTGGAGACCTTTCAGGGAACTCCTTCATAAGGCGGGATTGAACCAGGGAGAAATTGAACTTATCCCACCACTTAACCGAGAACTGTCTGGCGACACAGTTCTGGGTGGTAAACACATATTGCCACTTAAGAATCCACGAAACTTTGAAATGAGCAAAGAAGTGGACTGTCATAGGCAAGTCTTCCTCCTGAGGAGTTAACTTCTTGACGGTAGAGAAATACCGTATAGCATCTTTGGCCTCTTCAGGGAGGATCTGGTGAACTGGTCCATGAACTTGCCACCATCTATGAAACCAGACGGGGATAGGACCCTTAAAATTCCTGTCAAAATTTATAAACCAAGAATGAGAAAAATCCTCATTTTGATACAAAAGAACTTTGTACCAAGCCTCAATGTAATCATGGTAGCTGTATCCAACTTTTCTGTTGGAAAGACTTCTGGAGACAAAAGGGGGTGCTCCCCAATCCTTCTGTGCTACAAACTTCATTATGAACAGAGAATGAAAGGCAATTCGCCCAGGGATCCTCTGACATTTGATTGGCCTTACTTGAACAGATGAGTCAAGAAGTTACTGAATTTTGCCGGAGAGAAATAGAAGATCTACTTCACAAAGGCATAATTCGTAAAAGTAAGTCACCATGGTCATGTTCAGCTTTTTATGTCCAGAAGAATGCTGAACTTGAGAGAGGAGCCCCTAGGTTAGTCATTAACTATAAGCCCCTCAACAAAGTCCTGGAATGGATAAGGTATCCAATTCCAAATAAGAGAGACCTAATCAATAGGTTAAGTGGTTCTGTGATTTTCTCTAAGTTTGACATGAAAAGTGGATTCTGGCAGATCCAAATTCATGAGAAGGATAAGTATAAGACAGCCTTTGTCACACCCTTTGGTCAGTACGAATGGAACGTAATGCCCTTTGGTCTTAAGAATGCCCCTAGTGAGTTTCAGAATATTATGAATGATATTCTTGGCCCCTTAAGTAAATACTCCATTGTTTATATAGATGATATCCTCATCTTCTCTAAGTCTGTTGAAGAACACTGGAAACATTTGAACTCGTTTCTAGAAGTTATGGCTTTGGCAAGTTCGTATTATAATTAAAGGTATGACTACTGCAATGGGTTTTGTGAGTATGGGTGCTTTGTGACTTGCTTTGTTTTTGGATAGTGGAGTTCCTGGCTTTAACTGCCTCAGAGTAGTTTTTCTTTTCACAGAGTTTCCACTTCGTCAACAAATATCTTGTCTTCTTTAAATTCCGCACTTAAGAAATTTTGTTACATACAAACACACACTTGGTTCTTTTATAAGTCAATATTTATTTAAAAGAAAAGTGCTGCAGCTTAGGGGGAGTGTATCAGATGAGGGTGGCTAGGCCCTAGTAAAATAAGATTTGAGTTTTGACTGATCTACCAATGATTTTCTCTCTTATTTAGAAAATCCGGTTGCTCTAAGTAATATCAGTGAACTTCATACCTTATTGAGAAAGCTTTCACACACACACGCATTGCATGAGTCAAGTTTACTATTGAAAAAATTCTATCTGCAAGGAAATTTTTGTGCTTATTGACTCTTAACTCTCAATTATATCTTGGTATATTTTTGAAATGTTATTTGACTATTTTATCAGTTATTTATACATGCGTGTTCTGAAGCTAACGTTATGAAATTGTTTTCTTCATATTTCCCTCTGTTTTTCAGCTTTTAGTCTGGAGCGTCCGGATGGACATGTTCTTGCGTCTAGATGTGCTCGGCACTGTCGATCTCTTATCTAACAGCATGCCGTCCGGATGCAAGCCTTTTGCTTTCTCTGCCAAACAAACACACTACTTTTTGCCTATTCTATCATGTTATGTTGTGTGTGTTTTCTCTCGGACTGATCCCAAGATTTTGGCATTCTCGGCACATCTTTTCACATTCCCAGGTATTTCCTTTGACTTTCCTTATTCTCTAAGCTTTGGTTCTTTTTAGAATATTGGAATCTTTAATTGATTATGATTTAAGAGATTGTGCATGAATATCTTATTCTGTCTTTATGCTGGATGGATATTACTAATCTGTGCCTTTTGGATTGCTATATTTACTTTTGTATTTTTTTATGCATCCAATTGATAGCCATCATAATACCGCATTCTGTTTGAAACTAACAGGATCTAATATTTATTTCCATTTGGTTTCATTGTGGTGTTATTTTTGGATAGATTTCTATTTAAATATTTTCAGGAATATGTTGTCCAGCGGCTTTTAGCATAGTGTCAGACAAAGGGCTCTTTGGAAAATAGACCAGTGTTGAAATCATATGTTCCATAGATCTCAAATTTTAGATGAGCTCATTCCCTCTGCTCATAAAGAATCTTCTTTAACCTTTTCCTCTAGATCTGCCCCATCTAGAGATTCAATGGTGAATCTTCTTTTTCATCTTGCAGACCACCTGTCTAGAGGATTTCTTTCTATGGATGATCAGTTTTGGGCTAGAAGACTCAAGTGACTGAAAATTTTCAATCTATGGTTTCCCGGCTTTAGGAGCAAGAAGCCAAAGTGGCTCAAATTCAGGAAATGCGATATCTTGAGGTTTTGGTTTTCTGTTATATTGATTTGAGCTTTTGATCAAACACTTTACTATTATTCTTGTTGTTTTGAATTTTAGTAATTGTGGTTTTCTCTTCCTTTGTCCTTTTGAGACAAAAAGGGGGAGTATTTTTTGTTTTGGACCCGGAATGTATTTCCAAACTGGTCAAGTGTTTTTTGTCCCAGAATGGCCAAAGGGTGGAGTTTGTTAGTATTTTATATTAGCAACATTCTGGTTGACAAAAACACTTTATATAACAGTTTCTTTTTAACAGGATTATCGTTCTATTCAGAGTCTTCAAGTAATATGGACAGTGTCTCATTTCATGCCATGTGTATGATCACAAGTTTCTAAGAAGATGTCTATGAAGATTCCATGCAATTTCCAAGTCAGAACAGCCGGTTCCTGTGCAACCGTCCGAACTGGCCTTTGAAGGCATCCGAACGCCCCACAGTGTTTAAAAGCTTCAGCGTTGAGGAACGTCTGGAGGTCAGGGCAACACCGTCCAGACGCTAGGTCAAGCTATTCAGAATCCGAGTAGAAATTGGATTTCATGTTCAGACATAAATTGGGAAACAGCGACTGTCCGGACGGAAGGGCAACACCATCCGGACGCTTTTTCAGGTTTCCAGGAAGATTTCTACACACGTCTCAATGTTTTTATCATAACTCTCTGCTCGAGTAAAGGATTGAGCAAAATTGGTGTCGTTGGAAAGCTAAGAAAAAATTATACAATTTGAACATCTAGACAGCCCTCTGTCCTGACAGAAAGAGAGTAGCGTCCGAACTGCTTGTCAGAATTCGAGAAAGTTTTGGAATTCCTTTTCAGACACATAAACAGTTGACTGTCAGGATGACTAAGACTGTCGTTCGGACGCGCGTTCTAAAGACTCTGAATTTAAGTTGAAAAAGGATTTGCAAAGCCTTTATAAAGAAGGTTCTAGGCATGTATTATGTATGGAATTCGGTATTGAATTCTCTTAGCTTTGAGAGGGTATTTAGGGAGAATTGAAGATCTGCTAGCTCTCAAGCCGTTGCCGGTGTATGCTCCCCTTAGGGGTCAACCCTAAGGTAAAGGAATCCGTCAAAAACCCCTTCAAGTAGGAGACTTGGTTGGGAAGCTTTCGCGGTGGGCTTTGTGTTATAATTAAAGGTCTGACTACTGCAATGGGTTTTGTGAGTACAAGTGCTTTGTAACTTGCTTTGTTTTTGGATAGTGGAGTTCCTAGGTTTGGCTGCCCCGGAGTGGATTTTCTCTTCACAGAGTTTCCATTTCGTCAACAAATATCTTGTCTTCTTTAAATTCCGCATTTAAGTTATTTTGTTGCACACAAACACACACTTGGTTCTTTTAGAAGTCAATATTTATTTTCACTTCACAAGTAGAGCAGCACACGCATGTATCCAATTCTAAGAAATCAGCCAAATAGCAAGTCAGAATTACACAGACATAGGGTCGATAGACAAGCATTTGATTGGCAAAAATTTCCCTAGAAACATATTAATTTAAATAGCTTGCTCAACTCATGTAATGCGTGTGTGTGTGTGTGTGAAGGCTTTCTCAAAAAGGTTTTGAAATTCACTGATATGACTTAAAGCAACCATATTTTCTAAACAAGAGAGAAAATCAATGAAAGATCAGTCAAAAGTCAAACCTTATTATTTACTAGGGCCTAGCCACCCTCATCTGATACACTCCCCCTAGGATGCAGCACCTAATTTTTTTTTACTTGTACCATGAAGGAATAGGGAAAATTTTTACTTGCACCATGAAGGACAAGATATAAAGCTAATTCAACACAGAAGTAGTGAATATAAGCATATAACAAGAAATTAAGAAGAATAACTGCTTGTTTCTTTTCGGTCCTGTAACCTAGGGAGAATGCTAGAATTTTTAGGCTCTAGGTTCAACTAGCATGTTGGTCAATTTGACCATCTTATCAAAAACATCTCTCTAATTAGAATTTCTAGAAGCAAGAAGTCAGAGAGGAAATAGATGTACCTTAGGGGAGCCTTGGATAGTGCATAATATCATCACATGAGGAAAGCAACTATCATGCATAAAACGTGAGCATAAAAACTTTGCATATGTCAGACTTATGTTCTCAACCACATGTAAGTTGGGGTGTAAACGAATCGATCCTGAGTGGGTATTGCCTGTCCGGGATCGGCTCGTTTAAGTAACAGTAAAGCTCAAGCTCGAGCTCGACAAGAGCTGAAAAATCCTGTGCCACACCCGCTCGCGTAGGAAAATATATTGTCCGAGCTTGAGCTCGAGCATGACCATTTTGGTCGATCCCGAGCTCGAGTACTCGACTCGAGCTCGGCCAGTATCATACAAATCAAATTATTTATTTTAGCATTAAAAAAAAAACCACATTCATAAATAATCTTTCCAACCGAAATTTCAAATGAAGTTTTATGATTTTGCTAAAATTTTATATAAGTACACAAAAAAAAGAAACAAATTAAACTAATCTTATTAATGTTCCAGAAAATAATTATAAAAAAATTTGAACAATTATAATTAGCTAAACTTAGAAATCAAATAACATATTTGAATCTTGGAGTGGTTGTGTAAAAAAGATATCCGCACCCTCTTTCCCTTGTTCCAGCATGCCATGCACCAGCCACGGTCTTCCTTTGAGCGACCACCACTGAAGCCTCGTCATAATCCGGCGTGGTCACCTCAAGGTCCTCAACTGCAATTGGCCATGGTTTTGTTGCAATGCGGAAGAGAGAAGCGTAGAGTTGGAAAGAATGCGTGGAATCTAGGAAAGGAAGCTTTGAGAAGAAACAAAATTGAAGGACTGAGACGTTAATATAAAAAATAACATTGTAAAATGAATGCGAATGGGAGGTGAAGAGTTTGAAGACTGAAGAGACAGCAAATGCGTAAAACAAGGGCGGTTACAACTTTGTCCTCCATATGCGTCTATGGTAAAACCGGAGCCACGTCAGCATATTTGTGATGTTGAGCGTCGATTAAGATTTGATATTCTATCATTCAATATAGATCATTGGATTAGTGAGCTCAAAGAGTCATGAGAAACACCATATAATCCTCACTCTTATTCATGTCTTATAGCTGGAACCCATACTCGAAATCTAACGGCCACCATTTAATCAAGGATATCCAACGGATGATATTACGCATTGAAAAGTTTCAAAAATTAATGGGTTATCAGTTATACTATCATACTTGGTCCGCATGCATCTCATCTAAAGACTCAAAACGAATTAAAAGTTATCAACTACACCATCTCTTGGTGAAGTCGAAGCTACTTTAGTCGAGGAGGTTATCTTGAGCGTAGATTAAAATTTTTTGTTTGATGATTCAATGGAAACCGTTGGATTAGTTCGCTGATGGAGTCATGCGAACACGATATAACTCTCACATGACTCCATCAGCGCACTAATGATTCTTGCGTAATAGCTGTTGCCACAAATCTTTAAATGCGTAATAAATACTCCATCGGTCATTAATTGTTTTTGTCAAAAAGAAACTTATTCAAAATTTCAAAGGCAGTATTTTTGGAGCTTGTTGAGCAAGGAAAAATAGAAAGGTCATAGAATATTAAATACTATTCATTGTAATCTGTTTCTAATGCAATATTTTTGTGGTTTTAATATTTTTTTTATTAAAAAAATGCAACCTTTTTTTAATAATTTGTATTACAAAAATAAATATTATATATAATATAATATATTTTTATTTATATAATTAGATACTTAACATTAATAATTCAGATTATCTTAGAAAATAATAATTTAAGTTAGATACTTAATATTGTTTAGATTAATGCAATTATTGGGAAATTCATTTAATGCAATTAACTAATAGGAATTTAAGTTTAGGTTTTTAATTTATGCTTTTTTTTTTTTTATATAGAAAATAAGTATATTTTTTCAAAATTTAAATACCCTAAGCTTGTGACTTTTGGAGGGAAAAAATTTTCTAGCCGATTATAGTGGAATATTTTTTTTTATCAAATAATAGTGGAATTTTGAGAGAGATTTGAGTGAAATTTAATGCAAAGTTTGAATTTTGAAAATTAAACTTAAATTGTTTCATTAAAGGAAAAATTATTTCCCTTTTAGTTTTGTCTTGAAATTTTAAAAATTCAAAAATTCAAAATTTTAACAAAATCTTATAATCTTATATCTTAGATCATGTGATGTAATGGTTATTAAATATCTAATAATAATACTTAAAACATATAAGTAGGTGATTACATGTCATATGACACAATGTTATGTTATTATATAATCATATAATCCTATTATATTACATGAATAATATGATTAAGTATCTGGATTGTTAATTTATCATTATATCATATAACTAACAATTAAGTATTGATATTTTTTACTTTTATTATTTTATACACATAAAACAAATAAATTATAACCAATTAATATATACTGACTAATGACCATTGTTATTTGTTACTTAATTTATTCTTACGTATAATATATTGTTTATTAATATACTACATTATAAAAATAAGTTATATATATATATATATATATATATATATATATAAATATATAAACACACACACGAGCCGAGCCTTAATAAACGAGTCGATCTTTATACGAGCGGGTTCACGAGCTCTAATCGAGTCGAGCCGAGTTTATACGAGTTTACATCGTTTAATAATCGAGTCTAATTTTCATGTTCACGAGTAGCTCATTTAATAATCGATTCGAGCACGTGCCGATTTTATTCGAGCCGATCTCGAGTAAGCTCACGGGTAGCCCAGCTCGTTTACACCCCGACATGTAAGTATAATTCATCAAAGCATAATGAACCAATAAAAAAGACTAAGAGATATGAGATAGCTGACAAACTTTAAAAAGAACCACCTGCTACAAAACTCGGCCCAATTTTTTATTTTTTATTTTTTTTAAAAAAGACAAACAATAAAAATATGCTATATGGAACCAACATCATAGGACTAGCATGCAAGGCAAGATCAAACCCGTGTCAAAATTGCCAATACAGAAAAATTGTCGTCCGACAAGCTTTTTCTGTCTTCCCCAAATAGTACCTGCAAGATTCTCTCAAGAGAAATAGGGGTCAAATAACAGTGGTTCCTAAATTGCAAAGCAAACACAAAATATAACAAGTAGAAGATCATGCAATGCAATCAAACCTGATGCTCTAGGATTAGGAACCAAATCTTAGGCATGAATATCGTCACCAACTAGGTGAGTCCATTCCCCCTTAAGGGGTGAATGTCTTCCTTCTTCCGAACCCATGCCTACCTTCCTGTAAGTGGTTGTTGGCAGGACTTCATCTGATGATCCATCCTCTATATCATGCTCTGCGTTGAAATAAGTAGCTCCCTATAGTATTGATCATCCTCTACCTTCTACGGCTTTTCTAAGTTCCTAAATTTTTTAGACATAGATTTGCCATTTTGATTGGCCAGAACAAATCTCTATTGAGGCCGCTGATGCTTAAGAGCCTGGCGCCGTGGGGCATGATACCATGGGGCCTGATATTGGTGAGCCTGATGCCCTGGAGCTTGATTCCATGGAGCCTGATGGGGAGCTTGATGCCATGGAGATTGATTCCATGGAGTTTGATACTGGGCTAGAGGTCTTGTGCCAAAATTTACTTGTCTGGGCACTTCTTTCTTGACCTTCGCTCTCTGAGCCTTGAGAAGGGAGCACTGGGGTCGGACATGCCCGCTTAATCCGCAGTGATGGCATATGGGAGATCTTCTAATGGTAGGGAGCTTCTGAGTGACCGGAACATCTCCATTGATTTTGTCCTTCCCTTTATCCAAGACTGTTGGCTGAGGCTCGGGGACTGTGGGTTTAACAAAGACAGTCCTAGAAGTAGAAGGAATGTCAGAGGGAGGAGCTACATACCCGAGTCCAGTCTTGTCTGTTGGGCTATTATGGATTTACAACATATGAGTCAGATTTTCATCGGTGATCCTCTCCAACTATAGTTATGTCTCCAGTAGCTTCTCCTCTAGTCCCTGCATCTTAAGCAGCAGTGAGCTTTTTTCTGTCTGTAAATTATTGTAACGACCCACTTTTTACAAAAAAGCGTATGTAATTATATCTGGATAATTACATGTCATTAACCTTTCAGATACTATAAATCTGGCAATGGAAAAATACGAATATCTTTTTTTTTCTTTCCAAACATCAAGGACAATTCCCTGACAATACATTTAGAGCTTTAACTGAAATTCCTCTAGACATACATTAAAAATCCTTTACACTAATTACAATGAAACATGTGTCACATAAGACATGAAAGCATACATGGAAACTTACTAAATACAAGTAAATTCCTAAACATGTTACATACAAAACAGTACAAACATTGTTAAGTACAAAGCATTAATTTCTAACTACAATAGCTTTAAATCTCTTAAGCTAGCAGTTAATCCATTCCATAATCTTCAGAACCTGCGCAAACATCTATGAGATAGTGGTTATAACCACAACCCCATAGTTCCATAAGTGAGCTAACTATCATTCAACAATGTCATGATTTAGGCGTTATTTAAGGAACATAATGCTAAAATGACAGTTTTCTATGCAAAGTATAACAGTTCAATATAGTCATTGCACTCATCTCGTTTAGAGCCGTCACCCGATTAACGTCTTGTTTGAGACGTTCGACGACGTGTCTCCTATATTACATTTTGATTAGCTTATTTCCACACTAGCAGAGTATGTTCCACGTCACTCCACTAGCACTTTGAGAGACAGTAGCAATCAATATGACTTATTGGGTTTTCGGTTTCAGGCACTATTCCCCATCTTGACCCTTTGGGAAACGTAGCGCCCAATATTAATAGGTTGATTATTAACTGTATACAATGATCATTCACACGCATCCAATTAAAATAAAACATAAACACAACACTATTGAAATCTCGTACTACCCTCAGTAAGTAATTTATACTTACAACCCTTTTGTGCAATTTCAGTTCATCATCTGCATCAAATACATACATATATGTGCATAGAAGGTTAATAACATTTCTTTTAGAAATTCATGCCTAAACATGAATCTTAATCACACACACACACACACACACACATATATATATATATATACGTAGGAACAATTATCTTTGAAACATCTACATTAATTATAACTTAACATAACATGGTTAAGTCTCAATATTAACACTTAACACTTCTAACAAAACCTAATCATTTTTAGGGAACATTAATCCATGCACCAAATCAATTAACAAAACATCTGTTTTAAAACATATTAACTCTAACAATTATTTCAATCAATATATATTAGAAATCACAGTAAAACAGCATACTCAATTTGCATAACCATATAACAACTTAACAACAATAATCATATATTTTCTCATAAATCATAAAACTCATTTACATAATATTCAACCATTTTCATTTTAAAAGAATTCCTTTTAAAACATCAATATCAAACTATTAACATCTTTAGGATAAAATACCACATAAATTATATTTGACAAGTCACATAACTCATAATATTAAATTTCCAAGACAATACATTACATGATAAACTCATGAAAACATTCTTTAATTCTAGAACTTCACAACTAATCCCAGAAATCAAATACATAGTATTTGAGCATTAGAACATGAATACATAGTAACCCCAAGGATTTATACACACCCGATCAAAGTGCTACAACTCAGCTTAACTCTAATTACACACGAGTTTGGTCTCAATACACAATCCAAAGTGTTTATAACTGAACTTAAACCATGCGACCAACACCAGGAATAACTCAGCCTCAAAATATCTCACAGCAACCTACCCACAAAATCCATTCGGCCATCACCCACCGAGGAACACAAAACAAAGGATCCCATCAAAGAGCCATTCAGAATCAACACAATCAGGCAACACAGAACTCAAACTCTCAATGTCATCAACAACCAAACTACCCAATTAGCTAAAACACACAAAATCAGGGGACACCGTTAGAACGGGTATTGCTTCAAAATAGAGGTATTTTGGCCAGAAGACTACACAGCTAAAATAGTTAACAAGAAACCCAAATCCAGAACATCATAGTCCAGTTAATAACCAAAACTCCGTAGTAATGCAATAAATGATGCAGGTGGTAGAACCAACTCCGTGTAGTAATGCAATAAATGATAAAATACATACAGGTGGTAGAACCAACTCCATAGTAACTCAATAAATGATAAAATAGATACAGGTGATAGAACCAACTCCGTAGTAATGCAATAAATGATAAAATAGATACAAGTGGTAGAACCAACTCCATAGTAATGAATACACATGCAATGAAATCAAATAGTAAGGAAGAGGTGTCAAGTGATTCATAAGATATTCCTTTGAAAGTTTCACATTCCAACTATATCTTTTGAGTTTTTGGACTCGATATAGCAGAAGTGAATTAAACGCTTTCTTAGGAATATCTAAGAAGTCACTCGATGCATCAAGATTACTTACCAATCTGATTTGGAGAGAAAAATAAACTTCAAGAACACCAAAGTGGTTGTGTGGTAGAAGGAGAGAAAAAGGGAGAGAAAACCAAAGCAAAAGCTTTCTTGAAAGTTGTCTATGATTTGTGTGGAAAGACTAAGACCCTTGCATGCTTATTTATAGGAGGAAAGTAGGGGTATTAAGGTGTAAAATGTAATAAAAGAATTAGCTTACTAGATAATATCTTGCAAACTAGTCCTTACTTTATTATCTATTTCGATTTTAGAATTTTCGTCCAACTAGAGGACAGCCTACTCCGAGAAATTTTTTGATGGTCAAACCTACTCTGATTGACTTGAAATTTTGAGGGTAGATAGAGGACTTTAAGACAAACACTTTCTCTTTTTAGTTTGACCCATTTCGAATTCGTTTTAACTCCCATTTGGTCCAGTCAAAGTTTCTGTCTTTTAAGCCAAAATATCTTTAAACCACTTTCTGCATTCACACTTGCTTTATTGATTTTTCTTTTCTTATCATGATTACTCTTTGTGATATTCTTCCTTCATTAATACTTCTTGTTTTTTATACATAAATGTTTCTAGAAGCGTGGAGATATTTTTCTTTGACAGTTTTTTGTTTAATTCGACAGTTGGGTCAATTAAGCACCGGTTTTGGATAAAAAAAGTCAACTGTTACTAAATTGAATTCTGACTTCACAGGATTCAAGTATAAACTATATATATATATATATATTAAGTAATTGTAAGCCATAAAAACATATTTATCTCGTCTAAATTTAAAGGTCAAAGTTCAACCAAAAGTGCCACTTTGCACCTAAATAGTCAACTACAAATCCAAAAAGTCAACCTATTGACTTTTCATAAAATTCTATCATGCAATAGATATTTCTATTGTGAGTACAATAGTCTTTGAATCAACTAAATCTGAGTCTGATTGACCTATTTTCGGTTCAATCAAAGTTTAAAGCTTAAATGTTACTTTTAGGTTTTTAAGGGTTTTTAGGTTTTGATCTTTTAAGTTTTCAAAACAACTTTAGGTTTGCTTATAAAAACCTGTGGATATTGTCTCCTCAACAATATCAATGATTTATTAAGAGATTGAAAAAGCTGGGCGTTACATCGAGGACAATCAATCAATGACAATCATATCATAAAACTTATCATCCGGACTAAGGATTTAGAACAGATCAATCCTAAGCCACAAAATCAATCTATACCTCCATATAAAATTCTATGATATAATCAATTTCTTGCCATGATCAATCCTTTGGTTGTCAAACTCTTATCTCCAGATTTTTCTTGGCAATTCTATTGCTTATATAACCTCAAAGTTTCAATGGTCAATTCATTCTCTTGAGTATCATATATTATCATTCTTACTAAATCATAGCAATAAGAATCCAAACACTTAAAAGGATCATCAATACATACCTCGAAGCATCGCAGTCCTCTTTGTGAGTCCATTATGTTTCTTCAATCACATTTAAATCAATCTTATTAAAGAGATGCAAATGAATAACATTTATATAATACAATGATCTTTTCCTTATCTCTATATAAATACTATTGTCCTCATAGGTCCACGGATTCAATCATAACATCAATCTAATTTAATGATGCAGTTGATCAATCCTCAGATCTGATGGTTAGAATGCTTATTCCCAAATTTAGGATTTCCCAAGAGATTCGTTATATGTGCATCACATATCAAATCAGTTAGATCACTTAACTTACACTCAATAATTTATCGATTAATAAATTCTAGCTTCTCTATAGTTATTAGATGCATAAGGAAATAATCTGTCCAAGTGTCATCAAATTATTTAATCAATTCTCTTCCTTATATATCCTCGAATATATATATATATATATAAATTAGCAATCTATATTTCATGCACCTCTTTCCAATAGATATCAAGTGCAAGATGACAGATATTCTTTAATCATAACATATCTTAATGACATATATATATGTACATCCTTAAAATTCATATGATCCATCAATCTACCATTTATATGCCTATCTTCAAAAGGTACAATAGATGTTCATTACACAATTAATCATAAATCATTAATTCATAAGATTATTCTTAACTTACTTCTTAAGGTTAATCAGGTATGCCTCAAAATCTCAATATTTTCTCTTTTGATTCTAAGGTTATCCTTATCATGAACATAGGATAAATATCATTCCTAAGCATATCAATAAGGTGCTATATCAATCTATCAACTTAATATCCATATATCTGTAAAGGCATCAAGCATCAAGATTATGTAATCCATATTTCTATAATTATCATTTCAAGATTATATCTCAAAATAATACTAGGTATCAATTGTTCGAATAATGAGATCAATTATACTTTCATACCTCAAATCTCTTGTTTATCCTAGGCACGCTGCTGCCCAATACTATAACCAAGAACCTTATTTACATCATGCTGAGATCATGATCATGATGAAATCCTTCTGTACTTAAAACATCCCAATTTGTTAATCTCAAAGAAGGCATATCTATTCAGTTTTATACTAAACAGATGATAGTTCTGATGAGTCACAAATATTGTGTATTTGGACCCCTCAATTTACATTAGTTAAACCTTTAGTTTTGTTATTTTCTAATGTCTTGTGCGAATTTTAGTGTTTAAGTGTTTTTTAGGTCATTGGAAGAAAATAACGGTATTTATGAAGGAATTGCAAAGAAATGGGATTAAGTCCCAATTACAGATGTGAATCTTGGCAACCAAAAGTAGTGTATGTGGAGGTGAAATCCAGAATTTTCTTTGGGCTATAGCAATTCGTGAAACCAAAAGGGACTTAATTGAAGCACAAGGAAATGCATGCTTGCACCTCCAAAACCCATGCACTGAATTGCACTTGTCTAGCACTTATTTGAGTGCTGCTGGAAAAGTCTCTCCTTCCAAAACAATGCAGCACATACACGTGAAGGACAGCATCCCCAAGGACAACATGCACCATTCCCCAAGTTGGACAGCACTTGGACAGCACCTGCAGCACACTCCACGCCTAGCCTGCAGGTCAGTAGCCCTTCTCTTCCTCCTCAACACTGCAGCACGCCAGACAGCAGCACCTGCAGCACTCCGGCCACCTTGCCTGCAGCACACTTTCGGCCAGCAGCATGGTCAGCCCACCAACTTGGACAGCTTCTACAAGCAACCGGACACCTGGACAGCAACTCACAGCAACATGGAATGAAAAAGCTGGAGCTGCTGGACAGCAGCACACCATCTCCACACGGCAGTCTCCAAGGACATGCAAACATCTTCTAGGCAGGGACAACACCTCAACCCTCTTCCACGCCAGCTCCTGCAGCTCCTGAAAGGGACAGCACCTGCTGGACAACACGCCATCTGCAGCAGCTCCTGCGCTCCTGAAAGGGACAGCACCTGTTGGACAACCTTCCACGCCACCTGCAGCAGCTCCAAGCTCCTAGGACAACAGTGGCAGCAGGCACCAAGGACAGCAAAGCAGCATGGGCTGCACGATTTTCCCCAAGCTGGCAGCAAAGACAAAAAGAAAGGGGAGAGCTTGCTCCATAAAACCCCATCCGGGAGGAAACAAAAAACAGGGAGAAAACACTCAAAAAAAAAAAAATGTAGATTAGTTAGGAGTTTTAGTTTTTAGGTAGCTTAGTTTTAGGAAGCTCTTCACGTACAGTGAAGAGCTTCCCCTTTCTTTTTTTTAGTTTTCTTTCCTTTTCAATTTTTAGTTTTGTTTATAGATAGGTTTTGATAAACCCTATCCAAGTATCTATGGCTTAATCATGTTGTTCTTTGAGATATTTATTTTGGGCATTGATGATTGCATAGCTATGAGAATTACAAATTTCATAATTGTTTTTAATGCTAAATACAATCATGATGAAATGCTTATCTTGTCTATGAGAAAGCTTATCATTTTGATTGTACTCAAATTATATTTGTCATCTAAAAGATGATAAGTGTAATGGTTATGCAATGGTATTCTTTGAACATGCAACAAGAGGTTTTGATAGTTCGTGCCTAGGATAGACAAAAGATGCTGCACCCTAGCTTAGGTAGATTATTTGTACTAATCTTAGGATGGGCTACACTTGATCATTGTTTGTTTGTAACTAAGTTAACAAGTTTGATAGTCCATGCCTTGGATAGACGGATGGTGCTGCACCCTAGCTTAGGTAGATGATCCGTACTAATCTTAGGATGGGTTATGCTTATATTTAATGATGGTATTTTCTTGACACTTTGTTGTGTGATTGACAACCACACACGGGTAATATCATGACTAGAATGAACGTCCCATGTTAACATGATAGCTATTGGTACAAGGTTAGCGGTAAAATCAAACCCCTATTTCTTATTTCATTAAGTTCAACTTTAATTTACTTTTTATCATTTAATTTCTGTCATTAGTTTACAAATTGAAAATCACAAAAACATCATTTCTCTAAAGGGATAAATTAGGACCTATTTTATTAAAGCTTGATGCATGCAACCAATACATTCCCTGTGGATCGACACCCTCAATATAGACATTATCCTACAACGATTCGTTCTATTGCGAGTGGTAGGACCGATTTTATTAAAGCTTGATGCATGCAACCAATACATTCCCTGTGGATCGACACCCTCAATATAGACATTATCCTACAACGATTCGTTCTATTGCGAGTGGTATTATTTTGAAGTAGAAAAAAACCACATCAAGTTCAAACATTCATCTAATAACTTTACAGTTAGGGCGAATAAATACTTAGCTTAATAAAGCTACATATATCTCAGAGATCACATAAAAACTAAAGGCATACATTTCAAAGATATGTTTGATAGTGATGCTGTGTATTCTTTTTTTCAAGTATACACCACTACCACCATACATATTTTAGCATACACATTATTAGTAGTGAAAAATGAGATTGACTTCTAATATAAAGCAAGTGTGTGCACAAAGTGTTAACAAAATAACAATGCGGAAAATCAATAACACAAGAATTTTTGTTAACGAAGTGGAAAACTTAATATGAGAAAAACCACTCTGGGGCAGCCAAACCTAGGATATCCATTATTCAGAAGACAAGACTAGATACAAAGTAGTAACACTTACATACCCCTGATGCAGTAGTCGTACCTTGCTCTCTAACGTGTAACCCAACATGAACGTCTCCCAACCAGGTCTCCTACCTGAAGGGGTATTCAATGGAACCCTTTACCTTAGGGCCAACCCCTAAGATAGACTTCAGTTTAAGTGCAACAACAGCACACACAGCAACAACTTCAGAGAGATCAACTTAGCTCAATAGACTCACAATATAACTCTCTAAGCACTAGTGGAATTCAATACCGAATTCTTGCTGTTCTCAAGCCTAAAGGCCTCTATTTATAGGCTGATAGCTCAAATGAGCATCTAGCTTGATAAAACTAAGCGCTGTCTGGACTATGGTCATAGGCCGTCCGAACGGACAACTATGCGACCAAAATTTTGAAAATTTCACTGAAGATCTTTCCTGTTTGAGAGCCGCGTCCAGACGGTGATGCCCTATCGTCTGGACGGTTGCACATCCGCTGCAAGTAATTTCCATATAGAGGCTTCACGTGTCCGGATCGGGAGGATGGTTGTCCGGACGGCTGATCCGATTCATGCAATTTCCATATTTGATATACGCACGTTCGGACCATTCTGGCTGGCGTTCGGACGTCTAGATTTAAATTGTGATACTTGCCTAATGGATGAGAGCGTCCGGACAGGAATCCATGTTGTCCGGACGGTTGCAGTAATCTTCCTATATATGTGTTTTGGAAAGCGTCCGAACGGTTTGACACGTCGTCCGGACAGCTGATGCATTGGACAGCTTGGCGTCCGGACGGTATAATATGTCGTCAGGACGGTTGGCAGGTGAAAATTGGAATTGACTTCTAAAAATAAAGTGTGTGCAACAAGTGTCAACAAAAATCAAGCACAGCGGAAAATAAAAGACACATAGTTTTCATTGACTATGTGGAAACTCAATTAAGAGAAAAACCACTCCGGGACAGCCAAACCCAGGAATTCCACTATTCAGAAGACGAAGCTAGATACAAGATAGTAACACTCACATGTATCGATGCAGTGGTCATACCTTGCTCTCTAACGTGTAACCCAACACGAACGATTCCCAACAAGGTCTCCTACCTGAAGGGGTCTTCAATGGAATTCCTTACCTTAGAGCCGACCTCTAAGATAGACTTCAGTTGTAGCGCAGCACACTTGAAACGGCTTCAGAGGGATCTTGAACTTCTCTGAGCTCTTGTGGAATTCAATACCGAATTCTTGTAGTTCTCAATGCCTAGGGGGCCTCTATTTATAGGCCGAGGTGCAGAATGGGTGACTGCAGTAATATGTACGGACGCCGTCTGGACGGTGAACTTGGGCCGTCTGGACGGACAATTGTGCGACAGGATTTTCTGAAAATTTCGCTGAAAATCTTTCCTGTTTAAGACCTGCGTCCGGACGGTGAGACACTGACGTCCGGATGGTCGCATGTCCGTTGCAAGTAATTTTCATATAAGGCTTCGCGCATCCGGACCAAGGGGGATGAACGTCCGAATGGCAATTCTTTAACACACAATTTCCATATCTGCTATGCGTGCGCCCGGACCATGAGATGCAGATGTCCGGATGGTTGAAGTCGAATCGGCAATTTCCTTAACTGATGAGCGCGCGTCTGGACCAAGGCTGACTGACGTCCAGATGGTGATATTTGAATTGCGATTCTTGCCTTTAGGAGATGCGCGTCCGGACGGGATACCACATCGTCCGGATGGTTGATCGATTTTCCCTTTATTGGAACTTGAAAAGAATCTGAGACTGTTCGTGTACCTATATGCGTCCGGACGGGCTGATGAGATGTCCGGACGGATGTAAGCTGGAACAAACGCTTCTCCATACAGTGTAGGGTCCGGACGAAAAAGATACGTCGTCCGAACGGATGATGTTGGTCTGTCTGGCATCCGATCGGGATGAACACGTCGTCCGGACAGATGGAACAGTGGACAGATGGGCGTCCGGACGGAATGACACGTCGTCCGGACTACTGACAGGGAATCTGAAATCTTCTATCTTTTTCGCAGTGCAGTCTTCTGAAAATGCTCTGACAAGTGGAATCCCTGTTTCCAGCATCTTTACACATAAGTGATTTTGTCCAAACACCGAATGAGGCCAAAATACTAACAGCAGGGAACCAAATTTTTTGACTTGCAAACTGTACAGAATCTTTTGGAAACACTTCTGAACATCAGAATCCCTGTTAAACAGCATCTTTACAATGAAGTGATTTTGTCCAACAGAATGCGCCCAATTACAAACCAACAAACTCCCTATTTGGCCATTCTGGGACAAAAATCACTTGACCGGTTAAAAATACAATCCCGGTCCAAAAACAAAAATTACTCCTCCTTTTTGTCACAATGGGACAAAGGGTAAAACAGAGTAATAAAAATCAACCACAACAAAAATTACTCCCCCTAAAGGTCTCAGAAGGACCAGGGTAAACAGAGTAATAAAGTCCACAAGTTTAAAACAAAAAGGATTGAATAAGAAAACATCAAACTGAATTGTGGAAAGAAGAGCAGCGTGGTTAAGTCCTTCACAAGTATAATAGCACATGCATGTATCCCAATCTGAGAAATTAGTCAAAGAGCATGTCAGAATTATGCAAACATATAGCCGATAGACAAGGATAAGATAGGCAAATATTCCCCTGCAAACATAATAATGAAAATAGCTTTTTTAACTCATGCAATGTGTGGGTGTGTGAAGGCTTTTTCAAAGGTATGACTTTCACTGATATGACACACATCATTCAGATTTTCTAGACAAGAGAGAAAATCAGTGAGAGATTAGTCAAAAGTCAAACCTTATTAAATACTAGGGCCTAGCCACCCTCATCTGATACACTCCCCCTAAGATGCAGCACCCAATTATTTTACTTGTACCATGAAGGACAAGGAAATTTTTACTTGCACCATGAAGGGCAAGGCATATAGCAAATATAAGCAGTGAATATACAATTTAAAGTGCAGAACTTACATGATTTACTACTTGATTCTTTTGATGCTGCAACCTAGAGAGTGCCAGAGTTTTTAGGTTCTAAGTTCAACTAGCATCTTAGTCAATTTCACCATCTTGTCAAAAACCTCTCTCTTGTATAGAGTACCCAGAATCAAAAAGTCAGAGAGGAAAATACACACCTTCGAGGAGCCTTGGATAGTGCATGAAGTCATCTCATGAGAGAAGAAACTATCAATCATAACAAGTGAGCAGGAAAACTTTTCATATGTCAGATTTATGTTCTCAACCACATGTAAGAATAATTCATCAATGCACAATGAACTAATAACCCAAAAAAAAAAAATACATGAGATAGCTGACATACCTTTGAAGGAACCATCCTGCTACAAAACTCCCAATTTTTTTTTTTATTTATTTATTACAAAAACAACATCATGCTATCAGAAGACAAGAGAAAAATCTCATCCTAGCATGGAAAAGCATGTCTAATACATGGCACAAACACCAATGGCTTTCCGAAGGGACTCAAACCTGCTACCATCTAGAGGTTTGGTAAGTATGTCAGCCAATTGGTTTTCAGTGGGGATGAAAGAGATAGATACTACCTCGGATTCCACAAGATCACGCAAGAAGTGATGTCTGATGTCGATGTGCTTGGTCCGAGAGTGCTGAACGGAATTCTTGGAGATGTTGATAGCACTAGTATTATCACAGTTGATGATCATGGTATCTTGAGAGAATCCGTAGTCGCCTAGTAGTGTCTTCATCCACAGTAATTGGGTACAACAGCTTCCCGCAGCAATATATTCATCCTCAGCAGTGGAGAGAGATATAGAGGCTTGTTTCTTACTCATCCAAGCTACAAGATTGTTTCCCACATAGAAACATCCTCCTGAGGTGCTCTTTCTATCATCAACATTTCCAGCCCAGTCTGCATCAGAGTATCCTGCAACAACCAGATTTGTTTCTCTGGAATACCATATGCCATACAGAAGAGTATCATTTACATACCTGATGATACGCTTGAATGCAGTGAGGTGAGATTCCTTAGGATTTGCCTGAAAGCGAGCAGAAACTCCCACACTAAAGGCAATGTCTGGTTGGCTGGCTGTAAGATATAGGAGACTCCTTATCATACTCATGTAAAGAGATGGATCAACTAGTTTCCCTGCAAGATCACTACTAATCTTGACACTGGTGCTAATGGGAGTTCAGGCACAACTCTTCCCGTCCAGACCAAAACGTTTCACCAGATCCTTGGCATACTTGGATTGGGAGATGAAGATGCCTTCAGCACTTTGCTTGACTTGAAGACGAAGAAAGTAGTTTAACTCACCAATCATGCTCATCTCAAATTCTTGATTCATCTCTTCAGAAAACTCATGGGCAAGAGAGTCTAAAGTAGCTCCAAAAATAATGTCATCAAAATAGATTTGAGCAATGACTTTGTGAATACCCTGATTTCTGATAAACAAGGTTCGATCAGCTTCTCCCCTTGTAAATCAGGAGATAAGTGGTGAGACGCTCATACCATGCCCGAGGAGCCTGCTTGAGCCAATATAGAGCAACTTTCAGCTTGTACACATGATGGGGATGATGAGGATCTTGGAATCCTTTCGGCTGTTCTACATAAACCTCTTCTTGAAGAACACCGTTCAGAAATGCACTCTTTACATCCATTTGATACAACTTGAACCCAAGATGGCAAGCAATGGAGAGAAGAATTCTGATTGATTCTAACCTAGCAACTGGGGCAAAGGTTTCATCAAAGTCTACTCCCTCTATCTGACCTGGGCAACAAGACGGGCTTTATTCTGGACTACAATACCATGCTCATTAGTTTTGTTCTTGAAGATCCACTTGGTACCAATGATGTTCTGTTCTGCAGGACGGGGAACCAAGGTCCAAACATCATTTCTGGTGAATTGATGGAGCTCTTCATGCATGGCAGACACCCAACCCTCATCTAGAAGTGCTTTATCAACTTTCTTGGGCTCTATTTGTGCAAGGTAGCAGCTGCAGAAGACTTGATTAGCTACTTCACTGGTAGGCTGGATGACTCTGTTTCTTAGCCTACGCTCTTCATCAACTGTCCCAAGAAGCTGTTGAGGAGGATGTTTGAGCTTCACCCATGATTGCTTGGGAGTATTTGTAGGAGTATCCTCATCTTCGGAAGCACTAGAAATTATATCTGAAGCTGTGGGAGAGGAAGGAGGTTCATCCTGAGACACACTTGGAGAAGCCTTGATATTGTTAGTTGAAGTTACTAACGAATCAACTGAATCGAGCTGATTTTCCTCCCCGCTACTTGGTCTCTCAACTTCTTCATCATCAATAACAACATTTATAGATTCCATCACAGTCTCTGTTCTTTGATTCAATATCCCAAGAATATACCTTCATCACTCTTGGGATCAAATTTCCTAAGATTCTCCCTGTCATGAAGGATATAACATTTACTTCCAAAAGCTCTAAAGTACTTCACTGTGGGCTTTTTACCTTGCCAAATCTCATAGGGAGTCTTGTTTGTTTTGGGCCATAGGTAGACTCTGTTGATAATATGACATGCAGTGTTAACTGCTTCTCCCGAAAAGTGTTGAGCGAGATTCTTTGAGTGGAGCATCACACGAGCCATCTCCTGAATTACCCTGTTCTTTTGTTCTACAAATCCATTCTGTTGAGGAGTGATAGGAGAAGAAAATTCTTGCTTAATTCTATACGAAAGACAGAATTCTTCAAACTTGGAATTTTTGAATTCTCTTCCATGATCACTGCGGATTCTCATAATCTTGCAATTTTGCTCAACCTGAATCTTCTTGAATAAATGTTCAGCTGCATCAAAAGCATTAGAGTTTTCCCAAAGAGGAATAGCCCAAGTATATCGAGAGAAATCATCCACAATTACTAGTATATAACTTCTCCCACCTAGACTAGCAGTTCTAGTGGGACCCATGAGATCCATATGCAGTAATTCTAGATTTATGGAAGTTTGAATACTTGAGGTCTTCTTATGAGCTACTCGAGTCTGTTTCCCTAGTTGGCAAGAACCACGGATTCCTTTCCCGGTCTTCTCCATTTTGGGCAGATCTTTAACAATGTCTTTGCCTGCAATCTTCAACATATCGGTGAAATTCAGATGCCCCAACCTTTGATGCCATAGTTCACTGTCATCTATGGTTGCCTTGTTGCAGAAAATTTAAGGATCTGTTGTGAGACCAGGAAGACCATAGCAATTGTCAGCAGTTCTTTCTCCCCCTATAAGCCATTTGCCACTACTATCAAATATATTACATTCCTTCTTGGATAATTGCACCACCAAATCATTGTCACAAAATTGGCTGATGCTAAGGAGAATTGCCTTGAGCCCCTCCACATACAAAGCTTCCTGAGATGTTCCGAGACCTGGAATGTCGATGATTCCTTTTCCAATAACTTTGGATTGGCTCCCATCTCCATAGGTGATCCTTCCTCCTTTGCCCATCTGAACTTCTTTCAGTTGAGTCTTGTCACCTGTCATGTGTTTAGAACATCCACTATCCAAATACCACAAACAAGTATAAAGAATTTTCAAGGCAGTATGAGAAACGAAACACAGATTATCTTCCTTTTTGACCCAAACTTGTTTGGAAGCTTTCTTTTTATTCATCAAGACAAATCTTCGTTCATTAGGGGAGAGGTAAGCTAACTTCTCACTAATGAGTTTAACTTGATCACTTAGCTTCCTGACTTGTTCTTCAAAACTTGGTTCATCTTTTCTAGGAGCATGAGATTTATTCAAAGGTTTTTGAGAACGAATATGGAAGCAATTGGGGCGAATATGACCATTTACACCGCAGTGGTGACATGTAGGTATAGAATGACTAGCCCATTTATCTTGAGTATGATTAAGAGACATGCTAGGTTTAATGAACATAGTTCAATGAACAGACATAACATGAGAAATAGAAGCAACTTTATCCATACTCAAATTAGACATGTACCAAGCTCTGATACCAATTAAAAAATGAGATTGACATCTAATACAAAGCAAGTGTGTGCACAAAGTGTTAACAAAATAACAATGCAGAAAATAAATAACACAAGAATTTTTGTTAACAAAGTGGAAAACTCAATATGAGAAAAACCACTCCAGGGCAGCCAAACCTAGGATATCCACTATTCAGTAGACAAGACTAGATACAAAGTAGTAACACTCACATACCCCTGATGCTGTGGTTGTACCTTACTCTTTAAAGTGTAACCCAACACGAACACCTCCTAACCAGGTCTCCTACTTGAAAGGAGTCTTCAATGGAATCCTTTACCTTAGGCCAACCCCTAAGATAGACTTCAGTTTAAGCACAGCAACAGGACACACAGCAACGGGTTCAGAGAGATCAACTCAGCTCAATAGACTCACAATATAACTCTCTAAGCACTAGTGGAATTCAATACTTAATTCTTGCTGTTCTCAAGCCTAGGGGCCTCTATTTATAGGCTGACAGTTCAAATGAGCATCTGGCTTGATAAAATTGGGCGCAGTTCGGACGGTGGTCATAGGCCGTCTTGACAGACGACTGTATGACCGAAATTCTAAAAATTTCGCTGAAGATCTTTCCTGTTTGAGAGCCGCGTCCGAACGGTGATGCCCTGTTGTCCGGACGGTCGCATGTCTGCTGTAAGTAATTTCCATATAGAGGCTTTGCGCTTCCAGACATGGAGGATGGTCGTCCAGATGGCTGATATGATGCACGCAATTTCCATATTTGATGTACGCACTTCTGGACCATTCTGGGTGGCGTCTGGGCGTCTGGATTTAAATTGCAATACTTGCCTTATGGATGAGCGCGTCCGGACTGGAATCCATGTCGTCCGGACGGTTGCAGCAATCTTCTCATATCTGTGTTTTGGAAAGAAATCCGGAGGCTTGATCGAGCACTGAATATCATCTAGACAGGCTGCTGAAACGTCCGAACGGATGCAAGCTGGAGCAGTTCAAAGCTTCTCGACACATAGGAAGGTCCGGACGGGAATCCACGTCGTCTGGACAGATGATGCTTTAGTCTGATGTGCATCTGGATGGTTTGACACATCGTCTGAACGGCTGATGCATTGGACAGCTAGGCGTCCGGATGGTATGACACGTCGTCCGGACGGCTGGCAGGGAACCAAATTTTCTGACTTGCAAACTGTGCAGAATCTTTTGGAAACACTTCTGAATAGCGGAATCCCTGTTAAAAAGCATTTTTACAATGAAGTGATTTTGTCCAACAGAATGCGGCTAATTACAAACCAACAAGTAGGTGTTTCCAAAGTCTTTTATTTCTTTGTAAAGAAATCTCATTGTTTTGCAAAAGCTTTGAAAACATTTTCATAACACATGAATGAGTATTATTTCTCATTCTAGAATAAGAGTTTAGTTTCCGTTTATTCAGTGAATTGTAGACATTAGAGTTTCAAACATGCATACAATATCTATACGTTTATCATTTTCACAAAACTTTAAGATGTTTTCATCACATCTAAGCATCATTTTCACATTTTGTAAACATTACACTAATGTTAAAAGTTTATACTTAAAACATTTTGTAAACATTAGGAGTTACGACAACATTTGAAAGTTCATATCTACTATTGTTTCAAATTAATTCTTCATATCTCCTATTTTTGCAATATATTCCTGACTTAACATGCAAATCCAATCATCATGTTCTCTAATACACCACAAGGCATTTAGAATATATATACATTCATATTTTATAAAGGAACAGAGGTATATATAAACATTCATCACTCAAAGTATTAAAAGTGCACATATACATACACTTTTCAATACACATAGAAACATACATACTTATGTTCAAAGAATACTAATCATGACTAACAATTAGAAATCTTATTATCTATAACCATTCATAGCACATTCCTTAAAGGTGCACATATACATACACTTTCCTAATTTGCATAGCAATTGGTATCAATATTTGACCAATACGCATGGCAAGGAAAACATATAATCATAAGAATCATACTATGCATACATTCACATAAGCATAGAAATCCTAACTATAAGTGACAGTTACTATTTTCTTCTGCTCTTAAACTTCACACAAAAGTTTTTAAAGAGTTTATAAAAAGTTCATTTTTCCTATAGCTCTTGTGTTAACTCTTAGACTTCTAAGGTCAAGTCTACCAGTCCTCAGAGCAAACTGCTCTAATACCATAATGTAACGACCTGCTTTTTACAAAAAAGCGTAAGTAATTATATCTGGATAATTACGTGTCATTAACCTTTCAGAGATGATAGATCTGGAAGCGAAAAAATACGAATATCTTTTTTTTTTTTCTTTTCAAACATCAGGGACAAGTCCCTTACAATACAAAAAAGCTTTAACTGAAATTCCTCTAGACATACATTAAAAATCCTTTACATTAATTACAATGAAACATGTGTCACATATGACACGAAAGCATACATGGAAACTTACTAAATACAAGTAAATTCCTAAACATGTTACATACAAAACAATACAAACATTATTAAGTACAAAGCACTAAAATCTAACTACAATAGCTTTAAATCTCTTAAGCTAGCAATTAATCCATTCCATAATCTTCAGAACTTGCACAAACATCTATGAGACGGTGGTTTTAACCACAACCCCATAGTTCCATAAGTGAGCTAATTATCATTCAACAATATCATGATTTAGGCGTTATTTAAGGAACATAATGCTGGCGTGACAATTTTTTATGGAAAGTTTAACAGTTCAATATAGTCATTGCACTCCTCTCGTTTAGAGCCGTCACCCGATTAACGTCTTGTTTGAGAAGTTCGACGGATGGAAGCTGGAGCAATTCGAAGGTTCTCGACACAAAGGGAGGTCCGGACAAAAAGTTCTCGTCGTTCAGACGGATGATGCTTAGATAGTTGAGCGACCGGATGGAATATCACGTTGTCCGAGCGGATGCAAGGGATCTGATTTCTCTGACTTGGAATCTGTTCAGAAGCATCTAGAACCATAACTCTGAATCAAAAGACTTCTCAAAATGACTGAACACCTGTATAAAAGCATCATTATATGAAAGTTATTTTGTCCAACAGAATGCAGCCAATTACAAACCAACATAGTTGATCTAACCTTGTTTATCTTAAAATATATGATCAATATTCTGCTGCACATGCTCTGTATAATGCTTGATCACCAACAAGTGGTATCAGAGGCAACTTCAATAAAACTTGGTTTAGATTTTATACATGTTCTTCGTAATTTAATAGCTTTGAGGATTTTTGATTGATTATTTCAATTCCATAGGAGCAAGTGGGTATTTTTCATTACTTTTATTGTACCAAACAACGTTGTTGTATTTTTACTTCGTGGGCTTTGTTATTATGATTTTTTTATGATGCTTTAGACAAGTCCTAAAATTATTTTGGGATTGTTTACTGTATGTAAAAATATATTTTGATGCAAATGTTTGAAAGGATTCAAGTTTAGATGAGAATCGAACGAGATATGATCATTTCTTCGTTCATTGGTAGATCTGGAATTTTTTGAATTCCAGCAGCTGCTACTGTAATTTTGATTTTTCGAGGATGCTTTACACAAATCCTAAAAAAAATTTGGCATTTGTTTTCTACATGTAAAAATCGTGATTGATACAATGGTTCAAAACGGATCAAGTTTCGATGAGAATCAAAAGAGTTTTGACCCGTTCTTCTTTAGTCAATGAATCTAGAATTTTCTAAATCCCAGCAGCAACTGTTGTATTTCGGTTTTTTGAGGATGTTTTAGATAAGTCCTAAAATTGTTTGGGATTCTTTACAACAAGGAAAAATAGTGATTGATCCCATGGTTCAAACAGATTCATGTTTTGATGAGAATTGAAAGAGATATGATCCGTTCGTTGTTCGTTAATGAAACTGTAATTTTCTAAATTCTAGCAGCAATTATTTTATTTCAATTTTTTTAGTATGAATTGTGATTGTTTAAAACTTGAACTGGCAATTGATTTCAAATACAAAAAGGTTGGTTGACGCTTTGGAAAAGTCAAAACGGTATTTTGAATTTTTTCTCAACACATTTAATTATGTTTTCTAATGCGTACCTAGTTAGAAATTTTGAATTCCAAGTACATGTTAAGAACTTGTAAGATTTCTGTTAGTTTGTAATTGGCCTCATTTTGATTGGACAAAATCACTTGTATGAAAAGATGCTTTTTGAAAAATTTAAATGACTTCTAAAAGTTAAGTGTGTGCAACAAGTGTCAACAAAATTAAAGCACAGCGGAAAGTAAATGACACAAAGATTTTTGTTGACGAAGTGGAAACTCAGTTAAGAGAAAAACCACTTCGGGGCAGCCAAACCCAAGAATTCCACTATTCATAAGACAAAGCTAGGTACAAGATAGTAACACTCACATGTACCGATGCAGTGGTCGTACCTTGATCTCTGACGTGTAACCCAACACGAACGCTCCCCAACCAGGTTCACCTACCTGAAGGGGTCTTCAATGGAACTCCTTACCTTAGAGCCGACCTCTAAGATAGACTTCGGTTTACAGCACAACACACTTGAAAAACGGCTTCAAAGGAGATATCATGTCTCTGAGCGCTAATGGAATTCACACCTAATTCTTGCAGCTCTAAGTGCCCAGAGGCCCCTATTTATAGGCTGGGGGTCAGAATGGGCGTCAGGCAAAATATGCCTGGGAGCCGTCCGAACGATGAACCATGGCCGTCTGGACGAACAACTCTGCGACAGGATTTTCTGAAATTTTCACGGAGAAATCTTTCCTGTATAAGAACATCGTCCGGACGGGATGCCTCGATCGTCCGGACAGACGCACATCCGCTGCAAGTAATTTCCATAACAGGCTTCGCGCGTCCGGACCATGGGTCAGGAGCGTCTGGATGGCTAAACTTCAACACGCAATTTCCATATCTAATGTGCGTGCGTCGGGACCATGAGGGGGAGACGTCTGGACTGTTGAAGTCGAATCGGCAGTTACCATATACGATGCACCAGCGTCCGGACTACAGCTGTCAGATTCCGGACGGTTCATTTTGAACTGCGATTCTTGCCTTACGGAGAGACGCGTCCGGACGGGATACCACATCGTCCGGACGGTTGATTGATTTTCCCTTTCTTGAACTTGGAAAGAATCAGTGAACCGTTCGAGAACTGATAGGTGTCCGGACGTGCTGCTGAAACGTCCGGATGGAGCAAGTTGGCACAAAAGCTTCTCGATATGATGTAGGTGTCCGGATGGAAGAAACACATCGTCCGGACAGAAAATGCTTGTCTGTCTGATGTCCAGACGGAATGACAAGTTGTCTGGACGGATGGAACTGTAGACAGATTGGCATCCGGACGGGATGACACATCGTCTCGACGGCTGACAGGGAACTTGAAATTCTTCTGAATTGCAGGCAGAATCTTCTGACATCACTCTGAAAGTGGAATCCCTGTTTACCGCATCATTACACATAAATGATTTTGTCCAAACACAGAATACAGCCAAAATACTAACACATTTTAACAGGGATTCCGCTATTCAGAAGTGTTCTAGAGTTTCTACACTGTGTGCAAGTCAAGAAAAATCGGTTCCCTGACAACCGTCCAGACGACGTGCCATCCTGTTCAGACGCTCATCTGTCCACAGTTCCAACCGTCTAGACGACGTGCCATTCCGTCTAGACGCCCGACAGACCTAGCATCATTCCTCCGGACGATATGGATTTCATCCGGACCCTCCACTGTATCGTGAAGCTTCTGTTATAGCTTGCAATCCGTCCGGACGTCTCAGCAACCCGTACAGACGACGTGGATTCCCGTCCGGACGCGCTCATTCATAAGGCAAGAATTGCAATTCAAATACAACCGTCTGGACGTTAGTCAGCATGGTCCGGACGCGGGTTCAACAGATATGGAAATTGTGTATTCAATTTCAACTGTTCGGACGCCTGCCTATCATGGTCCAGACGCGCGCTAAACAGATATGAAAATTGCGTATTGAAGATCAACCGTCCGGACGGCCATCCCCTTTGGTCCGAACGCGCGAAGCCTTATATGGAAATTACTTGTTGTGGACGTGCGACCGTCTGGACGAGAGTGCCTAACCGTTCGGACGCGGCTCTTTAACAGGAAAGATTTTCAATGAAAATCTCTGAAATTCTGTCGTACAGTTGTCTGTCCAGACGGTTTAGGTCCACCGTCTGGACGGCGTCAGTACTTATCACAGCAGTCACCCATTTGAAGCCTCAGCCTATAAATAGAGGCTCCTGGGCATTGAGAACTGCAAGAATTCGGTATTGAATTCCATCAGAGCTTAGAGAGTTATTTTGTGACCTTATTGGAGCTGATTTGTTCTCTCTCAAGCCATTGCAAGTGTGCTGTTCCTGCGCTATAATTGAAGTCCATCTTAAGGGTCGACCCTAAGATAAAGGATTCTATTGAAGACCCCTTTAGGTAGGAGACCTGGTTGGGAGGCGTTCGTGTTGGGTTACACGTTAGAGAGCATGGTACGACCATTGCATCAGGGGTATGTGAGTGTTACTATCTTGTATCTAGTCTTGCCTTCTGAATAGTGGATATCCTGGGTTTGGCTGCCCCGGAGTGGTTTTTCTCATCTTGAGTTTCCACTTCGTTAACAAAAATACTTCTGTCATTTATTTTCCTCATTGTTTAATGTTGTTAACACGATAAGCACACACTTGTCTTATTTTAGAAGTCAATTCCATTTTTCAATTGGTATCAGAGCTTGGTACACTCTGAGAAAATTAATTTCTTGAGTGTTATTTATTTTTGACTTCTATTTATTATAATGTCTCAAACTCTTAATTCTGTTCCTGCCTTTGACAGTATGACCTATGGCTATTGGAAGGTACGTATCCATTTCTTTCTGAAAATCTATTGACTGTTGGAGAGTATTGTTGAAACTGGTTGGACTAAACCAGAGGATGCAACACTCGAACTAGTCCCTCAGAAACACGCACATCTTTCAAATGATAAAGCCCTCCATGCTCTGTCCCAAGCACTTTTACCATCTGAATTTGCAAAAATTTCAAATTAAGAATCAGTCAAAGAAGCATGGCAAATTTTGGAAACAACAAAGAATGCACCAAACTTGTGAAATCTGCCAAACTTCAAATGTTGATTTCAAGATTTGAAGAGATTAAGATGTTGGAAGATGAGACACTTGGAGAGTTTTACTCCAAGATGAGTGACCTGAGAAACTCCATGGTGAGTCTTGGGAAGCCTATCTCGGATGTAATACTCATCCGAAAAATTCTAAGATCTTTGCCTGAGCATTTCAGGATCAAGGTAACCACCATTGAAGAAAGCAAAGGTCTAGAAGAGATGAAGATTGAAGAGTTGGTGGGATCTGTTCAAACATATGAGCTGTCTCTCCCCCCGGTCAAGAAATTGAAGACCATTTCCCTGAAGGCTTCCAAGAAGATGGTAAAAGTATCATCTGAAGATGACTCTGAGGAGGAAGAAAAAGCTGTGGCTATGTTAGCCATGAATTTCAGAAGACTTATGAGAGACGACCGATTTAAAAAGAAATTTTCTAAAAAGGTGAAGAAAGCTCCCAGAGAAGCTGAACCTGAGGAAGAAGAAAAGAAGGATCCCAGAGGGTCCAACTGTTTTGAATGCTCAGGTTTTAGGAATATCCAAGTCGATTGCGGGAATCTAAAGAAGGGCAAGGGGAAGGCGTACAATGTGACTCTCAGTGATGAGTTAGAAGAAGAAGCTCCAGAGTCTGAGAAATTTCTGGCCTTTGTAGTCCCACATGGTGAGGAGGTAGACTCTTATTATTTGAGCATAGTGATAATGGGGAAGAGCTCAAGGAGGCTTACAGGGCACTCTACATAGAATATGAGAAGCTGAGGGAAGGTCGTAAGCAGGACCTTCGTGATCTGACCAGCTTGCAAACTGAGAAGAGTACATTGCTGCATATAATTCAAGAGAGCTCGAGGAAAAGCTACTAGAGATGTAGCTCCAATTAGAAAGAGTCACTGATGAGAAGCTGACTCGTATGCTGTCTATCCAGAAGAGCCCAACTGACAAGACCGGTCTCGGGTATGTAGCTCCCTCTTCTGATGCTCCCTATACTTCAAAAGTCATATTTGTGAAACCTACAGTCCCAGAGCCTCCTCACACTGTTGAAGATAAAGGGAAGGACAAGATCAATGATGATGTTCCAGGCACTCAGAAGCCTCATTCCATCAGAAGATCTCCCATATGCCATCACTGCGGTCTAAGTGGGCATGTTCGTCCTCAGTGCTCCTTCCTAAAGGCTCAGAAAGCCAAGGCCAAGAAAGAAGTGCCCTGACAGGCTAATCATGGCACTAGACCTGCGGCCCAGTTTCAGACTTCATGGTATCAGGCTCCTTATTATCAAGTGTTGTGAAAATTTTAATACTCGCAAGTGAACGAATCGTTTGCAAGGGCTGTGAGGGCTGTGCCCCACTCCACACACGTTCTCTTCCTCAGAGAAGAGAGAAATATATACTGCAAGCTTGCCAAAAATTAAAGAGAAAAACAACAAAGAAACGAAATGCAAAAAGGCGCCACTGCCCTTCACTTTCTGGAATTCTTGCTGAATCTGCAGGTTGTCTCTTTTCTGCTACCTTTTCACGTGCATGTCTTGTTCCTATCATGGAGACAAGAGACAACCTATTTATACATAGCTGCAGGTCTGATTTGTGAGTTGATTTTTGATTTTCATGGAAATGGCAAATTCAAATTATGCTCCTTCTAGGATTCGCGCATGGAAATGCAGAGAGGCATACAAGTCTTGTGCTGCCGTTTCCTCAAGAAGACCGTGTGGAAACTGAAAGAATCACGTGATGCGTCTTGGAAAAAGCCCCTTTGCCAAACCTGCTGGTTCTCGGTGCTGACCAGCCCTCTTATCCAGCACCTATGTGTTTCGGTAAAAATCTACTGGTTCTTGCATGGTGCCCAGCTCATTGGATGGAATTCTTGTGCTGCTGGCCATGCTTAGGATTTGCTGTCCATGTGTGCAATTCTGTGGTAATGGGGAGACAAACTTGAGTGCTGCCCATGCTGGCTGGCTTCTTTATTGAGGGCTGGTTTGTTGGGTGCTGCTGGAGCAGTTTTGGAAGGACAGCAGCATGTGAACTGCTGTCCAGCAGCTTTTTGGAGATGCTGTCCAGCAGTTTAAGAGCCCATGCTAGCCTAATTTTGCTAGATTTGAAGAGGGAAAACACATGGGGAGACGAGAGAGAGGTGCTGGCCTAGTTTTGTGGGGAAATGGTGCTGTCCAAGTTTGCACAATTCCAGCTTTGGTTCTCATGGCTACAAGTCTTTCCGCCAATATATATATATATATGCATTTCTCTCCACATTTGAAAGTGAGTCAAAACGAGATGGTTTTTCCACTTCTTTGCAATTTTAATTGAAATACTGTCATTTTATCTCCAAGTCCTGCAAAAACGCAAAAACACCAAAACTAGCCAAAACATTAGATAATAACAAAGCTAAAAGTCTAAGTAATATAAATTAAGGGGTCCAAATATACACTTTTTGGCACTTATCATCAAGCACCAAGATATGAAGCTCCTTGGTCTCATGCACCATGATACCAGGCATCTTAGCATCAGCAGCCTCAGTAGAGATTTGTACCAGCCAATCACAGTGGCACCTACAAGAACAAATCCAAGCAATTTAGAAGGCCTTAGAAGGTGGAAGAAGATCAGTACCACAGTGAGCCACCTATTTGGATGTAGAGCATGATGGAGTGGATGATGAAGTCCTGCCAACAACCACCCACAGGAAGGCAGGCTTGGGTCAAGAAGGACAGTCACCCCATGAAGGGGAATAGACGCACCTACAGAATCAGGTGTTCAAACCTAGGATTTGGTTCCTAATCCTACGGCATCAAGTTTGATTGCTCATTTCACTTGCTATATTTTGTATGAAATCTAGGAATCAGTTGTGCTTTTACACCCTATTTCTCTTGAGAGAATTTTGCAGGTATTTGTTGGGGAAGACAGAAAAAGCAGGTTGTTCGACTGTTTTTCTATACTGGCATCATCAGGTTTGATCTTGCCTTGCATATGATGTTTTTCCATATTGCATTTTTTTAATTAAAAAAAAAATTGGGGAGAATTTGTAGGATTTTTCTTTTCTCTTGGCATATCAGATAATTGCATGTATTTTCTCCAAATATCTCAATTTTCTGGGTATTAATTTACTTTGCTTAGATATAACTGAGAGTTTCTGACTATAATTTCCCAAATGTTTTCCTGTATATGCAAAAGTAGGATAGCTTCTTTTCTCTTGCGATGAAAAATGTGCACTATCCACAACTCCCCTAAAGGTACATCTTTCCTTTTCTGACTTTTTGCTCCTAGAAATTCTGAATAAGAGAAGAGGTTTTTGATAAGATAGTCAAATTGACCACATGCTAGTTGAACCTAGAACCTAAAAACTCTGGCATTCTTTCTAGGTTGCAGCACCATAAGAATCAAGCAGTAAATCATTTGCATTATGCGCTTTAAATTGTATATTCACTGCTTATGTGCGGAATTTGCTATATGCCTTGCCCTCTACGTGCAAGTAAAATTTTTACTTTATCCTTCATGGTACAAGTAAAACAATTAGGTGCTGCATCTCAGGGGGAGGGAATCAGACGAGGGTGGCTAAGCCCTAGTAAGTTATAAGGTTTGACTTTTGACTAATCTTGCATTTATTTTCTCTCTTGTCTAGAAAATCTGGTTGCTATCTATCATGTCATTGAATGTCATACCTTGTGGGTTAAGTCTTCACACACACACGCATTGCATGAGTTGAGTTGTCTATTTAAATTTTCTATGTCCAGGAAAATATTTGTGCTGATTGAATTCTCAACTCTCTTTTATATCTCTGCTTAGTTTTGAGATGCTTTTTGATTGTGTTATCAGTGGATTATACATGCGTGTTCTGAAACTGACTTGAGAAAAATTGATTTCTATAAATTTTTCTTCAGTTTTCTATTTTTTAGTGTGAAGCATCCGGACGGTCACTCGTGGCGTCCAGACGGGTGGAGCTTAGTCGTCTGGACGGGGTCAGGTTACGTCCGGACGCGTGCGGCAACCAATGGCCGGATGGTAAGGGTACTCGTCCGGATGCGCGCGACTTGTCCGCATGGTTCCGAGGCAGCGCGCGTTCGGACGGGGACCCCACAGGCCCTATAAATGGCTGGTCGCCGCATATTCTCTCTACCCCACCAAAAATTCTCCTTTTGGCATCTTGTGAGTTATTTCTTGCGAGCTTTTGGATTTATCTTGCTCCTTTTTGTCTTTTTGCATCTCTCTCACATTTCAGGTATTTTTCTAGTCTTTTTCTTTTCAGTTTATTTATTTTTAAACTGTTAGAATTTTAATTTTCTTTTAGGAATGTTTTTGAGATTATGAGATGCATATATCTGCCATATTGGGATTATTTGTGGTGATACTTTTTGGGACTACAATGTGATAATTTCTGTCTATATTTTGAAATAGCCATTTTTACTGCTGTTATTCTGCCCAATTTTTGTTGTGACCTAACAAGAATATTTTTGGATTATTTTTGGCAAAATCTTCTTGTTTTCTTTGTGCAGCATCATGTTTCCAGGCAGCCCACATTGCAGGGTCCGCCAGAGGACTGTGGAAGATCGGGTTGCACTTCAAGCCAAAACTATGGACCGCACAGTCATAGCCGAGTGGAATGTGCTCCGCTCTGACATCATGGTGCCACCTCTGGATAGCGTCCACGACATTATCCAGACATACCTTTGGGGATATCTTCTCACCAGCACCTGTATGGTGTACACCAGGCTCGTCAAACTCTTTTATGCCAACCTAGAGGTGGTGCAGGACGATGATTGTGGGTTGGTGCTTCAGTCCACTGTTGCAGGCAATATCATCACTTTTGATCCCTAGGTCATTAGTCACTTCATCCGAGTCCCTGTGCTTGAGATTCCTGGCAGCCCGTATAATGAAGTAGTACTCCTTCCCTCTCTGGATGATCTCAGGGAGATTTTCCATGCTGTTCCACAAGGTGAGGAGCGCGTCACCACCATCAGGATTTGTGCTTTATCCCCCTCACACCGCATGCTGGCCAAGATCATTCAGCAAAACATATGTTGCTCGGCGCAGTGATCTGATTCTAAAACGGGCCCAGTTTGTCTATGTGGTTCACCTTCGCTTGCCTTTCTGCCAGTGCAAGCATATTCTAAGTGTTATGCTAGAGGCCCGTGATGAGGGCAACACTGGTCTCCCCTTTGGATGCCTACTCACTCAGATCATTTTTCAGTCATGAGTCAATGTTACTGGAGAACGGAAGATGAAGATTTAGTAGCCCATCAGCAAGCAGACTTTGATGAAGCCCAATTCACAGCTGTGGAGGGATGACTCCGATGATGAGGTGCCCATACCTGCTACCATGCCTGTTGGTTTTCCGGACATAGCTTCATCCTCTCAGACGGTCCTGCCATCTGAGCCGGAGGTCTCAGATCATGGAGGACATAGAAACCTATGCAGGTTTCTATGTCCTCCATGCAGTAGTCCATCACCACTATGCAGCTGGAGGTGCACTCCATTAACAAGCGTGTGGAGGAGAACCAGCTGGACCTCAAGGAGTGCCTCAAGTATCATCATCCTTCCAGCAGTGATGATGAGGATGATGCGTCTAGGGATGCATCCATGGCAGAGGATGCTTGAGTTTTTCCTTTGTTTTGTTGTCTTTTTGTTGTTTGAGACATTTGGTTTATATTTTGCTATGTTAAACTTGTGGAATAATATTACTCTGTTTACCCTGGTCCTTCTGAGACCGTTAGGGGGAGTAATTTTTATTGCAATTTTTTTTATTACTCTGTTTTACCCTTTGTCCCTTTGTGACAAAAAGGGGGAGTAATTTTTATTTTTGGACCGGGAATGTATTTCCAAACCGGTCAAGTGATTTTTGTCCTAGAATGGCCAAAGGGGGAGTTTGTTAGTTTGTAATTGGCCTCATTCTGCTTGGACAAAATCACTTGTATGAAAAGATGCTTTTTAACAGGGATTCCGCTATTCAGAAGTGTTCTAGAGTTTCTGCACTGTGTGAAGTCAAGAAAAATTGGTTCCCTGACAACCGTTCGGACGACGTGCCATTCCATCTGGACGCCTGACATACCAAGTATCATTCTCCGGATGATGTGGATATTCGTCTGGACCCTCCACTGTATCGTGAAGCTTCTGTTCCAACTTGCAATCCGTCCGAACGTCTCAGCAGCCCGTCCGGACGACGTCCATTGATCGATTAGCTTCAGATTTTCTTTCCAAGTTCAAATAAGGGAAGATTGATGCAACCGTCTGGACGACGTGGATTCCTGTCTGGACGCGCTCATTCATAAGCCAAGAATCGCAATTCAAATACAACCGTCTGGACGTCAGTCAGGATGGTTAGGACGCGCGTTCAACAGATATGGAAATTGCGTATTCAACTTAAACTGTCCGGATGCCTGCCTATCATGGTCTGGACGCGCGCTAAGCAGATATGGAAATTGCGTTATGAAGATCAACCATCTGGACGGCCGTCCCCCTTGGTCCGAATGCGCGAAGCCTTACATGGAAATTACTTGCAGCGGACGTGTGACCGTCTGACGACAGTGCCTCACCGTCTGGACACGGTTCTTTAACAGGAAAGATTTTCAACGAAAATCTCAGAAATTTTATCGCATAGTTGTCCGTCCGGATGGCTCTAGTCCACCGTTTGGACGGCGTCCGTACTTATCACAGCAGTCACCCATTTGAACCCTCAGGCTATAAATAGAGGCTCCTGGGCATTGAGAACTACAAGAATTCGGTATTGAATTCCATCAGAGCTTAGAGAGTTATTTTGTGAGCTTATTGGAGCTAATTTGTTCTCTCTCAAGCCATTGCATGTGTGCTGTTGCTGCACTATAACTGAAGTCTATCTTAGGGGTCGACCCTAAGATAAAGGATTCCATTGAAGACCCCTTCAGGTAGGAGACCTGGTTGGGAGTCGTTCGTGTTGGGTTACACGTTAGAGAGCATGGTACGACCACTGCATCAGGGGTATGTGAGTGTTACTATCTTGTATCTAGTCTTGTCTTCTGAATAATGGATATCCTAGGTTTGGCTTCCCCGGAGTGGTTTTTCTCATCTTGAGTTTCCACTTCGTTAACAAAAAATACTTGTGTTATTTATTTTCCGCATTGTTTAATTTTGTTAACACGATAAGCACACACTTGTCTTATTTTAGAAGTCAATTCCATTTTTCAATTTCCTTTTGATGCATAATCAAGGAAAGAAATTTCTTTGATTACAGAATATGTTGAATACAGTACATGACATGTTATTTATGAAAAGTAAATAAGGTTGAAAGTTACTTGGATGTGTTTTAAGATGTTCTTGGAATTAGATTTCAAGTTCTTGTGATAAAAAAAAATTGAAAAATATTGGACTTCTAATTAACAGTGTGTGTGACCAGTGTGCAACAAAATATTAAATGCGGAATTAAAGGAGAGAAATATTTTGTTGACAAAGTGGAAACTCAATTAAGAGAAAAATCACTCCGTGGCAGCCAAACCCAGGATATCCACTATTCAGAAGACAAAGCTAGTTACAAAGTAATAGCACTAACATACCTCTGATGTAGTGGTCATACCTTGAACTCTGACATGTAACCCAACACGAACGCCTCCCAACCAGGTCTCCTACCTGAAGGGGTCTTCAATGGAATTCGTTATCTTAGGGCTAACCCCTATGATAGACTTCACAACTGATCAAATCACACACTGGCAAAAGCTAGAGAGATGGCAGATCTTCAATATCTCCCTAAATGCCCTCTCTAAGCTATAAGGAATTCACCACCGAATTCTGTGTCGAATGCATGCCTCGAACCTCTTATTTATAGGCTTTAGAAGCCCTAATTCAAGTAAAAAATGAAGTCTCTAGCATACGCTTCCGGACGGTAGCCTTGGCCGTCCAGACGGGCTACTGTTACCGTGTCCGAAAGGCAATTCTGGAAAATTCTATAGGGCCGTCAGGACGCTTGATGTTTCCATCCGGACGGGGACTGTCCAGATGATTCTAATGGCTGTTTGGCCAATCAATTTACAGCATTTTTTGTTAGCTTTCCAACAACGCCAATTTCGTCCCAATCCGATATTTGAGTAAAACGTTATGTCCAAAATACTGGAGGGTGTCCGGACGGCTTGACCAAGCGTCCAGACGGTCAACTGCAACCGCCTTTCCAAAATAGCACTGAAAGCTTCCATAATGAGGCCATGCCCAGACGGTATTGCCCTAGCGTCCGGACAGTTGCAATTCGGCTGCACGTAATTACCATAATAAGGCTTTGAGCATCCGAACCCTGAAGGCTGATGTCCGGACGGTTGAACTAGTGCAAGCAATTTCCATATATGATGTTTGATTGTCCGGACCATGAAGACTGATGCCTGGACGGTTGAACTTTGTCTGCATGACTTGCCTTATGGAGGACATCATCCAGACGGGATCACACATCGTCCGGACGGTTGTATCCGACTTCCCATAACTGTGTCTTGAGGCAGAAACCCTAATGCTTGTTAAACATTGAATGGCGTCCGGACGGTATAACCACGTCGTCTGGATGGATGCGCTGGAACACTGGGACTTTCTCGAACTCTGAAAAGCGTCTGGACGATTTCCCATTACGTCCGGACGGATGCAACCTTGAACTGTTCGAAGCTTCTGGACACTGATGGCGTCCGGACGGAAAGTTCTCGTCGTCCGGACGGATGATGCTTTGACAGATGAGCATCGGGATGGAATACCACGTCATCCTGTCGGATGTTGCTGACTGATGAGCGTCCAAACAGAATACTACGTCGTCCAGACGGCTGACAGGGAACGGAAATGAACTTCCTTAAAAACTTCACAGAATCTTCTTGAAGAACATAACTGAAGAGTAGACTCTGGATAAAGCAGCATCCCTGTGAAAGTAGCAACAATACATAGAAGTGATTTTGTCCAACAGAATGTAGCCAACACAAAAACTGACAAACTCCCCCTTTGGCCATTATGAGACAAAAATCACTTGACCGGTTAAAAATACATTCTCGATCCAAATCAAAAATTACTCCATCTTTTTTGTCACAAAAGGACAAAGGGTAAAACAGTGTGATAATAAAAACGAAAAATTACTCCCCCTAAGTGTCTTAGAAGGACAAGGGTAAACAGAGTAACATTATCCACAGACAAAAACGTTCTTGAAAAATTGAAATGACTTCTAAAAGTAAAGTGTGTGCATAAGTGTCAACAAAAATTAAAGCACAGCGGAAAGTAAATGACACAGAGATTTTTGTTGACGAAGTGGAAACTCAGTTAAGAGAAAAACCACTCCGAGGCAGCCAAACCCAGGAATTCCACTATTCAGAAGACATAGCTAGATACAAGACAGCAACACTCACATGTACCGATGCAGTGGTCGTACCTTGATCTCTGACGTGTAACCCAACACGAATGCTTCCCAACCAGGTTCACCTACCTGAAGGGGTCTTCAATGGAACTCCTTACCTTATAGCCGACCTCTAAGATAGACTTCGGTTTACAGCACAGCACACTTGTAAAACGGCTTCAGAGGGATTGATGACTTCTCTGAGCTCTAATGGAATTCACACCCTTGGCAAGGCTTTAGAGGAAATATCACGTCTCTAAGCTGTAGAGAATTCACCACCAAATTCTGTATTGAAAGCATGCCTCAAGCCTCTTATTTATAGGCTTTGAAAATCCAAAATTGACTCAAAAACGGAGTCTGAAACACGCGCGTCCGGACGAGAGCTAGGGCCGTCCGGACTGGTCAAGTTTTTCTTGTCCGGAAAGTAATTCTGGAATTTTCTACAGGGCCGTCCGGACGGGCAAATCTTTCCTTCGGGACGGAGGCCGTCCGGACGTTTCTAGGATCCGTCCGGACACTCAAATTACAGAATTTTTTCTAAGCTTTCCAATGAAGCTAATTTCGTCCCAATCCGATATTTGAGTACAAAGTTATGACCAAAATACCCGAGGGTGTCCAGACGGCTTGACCGAGCCTCCGGACGGTCACCTGCAACCGCCTCTCCAAGATAGCGCTGAAAGCTTCCATAACAAGGCCGCGTCCGGACGGTGTTACCCTAGCGTTCGGACGGTTGCACTTTGGCTGCACGAAATTACCATAATAAGGCTTGGAGCGTCCGGACCTTGAAGGCTAACGTCCGGAAGGTTGAACTGGTGCACGCAATTTCCATATATGAAGCATGATCGTCCGGACCATGAAGGCTGACGTCCGGGCGGTTGAACTTGGTATGCATGTTCTTGCCTTATAGAGGACATCGTTCGGACGGGATCTCACATCGTCTGGACGGTAGCAGCCGTCTTCCCATAACTGTGCCTTGAGGCAGAAACCCTAATGCTTGTCAAACCCTAAATGGTGTCCGGACGGTATAACCACGTCGTCTGGATGGATGCGCTGGAACACTGGGACTTTCTCGAACTCTGAAGAGCGTCCGGACAATTTGCCATTACGTCTGGACAGATGCAATCTTGAACTATTCGAAGCTTCTAGACAATGATGGGTGTCCGAACAGAAAGATCTCGTGGTCCAGACGGATGTTGCTGATTGATGAGCGTCCGGACGGAATACCACGTCGTCCGGACGGCTGACAGGGAACCGAAATAAATCCTTGAAAACTTCACAGAATCTTCTCGAAGAACATAGCTGAAGAGTAGACTCTGGATAAAGCAGCATCCCTGTGAAAGCAGCAACATTACATAGAAGTGATTTTGTCCAACAGAATGTAGCCAACACAAAAACTAACAGTTCTAAAATCCAAAATAATAGGAAAATAGAGAAGAGTCTGCAAGTGGCCTAAAAGAGAGGAACAAAAAATCCTCCAAGTACCAAATCCTGCTAATCCACTGAAATCAAGTAACGGAGAGAAATCCGTATAAAAAGCTGGATTTGTACTTCTTTAGCTTCTAGCTCAGGAAGTCGGGAACTATGGACTAAAAAATCTTCAATCTCTTGATTTTGCAAAGCCTGAAACTGGTTATCCGCGGATTGACATCCTTTAAGCAACTGGTCTGCTAGATAAATGAGGAGATTCACCACTGAACCTCTAACTGATACAGATCTAAGGGACTGCTACGGAAGGCTCTGCATGAGCTAGGGGAAAAAGCTCATCTTAATCCTGAGACCTTTGGAATTTGAACATCCGACTTCTACAACGGTCCGTTTTCCAAAGGATCCATCTGTCAGGTATTGTGTTGGGAGCTGCTAGACAACATATTCCTGAAAAGATTTAAAAAGAAATATTTCCAAAAATAACAACACAAAGAAATATTAGATCCTATTAGTCACAAAAAGAAAGTGGTATTATGACAGCTGTCAATTGGATGCCCAAGTATTACAAAAGCAAAGATCGCAATCCAAATGAGCCAGATATATCAATATCAACCCAACACACAGACAGAATAGGATTTTCATGCACACTATCTCAAGAGAATATCCCAACAAATATTCTAATATTCTAAAATCACAAAAACTTAAAAGAATAACAGAAGACACAATGAAGATCATGGGATGAGAAGAGATGTGTAAAAAATGCCAAAATCTCGGGAGAAATCCACGAGAAAAACACACATGCCATGATAAATCGATAAAAATGCAAAGATGTGTATATGGCAGAGAAAGAGACGCAAGTCTTAAACTTGTAGAGATCCCGTCCGGACATGTCACTTAACCATTCGAACAGCTACTACTAGGACAGTGTACGAGAAGACTGCGCTCATCCCGATGTAAGAATAGGTCCGTCCGGACGCTTCACATTGAATATGTTAGTTTGTGATTGGCTACATTTTGATTGGACAAAATCACTTATGTGTAAAGATGCTTTTCAATGGGGATTCCACTATTCAGAAGTGCTTTAGAAGATTCTACACTGTTTTCAAGTCAGATTTTGAATCCCTGCCAGCCGTCCGGACAACGTGTCATCTCGTCCGGACACTCATCTGTCCGTAGTTCCAGTCGTCCGGATGACGTGCCATACCGTCCGGACGCTCGACAGACCAAAGCATCATCTGTCCGGACAACGTGGATTTTCGTCTAGACACTCATCTGTATCGAGAAGCTTCTGTTCCAGCTTGCATTCGTCCGAACGACTCAACAGCCCATCCGGACGACTCTCAGTGATCGAGTTTCAGATTTTCTTTCCAAAATCAAATATGGGAAGATTGCTGCAACCGTCTGGATGATGTGGATTCCCGTCCAGACGCGCTACTCCTTAAGGCAAGTGCTCAATTCAAACTCAATCGTCCGGACGTCAGTCTGCCATGGTCCGGACGCTCGTTCAACAGATATGAAAATTGCGTGTAGAAGATCAACCGTCCGGACGGCCATCCCCCATGGTCCGGACGGGCGAAGCCTTAGTAAGGAAATTACTTGCAGCGGACGTGCGATCGTCCGGACGACAGTACCTCACCGTCCGGACGCGGCTCTTAAACAGGAAAGATTTTCAGTGAAAATCTCAAAAATTTTGGTCGCACAGTTGTCTGTCCGGACGGCCCTTGTCCATCATCTGGACGGCGCCCAACTTTATCAAGCCAGATGCTCATTTGAGTCCTTAGCCTATAAATAGAGGCCCATGTGCTTGAGAACTGCAAGAATTTGGTATTGAATTCCACTAGAGCTTAGAGAGTTATTTTGTGAGGTTATTGAGCTGATTTGTTCTCTCTAGAGCCATTGATGTGTGTGTTGTTGTTGTGCTTAAACCGTAGTCTATCTTAGGGGTTGGCCTAAGGTAAAGGATCCCATTGAAGAGGCCTTCAGGTAGGAGACCTGGTTGGAAGGCGTTTGTGTTGGGTTACACGTTAGAGAGTAAGGTACGATCACTACATCAGGGGTATGTGAGTGTTACAATCTTGTATCTAGTCTTGTCTTCTAAATAGTGGATATCCTGGGTTTGGCTTCCCCGTAGTGGTTTTTCTCATCTTGAGTTTCCATTTCGTTAACAAAAATCTTGTGTTATTTATTTTCCGCATTATTTTGTTAACACATTGTGCGCACACACTTGTTGTTTATTTTAGAAGCCAATTTCTATTTTTTAATTGGTATCAGAGCTTGGTACACTCTGTTTAGATTCAATTCTTGAGTGTTATTATTTTGACTTCTTTTTGTTAAAATGTCTCAAACTCTTAATTATGTTCCTACCTTTGATGGTACGAACTATGGCTATTGGAAGGCACGTATGCGGTTCTTTCTGAAATCTATTGACTGTTGGAGTATTGTTGAAACTAGTTGGACTAAACCAGTGGATGCAACACTCGAACTAGTCCCTCAGAAAACTCCACGTCTTTCAAATGATAAAGCCCTCCATGCTCTGTGCCAAGCACTTTCACCATCTGAATTTGCAAAAATTTCAAATTGCGAATCAGCCAAAGAAGCATGGCAAATTTTGGAAACAACATATGAAGGCACTAAACTTATAAAATCTGCCAAACTTCAAATGTTGATTTCAAAATTTGAAGAGATTAAGATGTTGGAAGATGAGACATTTGAAGAGTTTTACTCCAAGATGAGTGACCTGAGAAACTCCATGGTGAGTCTTGGGAAGCCTATCTCGGATGTAAAACTCATCCGAAAGATTCTAAGATCTTTGCCTGAGCGTTTCAGGATCAAGGTGACGACAATTGATGAAAGCAAAGATCTTGAAGAAATGAAGATTGAAGAGTTAGTGGGATCTCTTCAAACATATGAGCTGTCCTTGCCCCCGGTCAAGTAGTTGAAGACCATTGCTCTGAAGGCTTTCAAGACAAGGGTAGAAGAATCATCTGGAGATGACTCTGAGGAGGAAAAAAAAGCTGTGGCTATGCTAGCCAAAAATTTTAAAAGACTAATGAGAGATGACCGATTCAAGAAGAAGTTTTCTGAAAAGTTGAAGAAAGCTCCCAGAGAAGCTGAACCTGAGGAAGAAGAAAAGAAGGATCCCCGAGGTCCAAGATGTTTTGAATGCTTAGGCTTTGGGCATATTCGAGCTAATTGTGGGAACCTCAAGAAGGGCAAGGGAAAGGCTTACAATGTGACTCTTAGTGAAGAGTCAGAGGAAGAAAAAGCTCCTGAGTCTGAAAAATTTCTTACCTTCTTAGCACCACATGTCGAAGAAGAAGACTCTTATTACTCGGAGCATAGTGATAATAGGGAAGAACACATGGAGGCTTACAAGACTCTCTACGTTGAGTATGCAAAGTTGAGGGAAGGACGTAAGCAGCACCTTCATGATCTGAACAGCTTGCAAACTGAGAAGAGTACATTGCTGCATAAAATTCAAGAGCTCGAGGAAACGTTACTAGAGATGCAGCTCCAACTAGAAAAAGTCACTGATGAAAAGCTGACTCATATGTTGTCTATACAGAAAAGCCCAACCGAAAAAACTGATCTCGGGTATATAGCTCCTCCCACTGACACTCCCTCTACCTCCAAGATTGTATTTGTCAAACCTGCAGTCCCAGAGCCTCCCCCCATTGCTGAAGACAAAGGAAAGGACAAGATCAATGATGATGTTCTAGGCACTCAAAAGCCTCATTCCGTCAGAAGATCTCCTATATCCCATCACTGCGGTCTAAGAGGGCGTGTCTGTCCTCAGTGCTCCCTCTTGAAAGCACATAAAGCCAAGGCCAAGAAAGAAGTGCCTGGTCAGGCTAATCATGGCACTAGTTCTATGGCCCAGTTTCGGACTCCAAGGTATCAGGCTCCTTATCATCAAGCACCAAGATATCAAGCTCCCTGGTCTCAAGCACCACGATACCAGGCATCTCAACATCAGCGGCCTCAGCAGCGATTTGTACCAGCCAATCACAATGGCAACTCCAAGAACAAATCGAAGCAGTTTAGAAGGCCGCAGAAGGTGGAAAAAGATCAGTACCACAGCGAGCTGCCTATCTGGATGCAGAGCTTGATGGAGTGGATGATGAAGTCCTGCCAGCAATCACCCACAGGAAAGCAGGCTTGGGTCAAGAAGGACAGTCACCCCATGAGGGGGAATAGACGCACCTAGCAGGTTCGGGTGTTCATGCTCTGGATTTGGTTCCTAATCCTACGGCATCAAGTTTGATTGCTTATCTTCTTGCTATATTTTGTATGCAATCTAGGAACCAGTTGTGTTTTTACCCCTATTTCTCTTGAGAGAACTATTCAGGTACTTGTTGGGGAAGACAGAAAAAGTAGGTCGAGCAACTGTTTTTCTGTATTGGCATCCTCAGGTTTGATCTTGCATTGCATATGATGTCATTTCCATATATCATGTTTTAATAATAACAATAAAAAAAAAAAAAAAAAATTGGGGGAGAATTTGCAGAATATTTTTTTTCTCTTGGCAGATCAGATAATTGCATGTATTTTCTCCTGATATCTCAATTCTTTGGGTATTAATTTACTTTGCTTAGATATAATTGAGAGTGTATGATTATAATTTGCCAAGTGTTTTCCTGTATATGCAAAAGTAGGATAGCTTCTTTCCTCATGCGATGAAAAATGTGCACTATCCACGACTCCCCTAAAGGTACATCTTTCCTTCTCTGACTTTTTGTTTATAGAATTTTTGGATAAGCGAAGAAGTCTTTGATAAGATGACCAAATTGACCACATGCTAGTTGAACCTAGAATTTAAAAACTCTGGCATTCTCTCTAGGTTGCAGCACCATAAGAATCAAGCAGTAAATCTTATGTATTCTGCGCTCTAATTGTATATTCACTGCTCATGTGCTGAATTTGCAATATGCCTTGCCCTTTACGTGTAAGTAAAAATTTATCTTTTCCTTCATGGTACAAGTAAAATATTTGTGTGCTGCATCTTTGGGGGAGTGTATCAGATGAGGGTGACTAGGCCCTAGTAAGTTATAAGGTTTAATTTTGACTTATCTTTCACTGATTTTCTCTCTTGTCTAGAAAATCTGGTTGCTCTTTGTCATATCTGTGAGAGTCATACCTTGTGGGTTAAGTCTTCACACACACACGCATTGCCTGAGTTGAATCGTCTATTTAAATTTTCTGTGCCCAGCAAAATATTTGTGCTGATTGAATTCTCAACTCTCTTTTATATCTCTGCTTAGTTTTGAGATGCTCTCTGATTGTGTTATCAGTGCATTATACATGCGTGTTCTAAAACTGACTTGAGAAAAATTAAATTCTGTAAATTTTTCTTTAGTTTTCTGTTTTTCAGTCTGAAGCGTCTGGACGGTCTCTCTTGGTGTCTGGACGGGTGGAGCTTAGTCGTTCGGACGGTTTAGATTTCATTCAGACGCGCGCTGCTCCAACGGCCAGACGGTGAGGTTACCTGTCAAGACGCGCGCGACTTGTCCACTTGTTTCCAATGCAGTGCGCGTCCGGATGGCAATAATACACCGTCCGGACGGGGACCCCATAGGCCCTATATATAGCTGGTCGCCGCATTTTTACTCTACCCCACCAAAATCTCTCTTTTCGGCATCTTGTGAGTCATTTCTTGCTAGCTTTTGGATTTATCTTGCTCCTTGCCTTTTTGTGCATTAATCTCACATTCCAGGTATTTTTCTTGTCTTTTTTCTCTTCAGTTTTTTTTTAAAAAACTTTTAGAATATTAATGTGTTTTAGGAATGTTTTTGAGATTATGAGATGCATATATCTGCTGTGTTGAGATTATTTGTGGTGATATTTTTAGGACTACAATGTGATAATTTCTGTCTATATTAGTGAAAAAAATCCTTTTTACTACTGTTATAATGCTCGAATTTTTGTGACCTAACAAGAATACTTTTGGATTATTTGTCTTGGCAAATCTTGTTGGTCTCTTTTGCAGAACCATGTCAGCAGGTAGTCCACAACACAGAGTCTGCCAGAGGATAGAGGGAGACAGAACGGCTCTCAGAGCCAAAATTATGGACCACACAGTCATTGCTGAAAGAAATGTGGTCCGGTCAGACATTATGGTGGCACCTCTGGATAGTATCCACGACATCATCCAGACATACCACTGGGGATATCTTCATAGTTGTGCCTGTGTTGTCTATACCAGGCTTGTCAGACTCTTCTATGCCAACCTAGAGGTGGTACAGGACATACCATCACTGTTGATCCCTGGATCATCTGTCACTTCATTGGACAGCCCGTATAATGAGGTAGTCATTCCTCCCTCTATTGATGATCTCAGAGAGTTCTTCCACGCTGTTCCCCAGGGTGAGGAGCGCGCTACCACCATCAGGATCAGTGCTTTATCCCCCGCACACCGCATTTTGGGCAAGATTGTTCAGCACAACCTATGGCCAGTTGTTAGGCGCAATGGCCTAATTTTGAAGAAGGCCCAGTTTGTTTATGCCATCCATCTTCGCTTGACTTTTTGCCTATGCAAGCATATTTTGGGCGTTATTCTGGAGGCCTGCGATGAGAGCAATACTTGTCTACCCTTCGGTTGTCAGCTTACATAGATTATTCTTTAGTTCGTCATCAGTATTGCTGGAGAGCCAAAGATGAAGATTAAGAATCCTATCGGCAAGCAGACTTTGATGAAGTCCAATGCACAGCTGCGGAGAGATGATTCTGATGATGATGTGCCTGCTCCCATGCCTGTAGGCTTTTCGGATATGGCTTCCTCCTCTCAGACGGTCCTGCCTTCTGAGTCGGAAGTCAATTATTCTTAGATAATGGAGTTCCTAGCTGCCATTCAGAGAGGGATGAGTACCATGCAGCTCTCTATGTCCTCCATGCAGCAGAAGGTGCACTCCATCAACCTGTGTGTAGAGCAGAACCTGCTAGACCTCCGGGAGTGTCTCAAGTTTCATCATCCTGCCAGCAGTGACGATGATGATGATGCGCCTAGGACTGCTCCTAGGGCAGAGGATGCTTGAGTTTCCTTTTGTTTAGATGTCTTTTTTTCTGTGTTTGAGACATTTGGTTTATTTTCTACTATGTTTGTTAAACTATTGGACTAATATTACTCTGTTTACCCTGGTCCTTCTGAGACCGTTAGGGGGAGTAATTTTTGTTATGGTTGGTTTCCATTACTCTATTTTACCTTTGTCCCTTTGTGACAAAAAGGGGGAGTAATTTTTATTTTTTGGACCGGGAATGTATTTTCAAACCGTTCAATTGATTTTTGTCCCAGAATGGCCAAAGAGGGAGTTTGTTAGTTTGTGATAGGCTACATTTTGATTTGACAAAATCACTTATGTTCAAAGATGCTTTTCAACAGGGATTCCACTATTCAGAAGTGCTTCAGAATATTTTGTACTGTTTTCAAGTAAGATTTCGGTTCCTTGCCAGCCGTCTGGACGACGTGTCATCCCGTCCGGATGCTCATCTGTCCATAGTTCCAGCCATCCGGACGATGTGCCATACCGTCCGGACACACAACAGACCAAAGTATCATCCGTCCAGACGACGTGGATTTCCTCCCGGACACTCATCTGTATAGAGAAGCTTCTGTTCCAGCTTGCATCCGTTCGAACGACTCAGCAGCCCGTCCGGACGACTCTGAATGATCGAGCTTCAGATTTTCTTTCCAAAATCAAATATGGGAAGATTGCTGCAACCGTCCGAACAAAGTGGATTCCAGTCCGGACGCGCTACTCCTTAAGGCAAGTTCGCAATTCAAACTCAACCGTCCGGACGTCAGTCTGCCATGGTCTGGACGAGCGTTCAACAGATATGGAAATTGCGTGTAGAATATCAATCGTCCAGACGGCCATCCACCATTGACCGGATGCGCGAAGCCTAAGTAAGGAAATTTCTTGCAGCGGATGTGCGACCATCAGGACGACAGTGCCTCACCGTCCGAACGCGGCTCTTAAACAGGAAAGATTTTCAGCAAAAATCTCAGAAATTTTGGTCGCACAGTTGTCTTTCCGGACGGCCCTTGTCCACCATCTGGACGGGGCCCAGCTTTATCAAGCTAGACGCTCATTTGAGTCCTCAGCCTATAAATAGAGGCCCCTGTGCTTGAGAGCTACAAGAATTCGGTATTGAATTCCACTAGAGCTTAGAGAGTTATTTTGTGAGGTTATTGAGCTGATTTGTTCTTTCTGGAGCCATTGTTGTGTGTGTTGTTGTTGTGCTTAAACTGAAGTCTATCTTAGGGGTTGGCCCTAAGGTGAAGGATTCCATTGAAAACCCCTTCAGGTAGGAGACCTGGTTAGGAGGCGTTCGTGTTGGGTTACACGTTGGAGAGCAAGGTACGACCACTACATCAGGGGTATGTGAGTGTTACTATCTTGTATCTAGTCTTGTCTTCTGAATAGTGGATATCCTGAGTTTGGCTGCCCCGGAGTAGTTTTTCTGCTCTTGAGTTTCCACTTCGTTAACAAAAATCTTGTGTTATTTATTTTCCGCATTATTTTCTTAAGACATTGTGCGCACACACTTGTGTTTATTTTAGAAGTCAATTTCTATTTTTCAGAAAATCTGAAACTGGAGAAAAATTTGCAGAAAAATATTTTTCCTTTAATTTAACTTCAGAACACGCATGTATAATCAACTGATAAAACAATCAAATAGCACTACAAAAACATGCAAAGATATAAATGAGAGTTAAGTATTCAATAAGCACAAATTTTCCTGCAGATAGAAATTTTAAATAGATTATTCAATTCATGCAATATGTGTGTGTGCGTGAAGACTTTTCCCAAAAGGTATGAATTTACCTGATATGAGAAAAAGCAACTAGATTTTCTAGACAAGACAAAATCAATGAAAGATCAGTCAAAAGTCAAACCTTATTAATTACTAGGGCCTAGCCACCCTCATCTGATACACTCCCCTTAAGATGTAGCACCTAATTGTTTTACTTGTACCGTGAAGGACAAGGTAAAGTTTTACTTGCACCATGAAGGACAAGGCTTATTTCAGCACAAAAGTAGTGAATGTAAGCATATAGCACAAAAAACTGAAGAATTACTGCTTAATTCTAGTGATGCTGCAACCTAGAGAGTGCTAGAATTTTTAGGCTCTAGGTTCAACTAGCATGTGGTCAATTTGACCATCTTAATCAAAGACATCTCTCTCATTAGAATTTCTAGAAGAAAGAAGTCAGAGAGGAAAATGATGTAGGGGAGTCTTGGATAGTGCACATTTTCATTGCATGAGGAAAGTAACTATCTATCATTAAGATGCAAAAGGAAAACTTAGCAGATATCATGCATAAACTCTCAATCATATATAAGCATATTTATTCAATGCATAATGAAATGAGATATCAGGCAAAAACACATGCAATATCTGAAAAGCTATCAAAAGAAAAAAAATAAAAATTCCGCATCTTCTCCCCAAAATTATTATTATTATTTTTTTTTGTTGAAAACCAATAAACAGAAAAACAACAAAGACATGCTTATAGAAAAGGAAATGACATCTAATCCCAGCATGTAAGGTAAAACCAAACTTGTCCTCATAGAGAGAGGTTTAGAAATACCAAGACAGAAAAGCAGCCGCCCGACGTACTTTTAACTGTCATCCCCAAAAAAAATATCTAGCATGCACTAAGATTTAGGAACTAAAATCCTATGCATGGTAAGACTTCACCTTTACTAGGTGAGTCCATTCCCCTTCAAGGGATGAATGGTCTCATCATTCTTGACCAACCTCCTTAACCTGTGGCGGTGGCTTGCAGGTCTTGCCCATGTTGTCCATTCTCCTTAGCATACCTTGCATCATACTCAGAAACCCTTGATAGTCATGGTAGCTAATGGGCTTCTGCGACATTCTCTTGTAGTTCCTTGATTTTTTCTTCTTTGGATTGCCACTTTGATTGGCAGGAACAAACTGCTGCTGATGCCGTGGAGCCTGATGTGCTGTTGGAAGTAGAATGTCTGATGTAGCTCTTGCTGGAAGCTCCCTTTGAACCTTGGACTTCTGAGCCTAGAGATGTGGACATATGGATCGAATGTGACCGATGATGCCGCAGTGATGACAGGTGGGCAGGCTTCTTTTGTTAGAATGCTGCTTGACTTTTTCTGCAGAAATATAGTTAGCATTCTTACACCCAATATTGCCCTTACCTTTTATATGTCTTCTATGAGGAGGGACATATTTGGATGAGGAAGAATCTTCAACTTTACCTTTCCTCAGAGCATCCTGCTTATCCAAGGCCTGTGGAATTTCAACAAATAACAATTTGGCCTAATATGACCAATCTTCCCACAATTATGACAAGTAGGGACAAACTTACCATGAGCTTGTGTACCTGTATCTTTGGATTTTGGCTTCACAGAGTTATTTAAGCAAGAATTTTCAGAACAAGCTGCATCTACTATCACAGGCTTAATATCGACAGAATCTAATTTAGAATCAGAAGCATGTGAAGTAGAAGTACTTAAATCAGCAGCTGAATGAATACACAACATGCTTTTCAAATTATTAATAGTATTCAGCAACATGGTATTCTCAGATTTCAAAGAGTCAATCAAAGCATGTGATTCAGATAATTGAACAATCAAAGACTATTTTTCTTACTTCACCTTTTTGAGCTCTTTTGCAGAAACAGTTTTATCTATTTTAGCAAAAACTTTAGAAAGCTCAATATCATAATTTTCTTTAGATAACTGAGAGAAATCTATGATAAAAGGTGTAATAAAAAAATAGAAGTCACAAGAGATGAGGATCACACTCAGGAATTAAATCCTAAACGGCGTGTACCTGCTTTGGTACCAATTGAAAAATATTGGACTTCTAATTAACAGTGTGCAACAAAATATTAAGTACGGAATTAAAGGAGACAAATATTTTGTTGATGAAGTAGAAACTCAATTAAGAGAAAAACCACTCTGGGGCAGCCAAACCCAGGATATCCACTATTCAGAAGATAAAGCTAGTTACAAAGTAATAACACTCACATACCTCTGATGTAGTGGTCGTACCTTGAACTCTGTCGTGTAACCCAACACGAACGCCTCCCAACCAGGTCTCCTACCTGAAGGGGTCTTCAATGGAATCTTTTACCTTGGGGCCAACCCCTAAGATAGACTTCACAACTGATCAAATCACACTGGCAAATCTTCAATATCTCCCTAAACACCCTCTCTAAGCTATAAGGAATTCAGCACCGAATTCTATGTCGAATACATGCCTCGAGCCTCTTATTTATAGGCTTTAGAAGCCCTAATTTGAGTAGAAGACGGAGTCTCTAGCACGCGCGTATGGACGGTAGCCTTGGCTGTCCGGAGGGGCTATTGTTTCAGTGTCCGAAAAGCAATTCTGGAAAATTCTGTAGGGCCGTACGGATGGGGACCGTCAGGAAGATTCTAATGGTCGTCTAGACCATCAATTTACATCATTTTTTGTTAGCTTTCCAACGACGCCGATCTCGTCCCAATCTGATATTTGAGTAAAATGTTATGTCCAAAATACCGGAGGGTGTCAGGATGGACCAAGTGTTCGGACGGTCAACTGCAACCGCCTGTCCAAAATAGCATTGAAAGCTTCCATAACATGGCCACGTCCGGACGGTGTTGCCCTAGCGTCTAGATAGTTTCACTTCGGTTGCACGTAATTACCATAATAAGGCTTTGAGCATCCGGACCCTCAAGGCTGATGTCCGGACGGTTGAACTGTTGCATGCAATTTCAATATATGATGCTTGATCGTCGAGACCATGAAGACTGACATCCAGACGGTTGAAATTTGTATGCACGACTTGCCTTATGGAGGATATCGTCCGGACGGGATCACACATCGTCTAGACGGTTGTAGCCATCTTCCCATAACTGTGTCTTGAAGCAGAAACCCTAATGCTTGTCAAACACTGAATGGCATCTGAATGGTATATCCACGTCGTCCGAACGGATTCACTGGAACACTGGGAACTTCTCGAACTCTGAAGAGCGTCCGGACAATTTTCCATTACGTCCGGACGGATTCAACCTTGAACTGTTCTGATGTGAACCCCGTCAAGAATAACGAGACCCAACAACGAAAGGGAACCCAAGACCGTTTCTAAGGACAGATTCGAATGAAAGACCTCGACCCGTTGTTTATAATAAACAAGAACCTCGGTATAAGGAAGACGCCACAAACGGTGGTGGAAGTCCGTTTGATAAGTCGATATGAATGCCACGGGAAATCCCGATAAGTTCGAGTAGTTCTTCAAAGAACCAAAGAGAATAAATCTCACAAGTTTTATGAATCATCAATCTCTCCCGATTACATGGTAGGTACACCTATTTATACAAGAAAATTACTTGCGGAGAAAGTAGTTCTAATCCTAAAAAAATAAAACAAATCAATTCCTAGCAAGGAAAGAAAATAAGGTCCTAATCCCAAAAGTAAACAAATCAAAATATACTTAAATATCTAACTTAAATAAGGCTTGAAATCATTCTAAATATGGTACTCTTCATATTTCCATGCCGGTTCACCATCAATTGTCTTTGTGGTCCAACGTATTTCCATATAGCCCACCATCAATTATTCCGCATCAATTTGGTTTAGATTTTCTGCGATTGTTTTCTTGCCAATTCTTGGCCTTGACCGGAGTCTTCTAGAACTTAAATCAAGGTGACAATTCTTTGTTGGCCACGTGGATCATGCTCAATGGGCCTCCACAAATTTGCTTGAACCCATAACTCTTGGATGAGTCCGTTGAGCACATCCTTGAACTTCTTTGCTCGTACTCTCGTAACCGGCCCAATTGGTACTTGAACAAAATACTTCAAAGCGGTGCCTTGATTGCCATCATTCCCTTCCTCTTGAAAAGGATTTGTCCTCAAATCACCACGCTTGAGGACTTGGAAAGGGCCATCTTCTTCTTCTTCTTCTTCTTCTTCTTCTTTTTTTTTTTTTTTTTTTTTTTTTTTTTTTTTTTTTGCGTTGGGCATTACAAATCCCTGCCTTCATGCCCCCATAGCCGCACGTCCTTCCTCCCCCATCAAAAATTCCTCTCAATTTCCTTCCAGCAGCAGTCCCCAAACGGCCTCCTCTGTCCACCTCGCTCACTGGAAATTGTTGATCATCGGCCGGTGTCTCTGCATCCGTCACAGAATCGCATGGAGGCTCGCCCCTGTGCTTGATGGAATATTCTGGTCTGCCGCTCTTCACGCCAAAATTGTCGTTCGGTGGGTAATCGCCGTCTGGGGGGCGTTTGGGTGGCCGCCGACGACCGGAGAAATAGCCCGGTGAAGAAGCTTGCTTCGTTGGACCTCCCTCCATTGTTCCAGCTTTTGGGTCTTGTCGCCGGCCAGGGAACGGCGCTCTGGGCCACGGCCCAGTTTTGGTCGGCTCCCCGAGCCTCCTCCTTGCCACCCAACACCGATTCGCCGGCTTCAAGGAGCGCCGACTGTTGCGCCGAAGCCCCTCTCTCAGCCCCTTCGGATCTCCCCTGCCCGAGCCCTTGTCTCCGTCCCCACGACCCGACATCTTCACACCCAAATCAGAAACAGCAGGGAACACGGACAGCTTTCTCTGGGCTTTTGAATCCCTTGTGGCGTCCTTTCTCTCCACGAAATTGCTTGATTTGAACCTTGCTCTTTTTCTTCTCCTGAACCAATCACAATGGAAGTGATTGGCTGGGCTTTGAGGTTTCTGTGGTTGGTACTGTGGGTGGTGGATTGGCTTGTTGATGGGTAAACTTGGTGGGATTGTTGGATGGGAATTGAGTGGGAACGTATATGTTTGTGATGATGGTGAGGATTGGGCTTTCGGTGTTGGCCAAGAGGTGTGTTTTTGCTGGGTTTTGGCTGAGATTTTGGGGAGGGGTGGTGATGAGATTTTATGTGGGTTGATGGTGTTGTGTGTTATGGGCGATGGTGCGGCTAACAGACGTGGTTGGGGACTATCTTGAGGTTCTGCGACGGTGGGTACAGTTAGTGGTTGTTTTTCTGGAAAATTTTCAAGGGGTGATGGTGGTGGTAGGGTGGCTTTTGTGGGTTGTTGTTTGAGTGGTTTTTCTAAGGGTGATGGTGGTGGTTGGTCTTGTAGTCGTGCAGTGATGGGTTCGGGGTCTTTGCATGGTGGTGGGCTGTGGTTTTGGGCAGTGATGGTTCTGCCGGGTTGATTTGTGGTGGGGTTGTGGGTTTTGGCAGTTGTCCAGGTGGGTTTTCTAAGGAAACAGATGAAAATCGTACCTGACGTGCCGCAATTTCAACTCTCCATTGCTGGAAAAATTGATCTTTCCACCGGTTAAGTTCTGCCCATGATTCTTTGGAGAGTGTTATAGACATAGTTGGCTCTGATACCAAATGATGTGAACCCCGTCAAGAATAACGAGACCCAACAACGAAAGGGAACCCAAGACCGTTTCTAAGGACAGATTCGAATGAAAGACCTCGACCCGTTGTTTATAATAAACAAGAACCTCGGTATAAGGAAGACGCCACAAACGGTGGTGGAAGTCCGTTTGATAAGTCGATATGAACGCCACGGGAAATCCCGATAAGTTTGAGTAGTTCTTCAAAGAACCAAAGAGAATAAATCTCACAAGTTTTATGAATCATCAATCTCTCCCGATTACATGGTAGGTACACCTATTTATACAAGAAAATTACTTGCGGAGAACGTAGTTCTAATCCTAAAAAAATAAAACAAATCAATTCCTAGCAAGGAAAGAAAATAAGGTCCGAATCCAAAAAGTAAACAAATCAAAATATACTTAAATATCTAACTTAAATAAGGCTTGAAATCATTCTAAATATGGTACTCTTCATATTTCCATGCTGGTTCACCATCAATTGTCTTTGTGGTCCAACGTATTTCCATATAGCCCACCATCAATTATTCCGCATCAATTTGGTTTAGATTTTCTGCGATTGTTTTCTTGCCAATTCTTGGCCTTGACCGGAGTCTTCTAGAACTTAAATCAAGGTGACAATTCTTTGTTGGCCACGTGGATCATGCTCAATGGGCCTCCACAAATTTGCTTGAACCCATAACTCTTGGATGAGTCCGTTGAGCACATCCTTGAACTTCTTTGCTCGTACTCTCGTAACCGGCCCAATTGGTACTTGCCCAACAGAATGTAGCCAACACAAAACACATGGAATGAAATTAATCTTATCTAGCTTTTTGAGTGCAAAGTTTTCATTTTGTCGATAATTTGAATGGAGTTTCATGTTATTGAAACATTTGCATTCTTAAATTTTTTTTGTATGCATAGTGATTTGATCACCATGAATGGATTGACATGAGTTTTACTCGTAATCAAGCAAAGGATGAGATTCATGGGTCTTACCCATGACTATGAAATTGCTTGGCTGCGATGGCCGGCCGCCACTCTTGGAATGAGGTAACCGCAATTTTGTTAGGGTTACCATGTCAAGTTTGGATGAAAGGCTTAGGGTTGAGAATGTTTTCCTTAATGGGAGTGGGAGATGAAACTCCAAGAACCTAATTTGATTAGGTCAACCATGTCATGTTAATTAGTGCATCTATTTTGGAAAAGAATTGGAATTAATGATTCTATTAAATTAGAATGACTATTACCTAATGAGATAAGGAACCTAACGTAGTTGGGATCACTTATAAGATTGGCTATTTCAAACTTTTCTCCAAAATTTGGAGACTACATTCAAAAAGCAACGTGCAACAAGCACTTTATTATTTTTTTAATTTATCTCTTGTGAGAGTCCCACACTAAATCTACCGCACAAATTGGAATATGCTATTGAATGTTTTAACATTTTGCTTTCTATTCCTGCTTTCTAGTTTTTTCTTTGGCACTACCTTCAACTCTTCATCACTTTTCCTCTTCACAATTCACTCTCTTAATTTTCAATTTCTCTCTCAATTCACTCATGCTCCAACTCCAGCTCCATTCGAAGGTACGAAACTCTTTCTCCCTTCAATTATTCCTTTTCCCATAGCTCTTTAATTTTCTCCTCCTTCACGCTTCACTTTTCCTCTTTGATTTTCTCCTTTAAATTTCTGTAAATTGATGATTCATTCGAAATGGTTTGTGATTTGTAGGATTTGGTGGGGAACTTGTGAACCCATATAGTTCAAGGTACAGTCACTAGCTTCGGTACCCCTCTCTTTGACTCTCTCTCTCTCTCTTTCTCTCTCTCTCTCTCTCTCCATTTACATACCTCATGTCTCTCATATTGTTTGATGTTGGCATCTTGGGTGTGCTCTGTTTTGAGACATTTTCGGCTGTAGATGTTGGGTTGAAATTTTGGTTTGATATTAGTTGAGTGTTTCGAAAGAGTGTACCCAATTGGGTGTTATTTTTGTTGTTTTGATTGTCTCATGTTAGTTTTTGTGTTGGCTGCATTCTGTTGGATAAAATCAATTCTATGTAGTGTTCCTGCTTTCAGAGGGATGCTATTTTATTCTGAGTTTACACTTCAGTTATGAGCTTCAATAAGACTCTGTGCAGAATTCAAATCAATCAGTTCCGTTCCCTTGCATCCTTTCGGACGATGTCGTATTCTGTCCGGACGTTCTTCAGTCAGCAACATCTGTCCAGACGACGAGAACTTTCCATCCGGACGCCCATCAGTGTCTAGAAGCCTTAATAGTTCAAGTTTGCATCTGTCCGGATGTAATGGCAAATCGTCCGGACGCTCTTCAGAGTTCGAAAAGATCCCAGAGTTCTAATGAATCCGTCCGGACGACGAGGCTATACCGTCTGGACGCCATTCAATGTTTGACAAGCATTAGGGTTTCTGCCTCTAGACACAGTTATGGGAAGATGGCTACAATTGTCCAGACGATGTGTGATCCCGTCCGGACGATGTCCTCCATAAGGCAAGTCGTGCAAACAAACTTCAACCGTCCGGACGCCAGTCTTCATGGTCCGGACGATCGAGCATCATATATGGAAACTGTGTGCACCAGTTCAACCATTCGGACATCAGACTTCAAGGTCCAGACGCTCAAAGCCTTATTATGGTAATTATGTGTAGCAAAAGTTCAACCGTCCTGACGCTAGGGCGACACCGCCCGGACGTGGCCTTGTTATGGAAGCTTTCAGTGCTATTTTGGAAAGGTGGTTGTAGTTGACCGTCCAGACACCCTCGAGTATTTTGATCATAACATTTTGGTCAAATATCGGATA